>NC_138530.1:505308-979062 GCF_964234715.1 Podarcis melisellensis | reverse complement strand
GGGTGGAGCAGGGAATCTGCGCTCTCCTCCTGGCAGGTTGCTTGGATAAGGGGCAGCAGCCTTCTCCCTCCCTGATATTACGGGGGGGGGGGGGGTTCACAGCCCTGTCTCTCTCTCCTCCCCCCTCCCCTTCAGCTGGGCTAACAGAAGTTGTGGGAAAGGAATGAATCTGGGGAAATAGGCACTATGACACCTGGGGAGTCCAGGGCAAGTTTTATATGTTTGCTACCTGATTTAGGGCACAGTTGCCCCTTCAAGCCTGTGCACACAAAAAAAATCATTTTAAAAGATTGCCATTTGAAAGACATAATGCACACTCCTCAGAAATATAAAAGCATTAATAAAGGCAGCAGCAATTAATATAAAGCAGAATGTAATAATTTCTTGAAATGAGGTCGCTCTAATTTCCTGCAAAGAGTCTTGTAAGTGGCGTTACCCTTAGGCTGTCTGTTTGAGGGGTGCATGTGTTTGTGCGTTGCACAGATATAGAACCCCCCAACGTATGAGATGCAGAATGGCCTTGGTGCTCTGTCTGGGGGCTCTGCTGACCCACTGCCTGTTTCCGTGCCCCATAGCGATTGGCAGGGCAGCCAATGACTAGATGACCCCAGGACTCCCTCCTGACTTTGCTATGATTCTGTAAGTGAGGCAGGCAAGTGTTTGATGGCACAACAGGTGCCAGGACATTGGCCGGACAAGGGACACGCTCCCCCCGGGCTCCCCTTTCAGAGGGGTGGGGGCAACTTCCGCGCAGCAAGTGGCACGTTTATTTGGATGGGGCAAGCAGAGGGGAACTCCTTCAGGTGTGTGGGCCTGAGCTACCTGCTCACTCAAGCATCTCCATCTCCTAGGCAAGCGCAGGGTTGACTCCAGCCTGGGTACCTGATGCCTCCCGAGTGGGTGGGGACTTGGCAATGGAGACTGAGGGAGGGGCAGGCTCTGGTGGCATGGGAGGGGCCCCATGGCTGGAGGCAAGGCTGGCACTGGGCGCCTCGGGCAGTAGGAAGGACCAGGGAGGGATGACGTGGCTTGGCTTGGATTCCTTGCCCACTGTGACCCCTTCACAGAGCTGGAAGGGAACCCCAAGGGTCATCTAGTCCAACCCCACAATGCAGGTGCTCAGCCTGGGAGTCATTTTGGACTCACAGCTGTCCATGGAGGCGCAGGTCAATTCTGTGTCCTGGGAGACTGTCTCCCAGCTCCATCTGGTATGCAGGATGAGACCCTCCCTGCCCACAGACTGTCTCACCAGAGTGGTGCATGCTCTTGTTATCTCCCACTTGGAATAGTGCCATGCGCTCTATGTGGGGCTACCTTTGAATTTGACCCGGAAACTACAACTAATCCAGAATGTGGGAGCCAGACTGGGGACTGGGACCACATAATACCGGTCTTTAAAGACCTACATTGTCTCCCAGTACATTTCCAAGCACAATTCAAAGTGTTGGTGCTGACCTTGAAAGCCCTAAATGGCTCATTCCAGGAGAGTCTCTACCCCCATTGTTCTGCCTGGACACTGAGGTCCAGCTCCGAGGGCCTTCTGGCAGTTCGCTCCCTGCGAGAAGCCAAGTTACAGGGAACCATGCAGAGGGCCTTCTCAGTGGTGGCGCCTGCCCTGTGGAACACCTCCCATCAGATGTCAAGGAAATAAACAACTATCTGACTTTTAGAAGACATCTGAAGGCAGCCCTGTTTAGGGAAACTTTTAACGTTTGATGTTTTATTGTGTTTTTAATATTCTGTTGGGAGCCGCCCAGAGTGGCTGGGGACACCCAGCAAGATGGGCAGGGTATAATTTATTATTATTGTTATTATTAACATTTCACAAGGCGCACGTACAGCCTCCCATAACCTGCTGGGTCCCTCTGCACGGCCACCAACCCGCAGCTCCTCCCAGCCCTCATTCAGCCCTGACCACCCTGTCCAGGGCTTCTTCTCGGGGATCATGACTCTAACCCACTACCCCTGTTGCCACCTGGAGGGGCGTTCTTGCGCTACGGTGCAAGGACCATTTGCGGTATCAGAAATTAAAGGGTTTCAGCAGGAAGCCACGTGACATGCTGTGATGGAGAATGAAGCAGTCTGTTCCCCCTGAGTGCCTTGGTGCCATCGTAAGTGCAGAGCAGAGAGGTGAATTGTTGCTTCCTGGCACTGGGCACTCTCCTGCTCCTGCAGCCAAGGGTTGCATTAGCTTGCATGCGCCTGTTCTGCTCCTGTTGGTAAGTGCACCCACATCTGATCTGTTCCCGCTTCCCCTCCCTGGAACAGCATGCTCAGTTTTGCCTCTGCCGTCAGAGCTTTCTGTATAATTCACACCCCGACTAATTCAGGAGGGAAATGCCGCTGCGTGCTTTGAGACTGTGGCAATGGCAGGCCCATTGGGTGGGGGAAGAGAAGGATGCTGTTTGACAAGCACACAGAGTGCAACGAGATTGAGTGTTTGGGGTGGTGGGGAGGTTCGGTTAATTTCATAGTGTTGCAGGAATTTATGCATAGGTTGGGGGGTTGCCCCTCCAGCAGATATCCTGCACATGCAGCCCACTACCAAAATCAGTCCCCACAAAACACTTCATCACAGTTTCTTCCTATCTATTCAAAGGGCCTCTGCTGCACAATACCAAATGTAAGAATTCACTGATCAATGTATCTCTGTACTGGCTCACTGGGAAAACTTCAGAAATTCATATAGACAGGTGAGCTCAGCTGCTCAGCAGCCCCTCTGCCTGAGGGATAATCCCTGGCATCCTGATACCTGAGTGCCAGACAGGTAGCCATTCCAGAAATAAGGTTTGATTAACTTGGCTGGGAAACAGGGAAATGTAAATCTCTCTTTTGTTCCACTTGATGGGTGTTTGGTGGAGGGCAAGGGGAACCATGGGGCAGGGTCCAGGATGCTCAGATTACTGCCACCAGACCTCCCCTTTCACGATGTAACCGAGATGTAGTAGGGGTGTAACATGGGGATTAGCAGCTAATAAAAGTTGGGGGGCTCTTTTGTTTGGGGCTTCCATCTTGTTCCACCTGGTGGCAGGTGGGAGTCCTGTCACGACAGTCTTCAAAAAAGACCAAGCCGACTGGCTGCTGTTTTGCTCTGGGATTCCTGGCTGGTGTCCTTGTTTTTGGTCCAAGGGAGCCCTCAGATTTCTCTGTTAACAGTTGTACACAGGTTGTACATTGACAATTAAACTATTATTATTATTATTATTATTATTATTATTATTATTATTATTATTTTCAAGCTTTGCTGGGTGACAGCTTGAGGCAGCTGCAGACAAGCAGGTTTCTGGTTGCCTATTGAATGTTCTGAGCCTTGTGTGTTTGGTGGAAACCACAGGTTGGAAGAAGGGTGCTCTTATGCTGCTCAGGTTCTGCTTGCGAACTTCCCATGGGTGCATCTGGTTGGCCTCTGTGAGAACAGAGTGCTGGACTAGGTGGGTCTTTGGCCTGATCCAGCAACCTCTTCTGATGTCCTTGCTCCAGTCCCAGAAGGGCAAGAGTGGATCTGCACCTGGCTACTCACTCTGCAAACAGCTGTGCTTCCCTCTCTCCCTGGCACAAGGGAGCGACTGGCCTGTGACCCTTTGAGAGGAACTGGACTGAACAGGAGGAAGCTGCTGAGGAGGGAGCAGAGAGAGGCTTGGTCTGCTGACGGCAGGGATTTTGTTGTTGCTTTTGGGTAGCTTGCAGCTGGACACAAAATGTGGAAGCGGGAGAAAAATTGTGCAGCTGGTAATGTGCAGGACAGGACTTGACATGTGTGTTTGTTGAGCACTTGAATGACTGGCAGTGCCAGGGACAGCTTGCACACAAATTTAGCAAGGTAGAAGGCGCTCAGTTGTATTCTCGTCATTTCACAGTTGGCTTTTATTTGTTTGTGAGCTGCCTCCAAGCTGCTGAAATGAAAGGCAGTTGTAACAGATACCGTATTTTTCGCTCCATAAGACGCACCTAGTTTTTGGAAGAGGAAAACAAGAAAAAAAATATTCTGAATCCCAGAAGCCAGGACAGCGAGAGGGATCGCTACGCAGTGATCCCTCTTGCTGTTCTGGCTTCTGGGATAGCTGCGCAGCCTGCATTCGCTCCATAAGGCGCACACACATTTCCCTTTACTTTTTAGGAGGGGGAAGTGTGTCTTATAGAGCGAAAAATACAGTAGATTGATGAAGATGTCGCCCCAGTGTGTGGCATCTGTGGAAAAGGCGAGCGCCATACAAAGGATCATTAGGAAAGGAATTGAAAATTGGACTGCCAACATCATCCTGCTGTTATACCAGTCTATGATGCAGCCACACTTTGAGTGCTGTGTTCAGTTGGGTCAGCTCCCCTCCGAAAGGAGATTGTAGAGTTGGAAAAGGTTCGGAAAAGGGACACTGAGATGATCCAGGGGAGACAGCAGCTCGCCTGTCAGGAAAAGTTGCAGTGCCTGGGACTTCTTAGGTGAGAGAAAAGGGGAGTCAGAGGCAACGTGATTGAAGTTTATAACATCGTGAAGAATTTTATAATTGAAGAAGAATGGACTACTTTAAAAAAACATTATAGTCAAATGAAATCGCAGGCAGGATTCGAGGCAGAAGCGGAGGAAGCAAAATGGGAAAATGTTGGTAAATAGACATATAAAGACATAATGCAGTAGAAAAGATTTGAGTACAAACACTGCGGAGGTGGGAGTGGGAAGTCAATTTATGAAACAATGCAATTATTTGAGATGAGGATCATTGTGAAAATGTTTGGAAAATCTAATAAAAAATTATACCACGAAAAAGGAAGTGGGGGGCAGAGTCTCCAACCAGCTACTGCCCCCGAAGAGTCCGTGGTTGGTTTTCCTCCAGCCCTGCACCATCTCTTAGTCCTCGGCTATAACCCACCATAAAACCTTTCTGTTTCAGCCCTTCCCGGCCCCTCGCAAACATGAATGATGCCATGGTGACCCACATGTCCTCCGGAGCCCCGACTCCAACGAAAAGGTAGGGATGTGCACTCTGTGAGGGGTGGGAGATGGGGGGCTCCTCTCTGGGTGCTGCAGAGAGAAGGAGCAGAGATGGCAGCTCCTGCTCTGAGTGTTCTGGATATTGCTAAAACCAGGTGGTGTCTCTGCTGCTTGAGGTCCCCCCCCCCAGGGCATTTGATCCATTTCTCTGCACCTGGAGGAGGCACTGGGGTTCCCTGTCAGCTGGGACCAGCCCTTCTCTCTCCCCCCACCCAAACCACCACCCTTCAGGTCTGAATTCCTCCCCACCCCCATGACCTGCCGTGCAGAACCTGAAACAAGTTCATTTCCCAAATGTCAGGAGGCAACTGAGGAGGATAAAACCACAACTGACGGCTGGAGAGATCTGATTTGGCGTTTCCCATTGACTCTCTCCTTTCTTAGGCAAAGATGAATTGGAGTCTTCTTTTTATGTTCCTTTCGCTTGTTTTTTAATCATCAGTTTTGTCTCCTTTTCTCTCCTGCATATAAAGGCTACGTTTGTTTTGATCTTGTCCCTTAAGTGAGTTTAATATACAGTCATACCTCGGGTTGAAGTAGTTTCGGGATGAGTATTTTTGGGTTGTGCTCTGTGGCGACCCAGAAGTAACTGAGTTCATTACTTCCGGGTTTCGCCGCTCACGCATGCACAGATGCTCAAAATGATGTCCCGCGCATGCGCGGAAGTGGCGAATCGCGACAGGCGCAGATGCAGGTTGCGTTTGCTTCAGGATGTGAACGGGGCTCCGGAATGGATCCCGTTCGCGTCCAGAGGTACCACTGTAGAAGGATGCACCTGCACAGAATTTTGCTTGATAGTTGCCATTAATTTGATTTTAATTTGATTTTAATTAATTTTATAATGAATGTTTTTAGAATGTTGAACTATTTTGATTGTTGTTAGCCGCCCTGAGCCCAGCTTCGGCTGGGGAGGGCGGGATATAAATAAAATTTATTATTATTATTATTATTATTATTATTATTATTATTATTACCCTGACTGGGATGAGCGGTGCTTGTCTCTTACCTGGCCCAGGGTAAGCAGGGACCATTCTCCCATTGGGTTTGATCTGTCTTTGAACACTTCTTAAGGGCACAGTGGAAAGGAAAAGAAAAGAAAAAGAGGGGAACCTATTGACCAGGCGGTGTTCTCAAGTGGGCATTATCTGGAGCTCCAGGAAGGGGCTGGCTCTGGGAGTAACATCTCCATCTTCCGCTGCTCCAGCTTCTCCTCCCTGCCTGGATGAGGCGGCAGAGTCAGGAAGAGAAGGCGCAGGAGCAGCTGCAATTGGGCAACATCAGAGAGGGCACAACCCTCACAAGCCAGAACAGGCCCTAAGCTAAGGCACCAAAGAGTTTGGTGCTCTCGGAGGGTTCACACATGGCTTAACTCCTCTCCTCTGGCTTCCAGCAACTGCTATTCAGAAGCATCGCTGCCAAGCCTAGCCATTATGGCTAGTAGCCATTAGGAACCATTGGCCTTCATGAATTTGTCCCATCCTCTTTCAAAGCCACCCAGTCGGGTCAGAGGAAGCGAGAGGCACCTGTCCCTGCCAGAGCAGCCCTTGCTGAGCAGCTATGCCTTCAGCAGTCCTCCACTGACTTGCCCTGCCTGTGCCATGTTCTCACGTCAGTTTTGCAGTTTTCACCTCCAGGGTTGAGGAACGAGAATGTTCTGCAAGAAGTGCACACATGAACATTCAAGCAGCACCCGAGCTCTCTGTCTTCCTGCTGTCTCTTTCAGGATTCAGGTGGAGGAGCATGTTGGTGGAGCAAGTTTCTTCTCGTTCTTCCTCTCTCCTGCTTGTTCTTCTGCAGGTGCCCCCTTCCCATGTATCACAGGGAGCTTTTCTGACGTTTCCAGACAAGAGGGTCCGGATTCTCCTTGCCTCTGCCCAATTGCACATTTTATTAGAAGCCTTGAAACTCTGATGCCCACATGCCTTTCTCTTTTGATCTAGGCCAGAGGGAGGCCTGCCTGCTTGAGATTTTGTTTTGAGCCTTTTGCCTTGTGAGCAAAGCACAGCCTCCTTCCACAGACGCAACCTGAGTTGGGGTGGAGCTGGAGCTGGAGCCCACACCTCGTAAACGGGAGTCTAGCCAGACCATAACGCATCCAGCAGCTCGCTTTGTGTTTGCTCTGCCCATAAAGTGATGTCACGGCGAGTGTTACAAGCCCTGGTTACGACCGTGATGCCCCGGGATGGGGGGGGCGCAAAGACAGGTCATGGCCTTTTGTACTCCGGCACCGGAAAGCCAGTAGCAGAGCCTCGGGTATCCCTGAACTCCTGCTTTTCTTAGGAGTTCTGGTCTTACGAGAGAGGGAGAAACCATTTGGGCAAGGGGACTTAAAACAGTCTTGAGAAATGTAACACAGGAAGATCAGACAGGATTTCTGCCCCCAAGGCAACTGAGGGATAGTATGAGGAACAGTGTTGAATATCATTGAATATTTTGAAAAGCATGGTGATAAACAGATAACCGCGGGTTTCTTTAGATGCTGAAAAAGCCTTTGAACAGCCTTTCTCACAATCTGACCCACGAGTTCTAGTCTTATGAAAGAGGGAGAAATACTCTTTCCATTTTCTCAATGCCGTTCACAATTTTATTTACCTCTGCCATGCCCCCCCCCTTACTCACCTTTTCTCTTTCCCCAAGAGCTTGAAAAATTGTAATTTTTCCTCATGGGGCGGATGCTTCATTTCGCTTGGTCATTTTGGTTTTCCCTTTCTGAACCTTTAATTCAAGCCTCTTCGCTTGGGGGGCCACCGACTTTTGGAATCTTGTGCCTCTGCCACCCTGAAGTTCATCGGGGGGGGAGTCATCGGCTTGCATTGTTTTTGTCCTTGCTTTTATTATGTATTCTGTATTTTTATTCTGTGAACAGCCCTGAGATTTGCAGATGGAGTGTGGTATACAAATAATAATAATAATAATAATAATAATAATAATAATAATAATAATAATAATAATACTACTACAGCGGTCACCTTGCCAACAAAGGTCCGTATAGTTCAAGCTATGGTTTTCCCGGTCGTGATGTATGGAAGTGAGAGCTGGACCACAAAGAAGGCTGATCGCCGAACAATTGATGCTTTTGAATTATGGTGCTGGAGGAAACTCTGGAGAGTCCCACGGACTGCAAGAAGATCCAACCTCTCCATTCTGAAGGAAATCAGCCCTGAGTGCCCACTGGAAGGACAGATTCTGAAGATGAGGCTCCAAGACTTTGACCACCTCCTGAGAAGAGAAGATTCCCTGGAAAAGACCCTGATGTTGGGAAAGATGGAGGGCACAAGGAGAAGGGGGCGACAGAGGACGAGATGGTGGGACAGTGTTCTCAAAGCTACAAACATGAGTTTGACCAAACTGCGGGAGGCAGGGGAAGACAGGAGGGCCTGGCGTGCTCTGGTCCAGGGGGTCACGAAGAGGCGGAAACGACTAAACGACTAAACGACAACAAACTCGGGTTAAGTACTTAATTCGTTCCGGAGGTCCGTTCTTAACCTGAAACTGTTCTTAACCTGAAGCACCACTTTAGCTAATGGGGGCGTGATTTCTGTTCTAATCCTGAAGCAAAGTTCTTAACCCGAGGTACTATTTCTGGGTTAGCGGAGTCTGTAACCTGAAGCGTATGTAACCTGAAGCGTATGTAACCCGAAGTACCACTGTAATAATAATAATAATAATAATCAGGGTGAAACATGTCTGCACACAACCACTAAGTTAAAACCCAGCCCGTTACTTTAAAAAAGGCTCCCTGGACAAGTGAAAAGTCCTCCATCTGTTGCTGAAAAGGCATCAAAGTTTGGTGTCTGGGTGGGGAAGATGAAGAGCCACATGCCCTGTCCGCAGACATTCACCCAGCTCAGCAGCAGCCTTGCTCCCTCCCGGGGATCCTTCCTCCTCCTCCTCCTCCTCCTCTTCCTCCTCCTCCTCTTTTGTCTTGCTCAAGATGGGCCCTTGCCTCCTGGAAGGTCCCCCATGAATCTTACAGGGAGGGGGGGCCTCCTTGTTTATGACTTTTCACTGCCGCTAAGCCCAGCTTTATGGCGAGGCCATAAAACACTGCAAGCAGCGATTGAAGTCAGCTTGGAGGTGTAATGCCTTTAAAGCATGATGCGGGTCAGAGGTGAGCCTTGTAAATAGTCTCATGCCATAAAAGTAATTGGAGAAAGGGAGGCCGCTCCCAATTGGAGAACAGTCTTTGTGCACCAGGGAGAGAGGAGGCTGTGTCTAAAGCAGCCGGTTTGGTGCACCCCAGGAATAGCTGGAACTACAACTCCCATCACCCCTGACCGTTGGCCATACAGTCTGGGGCTGATGGAAGCTGTCCTCCAGCGACATCTGTGGGGCACCAGGTTGGGAAAGCCTGGCTTAGAGCAGGCAGAAGAAGAGCCTGCTAGATCAGGCCAGTGGCCCAGTTAGTCCCGCATCCTGTGGACGACCAGAGGAGTCAATGGATTTGAGCACAAGAGCACTCTCTCCCCTCCTGTGGCTTCCAGCACCTGCGTTGCAGAAGTATTGCTGCCTCTGACAGTGGAGGGCAGAGCAGAGCCATCCTGGCTGGGAGCCATCGATATCCCTCCTCCTCCATGAAATTGTCCAATCTCCTTTTAAAGCCATCTAAGAGACACTTGGTTGCACTGTGGGTTAAACCACAGAGCCTAGGACTTGCTCATCAGAAGGTCGATGGTTCAAATCCCCGCGACGGGGTGAGCTCCCGTTGCTCGGTCCCTGCTCCTGCCCACCTAGCAGTTTGAAAGCACGTCAAAGTTCAAGTAGATCAATAGGTCCCGTTTTGGCAGGAAGGTAAACGGTGTTTCCATGCGCTGCTCTGGTTTGCAAGAAGCGGCTTAGTCCTGCTGGCCACATGACCCAGAAAAACTTGCTGTGGACAAACGTCGGCTCCCTCGGCCAGTAAAGCGAGATGAGCACCGCAACCACAGTGTCGGCCACGACTGGACCTAATGATCAGGGGTCCCTTTACTTTTAAGTTGGTAGCCTTCTGTGGGCTGTGCACTGCCTGAAGAAGGACGTCAATGCAAGAAGACTCTGGAGAGTCCCATGGACTGCAAGAAGATCAAACTGATCCATTCCGAAGGAAATCAGCCCTGAGTGGAAGGACAGATCCTGAAGCTGAGGCTCCAAGACTTTGGCCACCTCATGAGAAGAGAAGACTCCCTGGAAAAGACCCTGATGTTGGGAAAGATGGAGGGCACAAGGAGAAGGGGGCGGCAGAGGATGAGATGGTGGGACAGTGTTCTCGAATGCACGAACTGCGACCAAACTGCGGGAGGCAGTGGAAGACAGGGGTGCCTGGCATGGTCTGGTCCAGGGGGTCACGAAGAAGCAGACACAACTAAACGACTCAACAATAACAGGGGAAGGAAGGGAGTGAGGAGCTGCTGCTTGAGAGACGAAAAGTGGCAAGGGGCATGTCTTTGCCAGAGCGGGGAGAGATGGAAGCAAGCAATAGCTCAGTTGGTTAGACCATGGTGCTGATAACACCAAGGTTGCAGGTTCAATCCCTGTATGGACCAGCTGCATATTCCTGCATTGCAGGGGGTTGGACTAGATCAGTGTTTCCCAACCTTGGGCCTCCAGCTGTTTTTGGACTACAATTCCCATCATCCCTTGCCACTGGTCTTGCTAGTCAGGGATGATGGGAGTTGTAGTTCAAAAACAGCTGGAGGCCCAAGGTTGGGAAACACTGGACTAGATGATCCTCAGGGTCCCTTCCAACTCTACAGTGCTATGCTATGCTATAAATCTTGTTTTGTCAGGTGTGTGGCAGAGAAGCAAAGGCCTCTCCATTTGTGCACTGAGTCTGGAAGCAGAATGCTGGTGGGGGCTGCTCCTGGTCTCTCCTCATTATGGCACCATTTGCGCCGGGGCGGGGAGAGCTCCTTAGGCACCCCTGGGGCAGTGTTTGCATTTTGGGACTCCTCAAGTGCTGCCTCCTCCTCCCTCCTTGCACAAGAGTCTCATTTTGCAGAAAGGCGGCTGCTCTTTGCCCCTCAGGCAGCAGGTTCCAGGTGACGTGGGCAGCTTTGGGGTGGGGGAAGAAATACGGGAAGAACCAACTCTTTCTCCTTGCCACCGTGATTCCACACTCTTTCCAATGAGGTTCCCGCACATTTCCTTCCATGTTTTGAATGTTTTTAAGTTTCCTTATTTTAATTGTTGCTTGCCATCATTTGCATTTTCCCGAATGCCCTCATCTTTTTATTTCTGTCGTGTTGTTTTGCCTCCTTTGCTCCCCCCCCCCAGGTTGCACTACAGCCCGGCCCCCTCCAAGCGGCTTAGGGATGAGCATGCCCTGATCGCAGCCTATGTGAGCCAGCTCCAGAGTGGCGCACGGTCAGTCTTAGGAGAGGGGGGAGGGCAGGGGGAGCCCATGAACACGGCAGTCCCATGCGCAGCTGCGCCCAAAGCCCTGAGTAGCCAGCTGGACCACTACAGAAACTGAAACTTGCACATGGAGACGGGCCATGAGGCTGCAGCACTCAGTGCCCCAAAGGGTGCGCGTGCATGCATTGGATCTGGGCACATGGCCCAAAGAGGGTTAGTTTTTAAAACCACATTCTTTATAAGCAACTTAATGGAAAAAAAGCTTCTAAATGCTTTTTGGGAGTCCTGAAATATTGAGCAGTTCCGAATGAACCATCTGTAGCCTATGGTTTAAACATGTTTATTACAGGGCTCTCTTTCCTTCCTGCCTAAATTTGGTGAGGGGTTTCCTCTGCGATAATGACTATTTCACCTTGATGCATGGTTTCAAAATGAGGAAGCAGCCTTGTTTTGGGGGTGGAGGGGGCCATGATGGTATTTGTAAAACATGCAGCCTGGCTGTGCTGTGGGTTAAACCATAGAGCCTAGGACTTGCCGATCAGAAGGTCGACGGTTCGAATCCCCGCGATTGGGTGAGCTCCCGTTGCTCTGTCCCCGCTCCTGCCAACCTAGCAGTTCGAAAGCATGTCAAAAGCGCAAGTAGATAAATAGGTACCGCTCCGGCGGGAAGGTAAACGGCGTTTCCGTGCGCTGCTCTGGTTCGCCAGAAGCGACTTAGTCCTGCTGGCCACATGACCCGGAAGCTGTACTGGCTCCCTTGGCCAGTAAAGCGAGATGAGCACCGCAACACCAGAGTCGACCACGACTGGACCTAATGGTCAGAGGTCCCTTTACCTTTACCTTAAGAGCACAGAAGCAGCAGCAAAATTCAGTTAAGCAGCAGCAGCAGCAAGGCTATTTTGTCCTTTTGAGTTTCAGAAACAACCTCCTTTCATTTGCTTCTAAGTTGGTGCCCCAGGAGCCCAGCACATGGGTGCATGAGGCTCTGGTTTGCAAAATACGTGCTCACTATTGTGTGCAGAAATGCACACCATCCCTGACCTAGTGTGCAGCTTTTTCACAAAGGAAAGCCCAACGGAAATGGAATACACACCATCACTTGCTCACCCCACACCTTCTCACACACAGCCCAACAGCCAGGGTACGTCTTTCCCAGAGGAATTAGGGGGACGCCACCTCCCAGGGCATCTTCACCCTAAACAGAAATCGGGACCCAATTGTGTTTAAGATGGCTCTTCAGTTGGGTTCACTTCCGCTCGGCAGGACATTTGGTTGTCGCGTCATTTTAAACAGGGCAAGTTGCCTTCCTTTTTATTTTTACGCACAGGAAACCATCCCAAATGACTCAGCCGCTCCACTGGTTGGTGCTGCGTCCAATCAGTTCTGGTTTGCCGCAGCTGAAGCCCCTTCAGATATACAGCCTGAGCTTTCAGTCCAATCCCTGCATCCCGTTTCTTATTCTGAAACATAAGACTCCCATTGTCCAATTCCTCTTTCAAGTTGGTACCAGCCGTATATTCCTGAGGCCTTTTGCAGACTCCAGCTGGCTCCCTGTTCCCCACTTTACTCTGGCCATTTTGTCATCTTTGTAGCGCTTTGGATTTGCAAAGCGCTTGGCAGCTTGCCCTTGCAAAACAAACAAACCCACGTTAAAACCAGCTAAGACAAACACAAGCAGTGAAAGTTTAATAACCCATCGGAGATTCTTCCAGATCCCGCCTCGCTAAAAAGAGGCTCCAAAGGCCCCAGACCTTCCGCCTGCTGCCAGGACAGGGCCACCACCAAAAAGGCCTGCCCTCATTTGCCACCCTCTGGACCTCCATGAAGAAGGGCCTCAGTTGATGACCGCAGGGTCCGGCTTGGTTCACATGGGGAGAGGTAACCCTGGAGCTTTTCGGGTTCTGAGCCACATAAGGTCAAAACCAGAACGTTGACTTGGGCCTGGGAACTAGCTGGTAGCCTTTTCCCACTTTTTTTTTTTTTAAATATTTATTAGGGTTTTTACAGAAAAAAAAGAAAACATCCAATAACAACATACAATATTACTTTGTTTAACAAAATTTCATATCCTCTTTGAACTTCCTCACGCCTCCCACTCCCATTTGCATCATTAATAAATTTTGTCCAGCAAATTATCATCTTATTTCCGAATTTTAAAACCGCTTAATTACAATAAAATTGTTCTCCTGCAAATTTGTTTTTCTTAATCTCTCTTCTCATCAGTTCCTGATCTATTTTAGTGATGGCCAATTATTTATAACTAAGCATCTTTTTTAACATTCCGATAAATCATAATATTTTTGTAGATAAATCTTGAATTTCTTCCAGTCTTCTTCCATCCTCTCTTCTCCCAGGTCTCGGATTCTGCCAGTCATCTCCGCCAGTTACATATAGTCCATCAGTTGCGCCTGCCATTCTTCCAGTGTGGGTAGATCTTGAGTTTTCCAATTCTTAGCGAGTAGTATCCTTGCTGCTGTTGTCGCATACATGAAAAATGTTCTATCTTTCTTTAACACCTTCTGGTCGACAATGCCCAGAAGAAAGGCCTCTGGTTTCTTGGTAAAGGTATACTTAAACACCTTTTTCAACTCATTATATATCATTTCCCAGAAGGCCTTCACCTTAGGGCAAGTCCACCAGAGGTGGTAGAATGTTCCTTCATTTTCCTTACATTTCCAGCATTTATTGTCTGACGAATGGTATATTTTAGCAAGTTTAACTGGGGTCATGTACCATCTGTATATCATTTTCATTACATTTTCTTTCAAAGCATTACATGCAGTAAAGTTCAACCCAGTGGTCCACAACCTTTCCCAATCCTCAAACATAATATTATGCCCAATATCCTGTGCCCATTTTATCATAGCCGATTTAACCATTTCGTCTTGTGTATTCCATTTCAACAGCAAGTTATACATTCTTGAAAGTACCTTAGTCTTAGGTTCTAACAGTTCTGTTTCCAACTTCGATTTCTCCACCTGGAATCCTAACTTTTTGTCACTTTTAAAAGTTTCCTTAATCTGAGCGTAGTGTAACCAGTCTCGCACTTTATCCTTCATTTTCTCCATACTCTGCAATTTCCAATTATCTCCGTCTTTTTCTAACAGTTCCCAATATTTTGGCCAGTAGGCTTCCATATTGGTTCCTTTTCGGGCCTTAGCTTCCAAAGGTGAAAGCCACCTTGGTGTTTTATTTTCCAGTAAGTCTTTATATTTAGTCCAGACATTAAACACTGCTTTTCTGACAATATGGTTCTTAAAGGCCTTATTGATCTTAACTTTATCATACCACAAATATGCATGCCAACCAAAAGCATTGTTGTAACCTTCAAGATCTAACACATCAGTGTCCTCAAGAAGTAGCCAATCCTTTAGCCAGCAGAAGGCTGCGGCTTCATAGTACAACCTTAAGTCTGGCAGGGCAAAGCCCCCTCTTTCCTTTGCATCTGTTAATATCTTAAACTTAATTCTGGGCTTTTTGCCCTGCCAGACAAATTTGGAAATATCTCTCTGCCACCTCCGGAAACACTCTGCTTTGTCCACAATTTGCAATGTTTGAAACAAAAACAGCATCTTTGGCAGCACATTCATCTTAATTGCAGCAATTCGGCCTAATAAAGAAAGCTTCAGCTTTGCCCAACTTTCCAAGTCTCTCTTAATTTCCGACCAACATTTTTCATAATTGTCTTTAAATAGACTCAGATTTTTAGCTGTTATATTTACCCCTAGGTACTTTACCCTTTTCACTAGTGATAATTCTGTTTCTCTCTGAAACCGTTCTGACTCTGTGTCTGTCATATTTTTCCCTAGCACCTTCGTTTTTTGTTTATTTAACTTAAATCCTGCCACCTGACCAAAATCATTTATCAATTGTAATACTCTTTTCGTACTAGATTCTGGCTCCTGCAATGTCAATACTAGGTCATCTGCGAAGGCTTTTAGTTTATATTGTTTCGCTCCGACCTTTTCCCACTTTTGATGCTGGTGTGGCAGGAGGTAAGGTGGGAGGGCCCTGACTCCTGTCTGGTGTTGGGCAACTGCAATTATTATTATTCCAAACTTTTAGAAGACATCTGAAGGCAGCCCTCTTTAGGGAAGCTTTTAATGTTTAATAGGTCCTTGTATTTTAGTGTTTTGTTGGAAGCCGCCCAGAGTGGCTGGGGAAACCAAGCCAGATGGGCGGGGTATAAATAAGTTGTTGTTGTTATTACTATTATTATTACCGGCACTCATGCTTGTTGGCTTTCTCTCCCCGCCCCCAGCAGCGTCCTGGACAGCCCCAGCAGGCTGGATGAGGAGCACCGACTCATTGCCCGCTACGCTGCCAGGCTAGCTGCGGAAGCTGGAAACGTGGTAAGCAGCCAGTCTGGCCCTCTCTCTTGCTAACGGTTTCTCTGATGGCTGTGGTATGCTCAGCTGCTGCTTCCCTGGGCAGGTGAGGTGGCAGCGCTCGGCTTCTTTCTAAACATGCTGCAGCAATTCGGGAGGAGCATTTTGCGCCGCTGAGTCTGTGTCCCTCCAGTCAATTTCGTCACGTTCATTAGTTGGATGCCAGGCTGGAGCCACGCAGGCCCAGTGTCCCCAGGGAGGCTTCCTTCCAGAGAGTCAGCATATTGGAGCAAAGAAAATCTTGTATGCTTGCTTGCTTACGCTTTGTGGCGTTTTCATGCTGCCCATTAAGAATAGGTTCTCTGGGTGGTGTACAACTTTGCTATTAAAAAACAAAACAAAAAGCCGCACCATAAACTATCAAAATGCAGAACATAAACAGCATCAAAATTAAATCAATAGCGGACAACAGTAGCGCCCGCCGGGTCCACAAAGCACTGAAGCGTGTTTTTAAAAAGCCTGGTGAAGTTTCTAAAAAGGTTGGAACTGGAAGGACCACAACACAGGCCCCAGGTGAGCCTCTCTGGGGAGGGCATTTCGTAACTAGGGTGCCACCATTGAAAAGACCATCTCCTTAGTAGCAACTCCCGTAAGAACCCGAGAAGAGCCAGCTGGATCAATCCATCTGGTTGGCCGCAGAGAGGGCAGAATGCTGGACTACAGGGTTCAATGGCCTGATCCAGAAGGCTCTTCTTATGTTTCTTATGGAGGATCTGCCCCTGGGGACAAGGCACTAGCTCAGTCAGTAGAGCACGAGACTCTTTATCCCAGGATTGTGGGTTCAAGCCCCACGTTGGGCAAATAATAATTTTATTATTTATACCCTGCTCCTCTGGCTGGGTTTCCCCAGCCACTCTGGGCGGCTCCCAGGATAACACTAAAAACAGAGTAAAACCTCAAACATCAAAAACTTCCCTAAACAGATTCCTGCATTGCAGGGGGTTGGACTAGATGGCCTTTGGGGTCCCTTCCAACTCTACGATTAAGCGGCAACCTGATCTGATTTCCTTCCCCGTCTTTACCACCATCTCCCCAGCGCTGTTGGTGACGGGGAGGGGGCTGCCCGCATGGGTTTCAGTGCTGGGTCCTCGTTGAGCTGTGTGTGTCTTTGGGGTCTCTTGACAGCCACGCCCACCCACAGACCTGGGGTTCAACTTCGATGCCAACAAGCAGCAGCGGCAGCTGATAGCAGAGCTGGAGAACAAGAACAGGTAAGGGGGCTCAGGTGGCGGGGAGGAGGGGTGGCCGCCTGGCCTTCACTGGGCTCCTGAGCAAGAGATCTTCTCCCTCCACACTTTCCATTGCTGCTGCCTCCCGGTGGGAGTTCTGTGGGTGGATGCTTTGACAAGGGGACAGCACCACAGTGCAGCTGGTGGATTTTGCAATCCTTACACTCCATCAGCTCAGTGAAAGGTTTCATTTTTTATTTTTGCATAAGAAAGTTGGGGTGGAGAAAAATGAAGGCTTGGTGTTTTAAAGGGGCATGGAAAATATTCATGCCCTGGCATGGCAAAGAGACAGAGAGAGAGAGATGGGGGAAGAGTCTGGACAAGGTCCCCTCTGTGCCGGACTCTGGAAGAAGACGGGGATTGGACTGATTGACCCCTGGGAAATAATAATAATAATAATAATAATAATAATAATAATAATAATAATAATAAAAAAATTTATTTATACCCTGCCCTCCCTAGCCAAGACCGAGCTCAGGGCGGCTTACACCAAATATAAAAACAATTGATTGAAATACAGCTTACAAAACAAGATTAAAATACAACATTAAAACATTAAAATGCAGCCTCATCTCAGTGGAAACACAATCAACTCTTCCAACTCTACAACTCTGTGGAAGTTGAGGGCAGCCCATTCTGCCTCCCCACTGGCCTTGGGTCCACACCTGTTCTAAACTAGGCATTTCACAGGTGGGTCTCCTATAGCATTTTTTTATTTCCTAGGATGTATCTCTACCTGATGATACAAACCCACCCAAAAATAATTGGGTTGTGTGTGTGGATTGTGCTGCAGAATCCTGCTAGGCGGTCAGATTGCAGCCCAGCCAAGCCCAGAGGTCGCTGACTCCACTGACATATTAAACCCTGTTTAAACTCCTTCCCTGGTTTAGAAAGCAAGAGGGCTAATGTTGGTTTCTTTATTTTACTTGCACAGAGAGATTCTGCAAGAAATTCAGCGGCTGCGGCTGGAGCACGAACAGGCCTCTCAGCCGACACCAGAGAAAGCCCAGCAGAATCCGACGTTGCTGGCGGAACTGAGGCTATTGCGGTAAGAATGTAGGGGGGGGGGGACGGGACCCCAGGAGGGAGGTTGCTTGCACAAGAGTACTTATTCACGCAGCAAACAGTTCAGCTGTGGAACTCCCTCCCACAAGAGACAGGGATGGTTGCCAGCCTGGATGGTCAGGGGGAAAACAATGCTGTCCAGGGTTGTAAAGACTGTGGAGAGGATAATTGGGTGCACTCTTCCCACCTTGGATCAAATCTACGCTTCCAGGTGCCATAAGAAAGCTGCAGAGATAGCGCAGGATAGTGCGCACCCCAGAAATGATCTCTTTCAGCTTCTGCCTTCTGGAAGAAGGTCCAGGGTTATAAAGACTAGGACTCGCCACCTGAGAAACAGTTTCTATCCAGATGCGATTCTGGTTTTAAACACAGTGTAAGGTAGTCTCTATGGGAGTATATTGTATTCTGGGGTCTCAGAGTTTTTTGGGGCAAACCAGGCTGGGATAGCAGGCTTGTTGGTCTTGAAAGACCTACACTGGCTCCCAGTACGTTTCCAGGCACAATTCAAAGTGTTGGTGCTGACCTTGAAAGCCCAAAATGGCCTCGGTCCAGTATACCTGAAAGAGCGTCTCCACCCCCATCGTTCTGCCCGGACGCTGAGGTCCAGCTCCGAGGGTCTTCTGGTTGTTCCCTCACTGCAAGAAGCAAAATTACAGGGAACCAGGCAGAGGGCCTTCTCGGTGGTGGCGCCCTCCCTGTGGAATGCCCTCCCATCAGATGTCAAAGAGATAAACAACTACCTGACATTCAGAAGACATCTTAAGGCAGCCCTGTTTAGGGAAGTTTTTAATGTGTGACATCTTAAATGTATTTTTGGTCTTTGTGGAAGCCGCCCAGAGAGCCTGGGGAACCCAGCCAGATGGGCAGGGTACAAATCAATTATTATTGTTGTTGTTGTTGTTATTAGTTTCTGAATGTCTGAGATAGATTTTTTTTCCAATTTTGTTGTTCTGTATGGGACAATGACAATAAAGATTATTGTATCGTATCGATGGCTTGAAAAGAGGATTAGATGAATTCAAGGAGGAGGTGGCGGAAGAGAGGGCCATCTTATGTTCTTCTGCTGGTGGTGGTTGGCAGTGTCAAACAGACTGAACAGACGGCAGAGCTGTGCCCGTCTCTGATTCTGTGCCACCTTTACCCAAGGCAGAGGGCTTTTCTTCACCCTCACAACTGCCCTGCAAGGCACTAAGCTGCATAAGTATTCTGCCCATGAAGATCGGGAAGGATAGGGGCCATATTTGCAGGCCGCTTGGCCTTCTTTGAATACCAGCGGAACTGCCCTTCTGACAAACTGGCCGCTTCTCCTTCTCCAAGCAGGCAGAGGAAGGATGAGCTGGAGCAGCGAATGTCCGCCCTTCAGGAGAGCCGGCGGGAGCTGATGGTGCAGCTGGAAGGGCTTATGAAGCTGCTCAAGGTAAGGCCTGCCGGCGCTGGACATCCCCTCCTCAGCACCTGCCACATTCCCAGCTCCCAGGCAGGCTGTGCATCAAACCTGTGAGAAGCCCTTTCTGTCCTCCTGCCTTAGGCTGAGTCAGACCATCCTCTTCAACTGGCAGCACTGATCAGGGTTGGACCCAGGCCTCCCAGCACTCCACGCGGGGGCTCTGCCTGCCCATAAGCTACAGCCCTGGCTCTTGCCCTGGGAGAAACCACCTCCAGAGGGCTGTGTGTGAGATCCAGCCTGCTCTAGCATCCAGAAGCCCCTTCATACTTGGCCAACGGAGCCCCCAAGAGGGGCTGCCCTCGTCTCCCTAGTTGTCTTTTGTCCCTTCCTGCAGAGAAGGGATTTGCCTGCAGCATCTCCCAGGTGGCGTGGGTCTTTAGAGGTCCTCTAGTCCAGGCATAGGCAAACTCAGCCCTCCAGATGTTTTGAGAATACAATTCCCATCATCCCTGACCACTGGTCCTGTTAGCTAGGGATGATGGGAGTTGTAGTCCCAAAACACCTGGAGGGCCGAGTTTGGCTATGCCTGCTCTAGTCCAACCCCCTAGGGCTCAGTGATGGAAATCCAGTGCTAGAAGAATCCTCTGTGCTCAGGTATCTGTCCAGCTTCTGCCTGAAGACCTCTAGCAGGGGAGATCCCAGCCCCCAGCCCTGCCCCCAACTCGTTCCTTTACTGCTTATCCTTAGGAAGTATTCCCCCCCCCTGATGTTTAGCCCAGTCGGCCCAGCAGGAGGAGAAGCGAAAGAGTGTTTCCCCTCCTCCTGCGTGATGACAGCCTTTGGGGGGCTTAAAGGTGCTCTGCTGTGTTGGGGTGTGGATAGATGCCAGGAGAGGATATATTTATTAGATATTATCCTTCCTTCCTCACGTTTGTGGGTTCAGCAGAGTGCATCCCTTTGCAGCTTAACAGGGGAGCTTTGATAGACTACTTTTAGCCTTTTCATTTAAGGATTCCAAGGTGCTTTGAGGCAGCCTGGCATTTTCCTGGTATTTCCCCCTTAGAACAATAACCGCGCAGTCTTGTAGAAGGTAAAAATAACATTTACTCACTCAGAATACCTGTCAAAGAGTAACCAAATACAGCAGCTTTGTTCAGGCAGGCTCAAAATAGTAATTCAGTTACAAGGACATAAGTAAATCTAGTTTAAGTCTGAGCGTGGAGCTCAGATGAGCAGGTGTTCTCACACTGCTGGCAGAGAGGGAAGAGGAAGAGGTGAGAGGCAGTGTGCCCAGGCAGGTAAGAGAAAATCCATGGCTATGGCCTCTCCTTGTCAGGGCACAGGGGGAGTGTCTCTCACAGACAAGCTCACAGGAATACGCAGAGCTCCAGCTCCCATCATGTGCCTGTCTAACAAAGCAGGAATTGTTTGTTTGACTATATGTTAGATATCCCACATCCTGTCCCCTGCTCAGTCCTCTGAGTGTTCCCCGATCCTTCAGCCCTTCCTCACGTGTCTTCTTTCCCACCCAGGTTTCCTGCATGTAGAGCCCGGACCTCACTCCCTGCCCTTCCCTCTCTCTCGCTGGACCAGGGGCACCTAGACTCAGCCTGTAGCATCCCTGGGAGGGAAGCCAGAGGCAGCAGTGATGGTCTCACACAGCGCAAGGCAGCGGCTCCTGCCCTCCTGCCTCCCTTCCCTGTGTCCTTCTCCGCCTCCTCTCTTGGTGTCCTTGAGTGTCAGCAGACGTGGGGGTTCCTCTTGGGGATCCCTGCCTGTGTCTGTTCCCCCCGTCCTGATAATGATTAACTGTCCTCTCTCTTTCTCTCACACCTTTGCTTACTGCCAACCCTTATAGGAAGAGGAGCAGAAACAGGCAGTAAGTTGAGACCCGTGAATCTTTTCTTCCCTTTGGTTCTGCATGAAATGACTCTGTGCAGCACTTTCTCATCCTGGTGGGGTTTGGGTGCCCAGGAGGCAAGTGGCGCCCAGTGCAGGATGAGGGTGCTCCTGCCTCCCGCAGAGTGTGGGCTTATTAACCCTTGGCACACCGGCTTAATTTCTCAATGTGTTTATTTCCCAAAACGTAAGACTAACGAGCCAGTCCCGGTTTGATTTCTGTGCGCATGGGTTTAATGAAATGTGCATGATTGACAAGACATGGAAATGCAGAGGTCCTCCCATGTTGCTCTGGTTGCTTTTTCTGCCCTAAGGCACCTGATTGTCTCCCATCTTTGGGAAATCCTTGCATTCTCCTCCCTGGCCACGCGCATGAGTCCACGCATGGAAACAGACAGCCCTGTCTGGCCCTGCATCCTGCTGCCTTGACAAGCCTGGCTCAGCAAAACTGTTTCTTCCGGGGTGGGGGGCTCCTCCAAGAGACCTCCTTGTTGAGCATCCGTCTTGATTTGTTTGCACAGGGAATATGCAGAGGTCCGGAGACGATGCAATATTCCGATTGGTTTTGTGTGGAGGTTGCGTGACAAGGAGCGTCTGTCCTGGTCTGCTTGTGTGGGTGGAGACTTTGCTCTGTCCCGGCTCCTGCCAACCTAGCAGTTCGAAAGCACACCAGTGCAAGTAGATAAATAGGTAAAGGATCCCTGGTGGCGCTGTGTTCTAAACCACTGAGCCTCTTAGGCTTGCAGATCAGAAGGTCGGCAGTTTGAATCCCCACAACGACGGGGTGAGCTCCCCTTGCTCTGTCCCAGCTCCTGCCAACCGAGCAGATAAATAGGTACTGCTGTGGCGGGAAGGTAAACGGCGTTTCCGTGCACTTTGGCTTCCATCATAGTGTCCCGTTGCGCCAGAGGCGGTTTAGTCCTGCTGGCCACATGACCCAGAAAACTGTCTGCAGACAAATGCTGGCTCTCTTGGCCTGAAGTGAGGTGAGCGCCTTTGACTGGACTTAACCGTCCAGGGGTCCTTTACCTTTTTTTTACCTTCTCTGTCACTTGCTTATCTGACACTTATTGGTGCAGATGGGTGCCAACCAACCATTTGTGCATTTCCCCATCACTTTCCTAACCGCAAAAAATACTTTTTTTAAAAAAAAGGAGACTTGTTGCACCAGAGTGCTCTAATCCACATTAATTGCATAGGCCTAAACTTTCAGTATGCAGCTGAAGCCCTCCAGCAAAATACTGGCGTCTGCAGGAGACGGTCCCTCCCCACCTTATTCCTGCCCGGCAATTAACTCCGAGTCCCCTGCAGAGGGAGCCCTCCTTCTTTCCTAAGCGAGCAGCCTTGGGTGCTGGGGCAGCAGGAAGGAAGCCAGCTGGTGGAAGCGCCAAACCTCTGGCCTGCTGGGGCATCCCTTGGGGATTGGCACATCTGCAGTGATGTGCAGGTCCCCCAACGACTGGGTTTGGGGAAGGAGAAGCACGTTTTCTGCGTCTGTTGAAAAAATCTCCATAAGGGGTGCAAAGAGGTGCCTGGAAGCCAAGAATGAACCCTTTCCTGCCTTGTTGAAGCCAGGCTGACCTCCTGCGCAGAGCCTCCTGATGACTTCACAGTTCTAATCTATCGTAGCTTCTGGTGAGCGTTCACTCTGTCGAGTGCTTCCCCTTTTCATGACACCTCAATGATGTTTTAGGGGCTACTTCTGGGTTCAGCACCATGCGCATGTACGCAATCTCACGTCATTCGGATGTGCCTAAATTGGCAGTTGCCTGTATTTATTGTGAAAGATAACGCAGCTGCTTCTACAGCACCGGATCCTGACGCGCATCAATGTAGCATCTAGGCAGCTATGCCCAGATCCGCTGTCTGTGGAGCCGTTGCCACAACTGGGGACCACTCTCCCCTCCACCGGTTCATGTACCTTACCCTGACGGGCTGCGCAAATACAGCCAGAGACTGCGCCTGTGTGGAAACTTCCTCTGCTCTTCCCACTTCAGTCGCCTCCTGGTTCTGGGAGACGGGATGCAGGAGAGGTTGGGGAAGCCACTGGCCCTTCACTTGCCTCTTCCTCCTCTTCTTCCAACCCCTCCTGTGCGCCACCCTCCAGCTCTGAAGCTTCCCCTGCCTCTGCCTCTTGCCTCCTGGCCGGCACAGGTCCCCACAAACCGCTGCCCCCCTCTCCCAACTCCATCAACCTCTTGCCAGCCCCTGACAACACCTGTTGAGCAAACGGGAAGTGGCCATTTTGGTGTGTCTGACTTGGCGTGCAGGGGGACGCGGGTGGCGCTGTGGGTTAAATCATAGAGCCTAGGGCTTGCCGATCAGAAGGTCGGTCGTTCGAATCCCTGCGACGGGGTGAGCTCCCGTTGCTCGGTCCCTGCTCCTGCCAACCTAGCAGTTCGAAAGCACACCAGTGCAAGTAGATAAATAGGTACCGCTCTGGCAGGAAGGTAATCGGCGTTTACTTGCGCTGTTCTGGTTCGCCAGAAGGGGCTTAGTCCTGCTGGCCACATGACCCAGAAGCTGTACTGGCTCCCTCGGCCAGTAAAGCGAGATGAGCGCTGGAACCCCAGAGTCGGCCACGACTGGACCTAATGGTCAGGGGTTACCTTTACTTGCCACGGAAGGAGCACAGGGGAGAGACCTGCCCTGCCCCCTTTTGCAGTTCCTTCCCAGGCCCCCTGCAAAGCCACTTCCCCAAACCACTTCCCTGCTATTCTGGTGGGAACAACCCCCTGTCCATCCGCAAGGCAAAGCAAACTTTGCCTTTGGTCAGATTGCAAAGAGGCTCTTGCCCCTGTGACTGCTGGCTGCTGACCTTTGCAAGGACCCCCTGGAAGGTGGCCGGGCTGCCTGGCTGCTATCAAGCAGCCACCAACATGAATTGTCTCTCCCGCTTATCATCACAAATAGCCCCCAGGGTGGAGAGAATACAGCCCCCAAGGCTTGCACACCCTCGGCACCTGGGTCTCATAAAAAGCTTTGGAGTTAAATATTGACACGTTTCACTCCAGAATGTGGAAGAATGGGCTGTCCCTTTCAAGTGAGCTGCCTGCAGACTTTTGAAACTCCCATTTCTGTCTCCTGGGGAGGGCCCAGGGATGGGGTAAGCCCCAAGGAGTTTCCATGGCAGCCTGGCTTGTGGGGGTGGGGTGTCCCCTGGTCTAGCTGTGGGAGGAGAGGCTCCCCATAGAACTTAAGGTGGGTTTATTTTGAGATCCCTGTGTTTCAGAAGGGTTGGACTAGATTACTCAGGGTCCCTTCCAACCATACAAGTCTCTTGCTGAGAAGGGGAGTTAAATGGTGGATTGCATGTTGTATGTGATGTAAAGGTGCTAGGCAGGTAGAAGGAGAGAGAGAGAGAGAGAATGTTTCTGCAAGCACCGAGTTAACAGTTTATTTTTCCAAACTAGATTTGGGAAAGAGGATCTGCTCCCACAGATCCATTTTTCCATGACATCATTGTGTAGAAGTAATCAGTGCACCCTGAGTAGACCGCAGTTTGCCACGTCCAGAGAAACCTGGAAACGTGGTTTGGATCAGCTCTCCATCACAGGCCTGGAGGCGGAGTGTTCACCAAACTCATTCAGGGTACCGAGTCCACATAAAAGTTGCCAAGGCCACATAAAGAGCCATTGATCCTGGGAATTGGCCCTCTCATCCTCCAGGCCATGAGCGCCCGGTTTCTCGGCAGAGCCTTTCCCCACCTCTCCTTTCATCAGGGGTTGTGGCTGTTCCCTTTATCTCACCAGATGCCCCCACTTCCCCACTGGTGCCGCTTCTTGAAAAATCTTAGGAATAAGCAAGGCCTGGAGCCCAGGGTGCTTTTAGCCTGGGAGCCATGAAGCTCTGCTGAGGCTCCATCCTGGCCTCCGAACTGTAGGAGGTCTTCCTGGGAAGGTCTGGGCACTGGGAACGAAGGAGGAGCCCTCAGCCCTGGTGCAGAGAAAGGCCTCTTGGGCTCAGCCGCTGAATCCCACGGGAGAAGAGCCTGGGTGGGGAGCAAGGAAGCGTCACATGACCACTGTGGTGGGAGTCTTATCTGAAGGCAACGCCCCATGGCTTCTCTGTGTGAGGAATCCAGTGTTTTTTTTGGATTCCTGGTCCCATAAAGCGGAAAGAAGAGAACTCTGAACAAACGGGGCTTTGTGATGTTGGGTTTGGCACAGCTGCCTAGTATCCGAGGAAGAAGGGTCTGCAGCCAAACTGCTGAATGGGGCTGGATCCTCTGGGTGGGCTTAGCCTTGGAGATGCTTTAGCGGGGTATACAGTGGCCTCGATCCCTGTCACAAAGGCCAGGTGTTGCTGCAGAGGAAAAGGAGGAGGTGATGTTTGCTGACAGGTTACTCAGAAGAACAAGCCTTGCTGAAGAAGAACAAGCCTTGGCTTCTGCTCAAGCACGTTTTCTCTCTATTTGAGTTATTTGAGAGTGCCAACAAGCACATAGACGTGATCCAGTGGACATAAAGTACATGGGTTTTCCAAATTCTTTTCAGAATGCACTGCACCAAAGACTCCCAAGTAATGGAACAAGAGGGGAGGTCCTCTTGTGGATCAGGAATTGGTCAGGGAGCAGAAAACAGACAGCAGAAATAAATGGAGAGATGTAAGAAGTAGCTTTGGGGGGGGGACTCTGCCCAGAGGTGCCCCTCAGCTGATCCAAAGGACGTGCCCTTTCCTCCTCCCCCTCCCTGGAGGCACAGGGGGCCAGTCTTGCGGCTCCCAGTTTGACCACAGTGGCATTGGGCACTTCCCAGCACACCAGGTGTGTAGTGATGGTCAGTCCCGTGCGCAAAGAGTGTTGGGCTGCGGAGCCTGCCTTGTCCTGCGTAGTTCACCCTGAGCCAGAGGGAGCCCAGGAGCCCTCAAGGCTCTCACTCGGGACCAACGTTTCTCTGAAGTGCTTCTGCTGACCATGTGGCTGGTTTCTTACTCCGATCCTCCTGTACCCAAAGATTTCTGCCTTGTCTCAGGCCCCTGCACATAGCTAGCCATGCCAGGAAGCCGCCAGGTTGACAACTTCCTCCATGAACCTTGGGAAGACGTTTGGCACCCCACAAGCTTCCCCACACTTCCTCAGAGACTGCCAGGCCCGGGGCCAGGGCCTTTGCTTGCCCACAGACGTCGTCCTGGTGAGGCTGAAACTTTCTTTGAGAAGATGGAGCTCAGGCACTGGCTGTAGATCAGGAACCGTGTTTGTGCTTTTAACTCGGGTGAGCTTGGCTTGCCCTTCTTGTCTGGCTGGACTCCTCTGGGGCAGTTTCAAGCCTCTTTCTGTGGGTCACTCTCCTGACGGGGTCTGGCCTGTGCCTCTGCGGAGCCAGGGGTGGACGTCTTGGGCTGCCTTTGGCCCCTTCGCCCTGACGGTACAGGCGCTCCATGCCCTGCCCAGGCAGCCCTGCCGGAGGGCAATGGACAGTGGAGGCCCCTTCCCTCCAAGGACCCCCTCTCTGTTCCTGGACAGTCGGCACTTCCCGCTTCACACAAGTTAATCATTAGGGCTGTGATGGAGTTTGCCTTCTCCCTGCCATGGAGCCCCACTCCCGCTTTGCAAGGGAGGAGCCTCTGCCTCGTTTACTCTGGTCTGGAACCCTTGCGTGCAGCCAAGGGGAAGGAGCGAGGGCTGAGTAGGGGGTCTGCAGGCCCTTTTCCCAAAAAGCCAAATGAGCTGCTTCGCATTTCTGCCGGGCTCCTCTCTCGGGCGTGTGCGTGCAAGCCCTGCTGCTCTGTCCTTGACGTTCTCCGCCATCTTAGCTATTTCTGGCTCCCTCGTCCTGCCGTCACGGCGGCGGCAGCAGCCCCCGCACCACACAGGCTCCCCCAGCACCACAGCTGCTGCAAAGGCCCCGGACGGATGAGCGTGCGTGCCGGCGCGCTTTAATTGAATTACGCAATTCTGAGCAATTAAACGCAATCTTCTGCCTCGTAATCCCGTCGATCCTGCCTGCTTCCCCCCTCCCTCCTTTCCATGTGTTTGATTAGACAGCTGTGCTTTTTTTGGGAGCTGCCGGTGCCAGCAGAGGCCCAAAATAGAACATGCGAAATGGACGGTGCACGTCTGCCTGCCTGCCTGCCTGCCTCCTTCCCTCCCTCCCTCTGCCCCCCCCTCTACTGTACATTGCTGTCTGGGTGCCAGGAGCACATGCTGCGGCCCCCTCTCCTGGCTGCGCACACAAACACCTTTGCCGCCGCCAAGGCGTTTCTGCGCAGCCCTGGCGAAAGGCAGCAGCCGAGAGGGTGATGGCGCTTGTTTTGTTTAAGCATGCAGCGGCAGAAAGCAGGGAATTGTCCTCCCCAGCCATCTGCTCACCTGGCTGCCTTCCATTCGCTCAGGAGACAGCGGCGTACGTGGGGATGAAGAGCCTCTTTCATTCCGTTGCCATGATAACAGGGCCGGTTTCGGAGTTTTAGCAGGGAAAGGGTTATTAACGCTTTGGGGAAAAGAAAGGTTATTGGGCTGCTGGAGTAACAGGGATTGTTCCTGGAAGTTTCGCCGCAACACACAGAGAGGGGAGACCAGAAGCACCAAGGGCCCTTTCGGAGGCAGGAGCCGCAGCTGACGGGGGCCACAAATAGGAGCCTGCATTGTATGGGCTGCTCATCCTAAGCACTCCTCTAGGTGGAAGGCTGGACATCAGGGGAGCCCTGGGGGATCAGACCAGTGGCCCATCTAGCCCAGCATCCAGTTCTCCCAGTGGCCAACCACCTGCCGAGGGCAGAGCAGAGCCATCCTGGCTGATGGAGATCAATAGCCCTTTTCCCCCATGAATTTGTTCAGTCTTGTTTCAAATAAGTTGCCTTCAGCCTGGTGCCAAGTAGCTCAAGGATTTCTGGCCGTGCGACAGAGCTTTCTCTCTCTCTGCCCCCCACTCCCTCCCGCGTACCCCCGTAAACCTGTTCTTCAGCTTCCCCTAGCTCTCCGGAGCAGATTTGGGAAGGGGGGGAAAGGGAGGGAAGTCCTTTTGTGCTAACAGTAATCCTTGTGCTGGCAAGATGCGGGAGTGGAATATCACCCAGGGCTGCAGCGCAAACGTTGCTTCCAGAGGACCCCCAGTATCTCCAGTTGAAAGGGGGCTCTGGTGGGTAGCAGGCCTGAGCACAACCTCAGCTGGGAAACTGGAGAGAGAAACTGCAGTGCTAGGCGAGGTCAACCAAAGATGCGGCATCATGAATCCATGTCTGGCCTCCGGGATGGTAAAGGGGTGTTGTTGTTGTTTAGTTGTTTAGTTGTGTCCGACTCTTTGTGACCCCCTGGACCAGAGCACGCCAGACCCTCCTGTCTTCCACTGCCTCCCCCAGTTTGGTCAAACTCATGCTGGTAGCTTCGAGAACACTGTCCCACCACCTCGTCCTCTGTCTTCCCCTTCTCCTTGCGCCCTCCATCTTTCCCAACATCAGGGTCTTTTCCAGGGAGTCTTCTCTTCTCAGGTAAAGGGGTAGAATTGTAGAGCTGGAAGGGATCCCATGGGTTCTCTAGTCCAGCCCCCTGCAATGCAGGAATCTCAGCTAAAGCTACTTCCCGCTAACACCCCTCCTGCCCCCTTTGTGTTGCCTGTTAAGAACCAGGCCTGTCTGAACCCCAAGTGCACAGCCAGGTTGGGCCAGAAGCCGCAGAAAGAAGCAGGACATTGGTGACCCTCATGAACAGGAAAGTGTGTAGGGGGAGCTAATCTCCAAGTCCTCTTCCAGCCAAACCCCCGCCTCTTCCAGGGATGAAACCTGGCCTGCTCCCTGGCTCAGCACCTGCAGCTGAGCCCAGAGTCCGGCTGCCTGGGTTTATCCTGGCCCCCGCCTTCAAGGAGATGCTCTTGCGCAGTAATCATGGATTTCGGTGGGACTTCCTTGCAGAAAACCAGCGCTCAAGCTCTGCTCATGCCTCTTCTGCGCCCGGCATCTTTGCTGCAGAAACTGAAGCATCTCGGCCGGCCGGCTTTATTTTTAGCTGGATTTCCAAGTGTGTTTTCTCTTCCTAAATGACTTGGAATGCGATGGGATGCGGCCAGCCCATCCACAGAGGCATTTGGCTCTCAGGGACCCGACTTCCTTGCCCTGTGCAGCCGGCCTCTGCATAGCAGGACTTCCATGAATCCTGGCTCAGGAGAAGCCTGCAGGGTTACAGTGCGGCCTGGTTTTATTTTTGTAGCCATCCGAGCCCTGGGATTGTCGGCCTGCCACTGTCCTCTTCCACAGCCATGCCAGAATCGGGGTGGAGGACGACCCGCCTCTCTTGCTTATTTAAAAGAGCCTGGCAGGTCAGACTTCGCCTCCAAGCCAGATTCTGAATTGGCCCAGTTCCCGCGGACCATGCTCAGAAGCAAAACCCCCTGCCCGGTCCTGATCCCAGCACAGGTGGCAGCAACTCCAGGGCTGATAAGTTTTCTTATTGATTGTGTTTTAATCATCATTCTTGATTTCATGTTAAATCATCTGAGAGGTCCTCGGAGACCTAAATTGACTAAAAGAAACAAGTTATTTGTAGCTGAGCACATAAGAAGAGCAGCTGGATCCGGACCTGTGGCCCAGCTACTTAACTACACATCCATGAAGAAGGACTTTCATTTACCTGCCCTGAATACTCCAGCATTCAACTCCATAACGTTCCTTATTTTATAAACGTCTGTGGGACCTGCTGCTGTAGTCGCTCTTCACACGACTGGACTTTGGGGTCCTGCTCATTTCCTGTGAAAACACAATGACCAGCGGACAGGACTGGGAGCGGCTGTTGTCTCCAAGGCCTCTCAGCATTCAGACTGACAGTATAAGGGGAGAAGCAGGTGGTTTGGCGGGAAAGTGGCCCCTGTCTTGAGATGCCCGTTGGAAGATCTCTGCTGGATCTCCCTTGCACTTGCTTCTCTGGGGCTTGAAACACAGCTTAGAACTCTCCCTACCCAGAGGAGGCAAACTGCAGCTGCCACCCAGGACAATGGATTTGGAGCACCATTAAAGATAAAAAAAGATAAAGGACGCCTGACAGTTAAGTCCAGTCACGAAGGACTCTGGGGTTGCGGCACTCATCTCAGTTTACTGGCTGGGGGAGCCAACGTTTGTCTGCAGACAGTTTTTCCGGGTCATGTGGCCAGCAGGACTAAGCCGCTTCTGGCAAACCAGAGCAGCGCACAGAAATGCCGTTTACCTTTCCACCAGAGCGGTACCTATTTATCTACTTGCACTGGCGTGCTTTCCAACTGCTAGGTTGGCAGGAGCAGGGACCGAGCAACGGGAGCTCACCCTGTTGCAGGGATTCAAATCGCCGACCTTCTGATCGGCAAGCCCTAGGCTCTGTGTTTAACCCACAGCGCCACCCACGTCCAGGGTGCAAGACCCAGAAAGTAGACCAGCCTCCTTCAGCTTGGCCCCCTCCAGGTCTGTGGCACTCCAAGTCCCTGTTTGGGGCTGACGGCGATTGTGGTCCAGACACCTGGGGGGCAACAGCTTGGCCAAGGCTAGGGGGAGGCCCATCTTGGGGCGCAAACTGCAAGGAAGCTGCGTCACACACAAATCCCGATGAAACGAAAGAGGGAATATGGCAGTGCAACTCTCATCCGCCTCAGAGAAATTCCCCGTGGATTGTGCCCCATGTTGGTAAACTTCAGCTCTCTGAAATCGGAATCCACAGGGCCAGCCCTGTCCCCGCAAAAAAGGCCGTCTGATTAGAACTGTATGTGTAGACGCAGTCTGCCCCCCAGGAGGAATTCTCCAGCTGGACCAGCTTTTCCTCTGGCGTTGGGGGAAGTACGATTCAGTAATGGAATTTCTTTTCCAGCTCCCTTCTGATGGCAAAGGAGTCAAGTTTATTTGGCCCGCTGTCAGGAGCTGAGGTCACCTGCTGGCACTGACTCTGCAGGACCTTTTTTGCAGGCAGAGTCGTCTCTCCAAAACGGAGCCCCCCATTCTGAAATGAGAGAGGCCCCTCTCACCTCTCCCTGCTACCGTGGGCCACTCATGCGGTGATGGTGATCTCCTGCTGGCGGTGGCAGCCTCCGGGTGCCCAGTTGGCCACCTCTTTGCCTGGCTTCTGCTGCCCGCTGGGAATCCCTGCTGACACGAAGCTTCTCTCTGCGCTAGGAGTCTGTGGAGCTCCATCCCAGCTGCTGTTCTTTGTGGGCAGACACATGGCACCCCTGCCCTTCCATTTCTGAAATGCCTCTCTTGGTTTGCAGAAGGTTTCCATTGCCTCCTTCATCTGGCAGAATTTCTAAATGTCTGCAGGGCTCCGCATGGTGGCCAGGTAGATATCCCAGTCCCTAAACTGGGCAAGACAGGGAGGGGCATGTCCATCATCCCTCCTTGCCCACAAACCCCTTTGGAGACTTTAAAAACGGTGGCTGGTAGATTTTGACAGGTCTCTCTTCTGCATGGTCACCTAAGCCTCCTTTTCTAAAAAATAAAAACACAATACAATCACATCTTATGCATACCTAATATGCATGATTTCAATCATAGGCAGGTGAAGGCAGGCCGGTTGAAACTGTTCAAGTTACCGTATTTTTTGCCCTATAGGACGCACTTTTTCCCCTCCAAAAATGAAGGGGCAATCTGTGTGGGTCCTACGGGGCGAATGCAGGCTTTCGCTGAAGCTTGGAGAGCGAGAGGGGTCGGTGCGCACCGACCCCTCTCGCTCTCCAGGCTTCAGGAAGCTATCAGCAAGCCTGGGGAGCCCACAGGAGTTCCGGCAGGGCTCCCTAGGCTGCGGATAGCAGCCTGCTGCCCGGAGCGCGGGGCACGCTGAGGCCGCGGCTGGGGGGGGATAATTTTTTTTCTTTATTTCCCCCCCCCAAAAAAAAAACGACTAGGTGTGTCCTATGGGCCGGTGCGTCCTATAGGGCAAAAAATACGGTAAATCTAAGCAAATTGGAGAGCTTAAAATCTCTTTTTGCACCAGGTCTGCTTGGGGTTACCCAGCACCTAAAGTGCTTTCAAGCTCTCTGCCTTGCTTGCTGGGCAAGGCCTGCTCAGCGCACAGTCTCTGGGAGTACAGGGGATTCTTCCTGTCTCCCTCTCACCCAGCAATGTGTGATTTTCCTGTATTTGCAGAACCCTTAGCAGTGAACCTCTGCATAGCATGCAATTGTGCTGCACTGGTTTCTGTAAGCTTGCCTGGGAGCCTTTTGAGCTAAGTGGCAGAGCAGCAGTGCCACAAAGCAGATCCTGCCAGCTTCCCCTGGGCAGTGGCAGCCGCCTCAGGGTGTCAGGGTGGAGCTTTGTGGGCGCTGAGCTATGCTGTTGTGTGTCCCACTATTTTGCTGCAAGAAACCCTTGGAAGAAAGTTTAATTTAGCCCCACTCTGCAGGCGCGGTTCCTCCTGCCACTGGCAGCCCAGGGATTCCCCACATGGGGGACCACAGCATGGCTCCTGAGACCACACATGTGACTGCAGGGCCAGCGTGGGTCTGGGGGCACAGCAGGAGTAGAGTTTCACTCCGAACGCCTCCGTGTCTTGCCTGTGGGTCCCAACTGGCTGCAAGGAGTGAACGTGAATTTTGCGAACAGGGTTTTCAAACAGGGTTTTCGGCCCAGGTCTCTGCCTCTCAGGTGTGGGGGCTGTTGATTTGGCTGGGATTCCAGGCTCCATCCTGCCCTCATTCCCAGAGTTCCCTCTGAGCGGCTGCATCCTTGTGGTCAGTTTCCTCGTCTGCTTGCCTGGAGAGCTGGCTGTGGCTTGCCTGCCTCATCCTACAATAGCCTTTCGGCTGCACCTTGGGCCTTTTCCTGCGTCTGTGCTCTGGTGCTGAATCCCACCCTTCCGTTCCTGACTCTCCAGGGAGCCTCTGCTGCTGCTTTGCTGTTGAAAATCCCCCCTGGGGATGAGAGTGGTATTTAAATCTGTCTAAGCCAAGCACAGACCCTCTTCGTTGCAAACCTTGAATCTCAGGAGGCGTGTGGGTGAAAAACCCGCAGTAGACCTTTGTTGGAAGAAAAGGAAAATGAGGTTTTTCTGCCTTGTGTTTCCGCATCTTGCAAGAGAAACCCCACGAGGAGGTTTTCTGTTGTTTTCCTTCCTCCTTTCCCCATCTGGGGCCGGACCCTTCGGGGAGTGCTTTGCCGTAACAACCACAGGCTGAGTTTTGTTTCGGGATCTGCAGGGCTGCTGCCCACACCTTTCCCTGGAGGAGATTAAGTCCCTGCCCCTCTTGGTGGCAAAGAGGAAGGTCTCTGCCATCAAGGAATGTTGTCCTCTAGTCCGTCAGCATCTTTCCCCCAATATCTGCATCAGGGTGTGTGTTGGAAAAGGGGTGCGAAAACAGGAGGTGGGAACTCCCTGCTGAGGCCACCTTCATGCCCGTGTCCATATCTGTGGTGGTCTTTCTCTGCTGTCAGTGAAATCTTGAATGTGTTTCTGTAGATTTACAGACCTGCTTGTAGGAAGTGGTGATGAGGGAAACAAAGCAGTCAGGCTTGGAGTTTCATCCTGCAGTCAAAATCTTGCTGCTGCTGCTGCTGCAACAACCTCCCCCTGCCCCACTTTCGTTTTTTCCTCCTTGGGGCACAAGACAGCAGTCCTCACGATTCAGCCGCAGCATCCCAGTACTGGGAAAACCCAATGTCCCAGAGGCCCCGGAGCAGAATATCTGCCAAAGTGGGCAAGGCAAAGAGCTTTGGCCCTTTCCTTCCTTGGTCGCCCAGAGCCACGTGGGGCAGCACACCAGGGAATTTGACCCTTGCAGCTGGCACCTCTGCCCCTCCAGGCAGGAGGGCTGTGCAACCCAGGGGGAATCCCAGGCTGAGGGTGCAGTGGTACCTCGGGATGCAAACGGGATCCGTTCCGGAGCCCCGTTTGCATCCTGAATGGAATGTAAGATGCGACGGCGCATCTCCACGTGTGCGGGTCGTGTTTTGCTGCTTCCGCGTATGCGTGTGATGTCATTTTGAGCGTCTGTGCATGCGCAAGCGTCAAAACCCAGAAGTAACATGCTCTGTTACTTCCAGGTTGCCGCAGAGCGCAACCCGAAAGCGCTCAACCTGTAGCACATTCAACTCAAGGTATGACTGTATACTAAATAGGGAACACAAAGACACAAAGCTGACAGCTGGAACGAGCAAGGGCCCCTGCAGTGTAGGCCAGAGAGCCATGCCTTCCCCAACAACTCCCGCCAGCCCCAGCCAAGAGACTCCGTTGCTCCTCTGAACTGCCAGGCAACGCAGGGCCAGAAGGGAGTCCAGGGCTCTCCTTTGGAATAAGCAGCCCTTCATCCGTCTGTCGCTGGGAGACCCTCATCAGTGCAGGCTGGCAAGCTGCAAACGAGGGGCTGCAGGAGATCCCAGCCTTTCAAGACAGCAGCCGCAGGAAAACACCACCATCAACTTCTGGTTTGACCTTGAGGCTCCTCTAGATACCAGAGTCCCCGCTGTGGATTCCCTGCCCTGAAGTGCTGCCTGTGCTGGCATGTGGCTTGTGATGGAGCAGGATCTGGTTGATCACTAAATCCTGAGCAAACTCCTCTCAGAGGCCAGTTTAGGGTGTCTGAAAGCAGACCCAAAGGTCTCCGTTTGGGTCTTAGGGGAGGCAGTGCCGTGGGGGGAGCTGCTGCAAAAACCCCCCAGGCCCAGAGAGACCCCCTGCCATCCTTTGAGCGAAGCTCTGTCGAAACCCACTTCCCCCGACTTACTTTTGTGGGCATTGCCAGGCACCATCCGCTCCGGTGACGACACAGTTTCCATAGTAGCGAATGTGGTTCAAAGGTAGGGGGCTGTTTCTTTAAGAAAAGAATGTAAAAGAGGATAAAGACCAGATGAAACAACAGCAGAAGCTGAAGGAGAGAGGATGTGTTGGGCCTGTAAAATGTTAATGGGGTAATTATGGCATTAGTCACAAGCATTGAGGCCTCGACAGCCATGAGCCCTTCCGGCCGTCTGTGTGACACGGTGTGCAGCTCAGCGCATAGAGAGGGGGACGCAGTCAAAGTGTTAGTGTCACATGTCAAATTAGGCACGGCACCAAGAGGGAAAGGGAGCGCTCCCCTCTGGCTTCTGGGGCTGCCTGGCTGAGGCCAGCGTGGGGCAGTGGATCAAGTTTGAGATGAGGACCTGGGAGACTGGGGTTTGAATCCCCACCCTCCCACTTGGTCGTGGCCCCTCTGGGCGAACTTCAAAGGGTTGTGGGCAGGGTGGAATGGGGTGGGGAAGAGCACAAACTGGAGCTCTTTGGAGGGAAAACGAGGTGTAAATGTAGAGGTGGTGGCACTGGGGGTTCTGGCAGACTTGGGTCAGGGTCCAAAGGGCGGCAGGAGCAGAGGAAAGCCCCGCAACTTTATAGAATCCTGGAATCCTAGCCTTGGAAGGGACCCTAAGAGGGCTGGGCTGCATGAGGCCCTTCGGTCTCTAGGGCTTCCCCTAGGAGGAATAAGGCAGTCAGGCTGCTGTGCCGCCTTTTGGATTATTAAGTCTCCACGGTCTGGTTCCATTGCTTCTGTACCTTCATGGCAATGGTGCCATCCTGCCCAGATCGTTTCTCTTTTGTGTCCCTTATTGGACCAGCGTGGAGACAACAGTGCCGGCCAGTTTATTGAAGTATCTGGGCCCCAGACATCCCCCTGGACATCATGCCTTCCCCAGTCTTGTTCCTTCTGGATGTTGTGGACAAGCCTTGGTCAGGGCTGATTGGTGTTGCAGTCCTTCAGGACATAAGAAGAGCCTGCTGGATCCGGCCAGCATCCTGTTCTCTGGGAAACCTGCACGCCAGAACTGGAGCACCAGAGCAGCCTTTTCCCCTCATGTGGGTTCCATCCTGGCTCTTATAGCCTCCTTCTCCATGAATTTGTCTCTTCCTTTTTCAGAGCCATCCAAATTGGGGGCCATCCCTGCCTCCTGTGGGAGAGAGTTCCATAGTTTAACGCTGTGCTGCAGGAAGGACTGTATTCCACCTGCCCTCAGTCTCCCAACATCCACCTTCCTTGGGTGTCCATGAATTCCAGCGTTACATGTGAGAGAGAGCACTTTCCTCTGTCGCTTCCTTCTTGCCAGGCATACTTTCCTGAGCTGCCCTTTTCTGCAGATCATCCGAAGGGCACCAGGCCTGTGACTTTTCCAGAGCCTCCCACCCTGTCCTTTTCCACTCCAGCCCAAGATTTCCTTATCTGGCATCTGTTCCATGTGGGCCACCAGCTCCGCACCCACATCTCCCCAGGGATGCCCTGTGGGCTCTTGTCTTCGCATCACTGAACACCCGCTGCAAATGCGCTGAATTTCAGGCCGGGCTTTGGGGACCAGGAGCCGTCTCCTGCATCACTTCATTCCTTAAAATATTCATCTTGGTATTTTGCTCTCCAAGAACTCAGCTTACACTATTTTTGCTACTTGCTTTTATTTATTATTTGGGCTGCTCCATAACTAAAGGTTACCTGGTGGCCTTAGAGCGGGAATAAAAAGGTTTACAGCAGGAGCCCCAACCATAAAACGCTTAAAAATCATGATCCAGCATAAAACTTGAGGAACAGGAAATACTACAAGCTTTAAACTAGGAACACGTTTTGCAGACAAGTTGGTTTGATGCCACCAGGGAATGTGGCCTTTGGGGGTGATTTGATTTAGAACCATAGAATTGTAGAGCTGGAAGGGAACTCCAAGGGTCCTCTAGCCCAACCCCCTGCAATGCAGGAATCTCAGCTAAAGCACCCCTTGCATGTCCTTTTGCCTAAGCTAAGAGTTTGCCGTTCCTGAGGTTGGCGCCCGCCTTCTGCTTTTGGAAGAGCTGTTCAGAAGGAGATAACAGACTCAACGGGTCTCCATCTTGTTTCAGGCTCAGGCCGCAGGGTCTCCTCCCACCTCCCCCGGCCACGGAACGGGGCGCTCCATGCCCATGCCAGTCCGGTCCACCTCCGCCGGCTCCACCCCAACTCACGTTCCCCAAGATTCCCTGGCGGGTGTCGGGGGAGACGTCCAGGAAGCGTTTGCACAAGGTGAGTGTTTGGAGACCCCCGCGGCACTTGATAGCTGGGTGGGTGCAATTTTGCGCCTTTGTATAGAGTGCGCGGGACACGGGTGGCACTGTGGGTTAAACCACAGATCCTAGGACTTGCCGATCAGATGTTTGGCGGTTCAAATTCCCGCAACAGGGTGAGCTCCCGTTGCTCAGTCCCTGCTCCTGCCAACCTAGCAATTCGAAAGCACGTCAAAGTGCAAGTAGATAAATAGGTACCACTCCGGTGGGAAGGTAAACGGCATTTCCGTGCGCTGCTCTGGTTCACCAGAAGCGGCTTAGTCATGCTGGCCACATGACCCAGAAGCTGGACGCCGGCTCCCTCGGCCAATAAAGCGAGATGAGTCGGCCCAGAGTCGGCCACGACTGGACCTAATGGTGAGGGGTCCCTTTACCTTTATATAGTGCGCAGACAAATTCGTTTCATGAGTTTGGGCCCAGTTCACCCATCAGTTAAGGTCACCTTGAATCCCGATCCTGCAGCAATAGCTACGCCTCCCATTTGTCCTTCGCAAATTTGGGTCTTGGGTTCTCGCCTGCCAAATGCACAGGCAGAAAAATAGGACCTAAACAACCCCACTTGGGAAGCCCCCTCAGTGCTAAGAGGAATTTTGGGTGAGTTGTCAATTAACCTTACATATATGCCTACCTACACATAAAAGGGGGGAATGTGTTAAACACGTTACCTTCTGTTAGTAATTGCATGATGCAACTCCTTTCAATTTTTTCCATTTGCATTTGGGAAATCAAATGTTTTAAAGCAACAACAACTTCCCGTGCCTTTCCTTCCTGGGAACCTAATGTATTTTTCAAAATAAATGTGTAAGATCTTGAGTCTGAGAAGCACTGCTGGTCCTTGCATCCTAAAGGGGCTTCTCTGATGCCTCCCCCTCAAGCCCTCCCACCCCCTCATTGAGCATCACAAAGGCAGCCAGTGTGGTGTCTGGTTAGAGTGCCGGGACTCCAGAACTGGGAGAGACCAGGGTTCGAATCCCCACTTGGCCACAAAGCTCACTGACGTGGCCTTGGGCTGGTCACTGCCTCTCAGCCTAAGCTGTTTTGTGGGGATTCTATGAGGAAGAAGAGAACCATAGTGGTCTTCAAACAAAAACATCCTGGAGGTCCCAGGCCACAGGGAGGTTAGGCTGGCCTCAACCAGAGCCAGGGCTTTTCAGCTGTGGCCCCGATCTGGTGGAACGCTCTGTCCCAAGAGACTAGGGCCCTGCGGGACTTGACATCTTTCCGCAGGTCCTGCAAGACGGAGCTATTCCACCAGGCCTTTGGCCAAGGCACAGCCTGACCCCTTCATTTAGTAATTCTTCACAGAACTCTAGCCCAATGGTTGCCATTAATTTGATTCTGAATTGATTTTGAAATGAAATGGTTTTAGAATGCTCTATTACTTTTATTGTTGTTAGCCGCTCTGAGCCCGGTTTCGGCTGGGGAGGGCGGGATATAAAAAGTTTATTATTATTATTATTATTATTATTATTATTATTATTATTATTATTATTATTAATATTATTATATCTGCCACCTTGAGCTCCGTGGAGGAAAAGATGGGATAGAAATAAATCAGGAGCCTGAATAGCTTCCAGGGGAGCCTCACTTTGTGGGTGCAGACTGTTCCCCTCAAGGATTTATTGGGAAGCTGGCCGTCACATCGAAAGGCCAACCGTCTCTCAGGGCAAGGGGCATTTCCGGTCCAGACTCTCAGACTCCACATCATGGGCAAGGCAGAGGGGCATCGGGGCCCCTGTGTGGCTCTTCGCATTCCTTACCGCCTCTGTTTCTTCCCCAGGGACCCGGCGAAACCTCCGTAACGATTTGCTGGTAGCAGCCGATTCGATCACGAACACAATGTCATCGTTGGTGAAGGAGCTTCATTCGGGTAAGTGGGAGAGTGGAGGGCAAGCAGACGCTTCCAGTTTGGAATGCCCTGTTTGGGAACTGGGGGCAGTTCTTCAGTTCTCTAGTTTCGAGTTCCACTGGAACGAGCCCCGTATTCTCCAGCTGCCAAACAGCTGATAGCCAAGAATCACCCGTGACCCTCAGGCAGCCACTCTCCGCCTCTGGTCCACCTGCCTCCATCCGGCTTTCCCTGCAGACGGACCGGCTGGTGGGTTTGGGACCTGAGGGGGTGAACGTGATGCCTCCGCGCTGCTTCTGGGGAACAAAACCGGGGAGAGACGATGTACTTGCAATGGAGGCAGTTAATTAGTGCTACACTCAATTTTTGCAGGGTTCAGGTTTTGCAGGGGAAATGGCTGTTAAGTGGGGGGCAAAGATAGGTATGGAAAAGCCACTACTTTTTGCTCAATTTTCCTTGCCTGTTCACAGCCCTGCTCCTCCCCAGCCAGCCGCTTCTTTGACCTTCCTTCCTTCCTTCCTTCCTTCCTTCCTTCCTTCCTTCCTTCCTTCCTTCCTTCCTTCCTTCCTTCCTTCCCCTCCAGTGAGCAGTGCCATCCAGCTGAGGACTGTGGAGCTAAACTAATTAAACCACAGAATTGCATGGCCATTTGGGTGGCTCTGACTTCCTGACAGTGTCCCTAAGGCCCGATGAAGCCTTTCCGTGGCCCTCACTAAAGATGGGAGAGGCGAGGGAAGAGGGGGCCGAGGTCAGGCTGAGCTGGAAGTTTCATTTTCCCACAAGGACTGGCAGGAAAAGGTCCATCCCAAACCAGCTCTTGATTGCGCATGATTGTGCAGGCCTCGTTGTGTGTGGCTGCCAAGACTTTCCTGGATTTAGGAGAAATCCTCTGCTGTCAGAATGGAGAAGCAAGTTGCCCAGATGTGCTGGGGAAAGTCTTCTGAGCAGGTTGGAAGGGCCTTGGGCTAGATAAGTTCAGGTGGGCTAAATCTCTTCTGGTCATACATCCAAGAGTATCTTATCTACCCAGTGAGCTTTAGGGGGGAGGTTGGATGTCTGCGGAGCCCCTCCCAGTTCTGATTCATAGAAGCACAGAGCTGTAGAGTTGGAAGGGACCCTGAGGGTCATCTAGTCCAACCCCCTACAATGCTAGAATCTCAGCGAAAGAATCACCCAACCTCTGCTTAGAAACCCCCAAGGTCCACCACCTTCCAAAGTTCTCTTCCATTCCTTGCATTCCCAGAGAGCAGCTTGAGCCCTCCTGGTCCTTCTGGAGGAAAGGCTGCAAGCCCACCCCCTGCCTTCCCTGTGGCCTCTCTGGGCCTGGAAGGAGCCTTCCTATGTGAGGAAATGCCCAGGCCTGTGGCAAAGGTGGCCTCTGGGCCAGTGATGAGTCCTCTGCTCCCCAGTCCTTTGCTGGAGTAGTCTCCTCTGGGGCGCTTGGTCCATTGGGCTGAGCCAGAGGCTGCCGACGTTGGCTCTGGCAAGATGGAGCCCTGTGTCTTCCCGTCCGGGTGGGGGCTTAGCAAGGCTGCCTCCTTCCCTCCCTTCCTCGCTCTGGGAAAAGGCAGCCTCTTGGGCAATAGCATTCGGCAACAAAGCAGGGCTTGTTCTGCCGGCGGCTGCTGCGCTGAGCTCTTGGGCTGTGCAGGGAGATGACAGATGAACAGACTGCAGGCTCCCACTTTGATAAGATGCAGGCCAGGGGACCCTGGAAAGTGTCTGGGAGGATCTCATTTGCGTAAATCCATGGAAACAGCTGGAGTCGGGAGCCCGGCCGCAGCAACCTCTGCCAGAAGAAGTCTGGTTGGAGCTGGGCGTCCGTGCCCAGGCAGGCAGGGCCTTGGGCTGCAGCTTCCCGCCCCCTGGGAAGAGGCGTTGTGTCCTGGTGGGAATCAGCGTGGGGTGGGCCAGGGCCCCTTGATTCCAGCAAGCAAGCAAGTGGGGTCCCGGCTGCATCCTCTGTGCCCCCCCTCCGGGAGCAAGGCTGCCTGCCATCTTGTCTCTGGGATGCTGGATGCAGATCCCCAATGGATAGCCTGCTGGTGGGGCAGCTTCAGGGCTCCCAAGCACAGCTGGGGGGTTCAGGGGGAAGTAGAACTTCCCCAGCACTTTCCCCCCCAGCCCCGTCCTCCTTGGGGTCCAGGCATGCAGATTCCACTCCCCCCACCCTGGTCCCAGAGTTGTCGCTCCTTTTCACCTACTGGGACAGTTTCGTCTTCTGCCTTCCTCTCTTTTTCCGCTCATGCCCCTCACCACCCTACCGCCCCCACCCCTCAGTCTGCTTCCTGGGTGTCTGAGGGAACACACACAACAACACACTTCCTCGCTGGCCCTTTAAGAAACAGACTGAGATACTGCATGTCTTTTATAGGGAGGACCTGGCCTATTTAATGTGGACATTTCCTCTCTTGCAATCGTGCTTCTTTGATGCTGACCACCCTGAGCAGCCCTGGGGAGGGCTGTGGATGCTTGGATCACCTGCCAGAGTTGCCCCCCCCCCATCCTCTCTCACCTTTCCTCCCGGAAGAATGTTTTGATGTCCTTGCTTGGCGCCTGAGCTCTAGTTCTTATCATCTTGGGCCCACACCCGTGACCCAACGACTTGGGAGCAAGGAGTCTGCCCCATAAGAAGGACTCCCCCCCCCCCGGCTGGCCCCTGGAAGGGGCAGCAGAGTCACTCTTGCCCACGGCCCTGGCAGCCCGACCTGCGGACCCCTCCCTGGAGACTCTCCCTTTGGCCCAAACCCTCACTGCTGGTTCTTTGTTTTGTTTCAAAAGGTGAGGAAGGAGGCGAGGAGGAGGAGGAAGACAAGATCCAGAACGGAAAGGACCGAGGTGAGATCAGGAGGGGAGGGAAATCCCCTGGCCTGTTTGTGGGGCAGGTCAAGGCGGTTGGGTGCTGCCACCTTTGCACGACGGGTGCTTCCCTCCGTGTGGAGCAGGAAAAAGTCTCCGTTGGTGCAGAACGCCCAAGCGCAGCTCTTCACAGGCCATGGGGCAAGATGGAGGGCCTTCTTATGTTTCCAATGGGTGGCAGCTGTGCCCTCTGAGCACCTAGCAGTTCGAAAACACATCAAAGTGCAAGTAGATCAATAGGTACTGCTGTGGCGGGAAGGTAAACGGCATTTCCGTGCGCTGCTCTGGTTCGCCAGAAGCGGCTTAGTCATGCTAGCCTGGAAGCTGTACGCTGGCTCCCTCGGCCAATAAATCAAGATGCGGTCGGTCACGACTGGACCTAATGGTCAGGGGTCCCTTTACCCTTTACCTTTAAGAGTTAAGTAGGCATCAGATGCAATCATATAGTCCTTAGTTTACCTTTCTGGTTGTCTTTGGAGGTCCATGTTGTCTTCCCATCAGATGTCAAGGAGATAAATTAACTAGACAACTTTTAGAAGACACCTGAAGACAGCCCCATACTGGGAAGCTTTTAACATGTGATTTTTTTTATGTTTCCATATGTGTTGGAAGCCTCCCAGAGTGGCTGGGGCAACCCAGCCAGATTTGTGGGGTATAAATAATAAAATGACTTTTGTTGTTGTTGTTGTTGTTATTCATAATTCTTTAAAAATGCTTTTGGACATAAACCACTGCAGGTGCTTTCTTCAAAGGCATGGTATAGACCTTTCAAGATAAATACATAAAACCTTGCCTGGGTGGGGTTTTGCGGCTGCTGCCATCATCGCAGTTTGTTCCTGGCTTTCTCAGCCGGCCCTTTGTCTTGTCCCGCAGGTTAAGCGGAAGACTCCGCCCTGGCCAGCCATTCAGGTGAGCAGACGCCCTTTTCTTTTCCAGGTAAGGTGTAGGCACAGTTGTGTTTACAGAGGGATGAAAGGCAGATTGCAGGACTGCCTGCCTGCCAGAGACGCTGGCCCCCCCAGACAGGACAGGCAGGGAGACCCTGCCTTTGAATCTCAGGGACTTCTGAACATCCCTTTTGCCCTCAGCACAGCCACGGTGCTCAGAGCCTGACAGGTATAGCCGAGGGGATTCCTCCAGTGCTGTGTTTTTTACCCTGTGGGGCCAAGCAGAGACCCTTTGTGGCTGCCCAGTGCACAGGGACATAGCTTCCCCCAACTGAGTGCAGGTGGTGTCCAAGCTATTGGTGATGAATTCGTCATTTGATGTGGGGGACCCCTCAGTATTGGGAGTCCCGCCCTCCCTGCTCCTGGCGCTTAGCAGAAGGAGAGCTTCCCAGCTTCAGATCTTGGAAGCGTAGATTTGGAAGGGATCCCAAGAGCCATGTTTGCTCTTAACTCCTGTGACCACCTAATCAATTCCAGCAGAGCTCCCTCCTGTTCAAAAGGGCTTCTCAGACCTTTCCTTCTCCACCTGGAGCTGAAGGGGCCCCCGATTGTGGCTCTGCTCTGGAAGGGATCTCAGGTATGCGCAGGTTTCGGAGAACACGAACATGCCCTCCCCACAGTGCAAATGTCCCCTGGTTTGAAACCATCTTTGACGGCTCTTGGGTCTCCGCCAAGGAACCTCAGGGACTGTTGGAAGTGACATGAACAGGCAAGCCTGAGAAAATCCTCTGTGCTCTCAAACCGACCCCAAGCCCCTCCAATTCCCAGGGCTCATTGCGGGGAGGGGGCTTTGGAGGGGCTCCCGCTCAGTCTCACTGGCTGCTCTGTGTCTTTGGCGCAGGTAAAGAGGCGCGAGCTCCTCTTCTCAAGACGTTTCCACATCCTTCCGACGAGGCATGCGCCAGCCGACACATCTGCCATTGTCAAGTCGCGAGGACTCGCAGGGAAGCCGCCTCTTTCCAACGGACCACATGGCAGCCTTCCTGGGGGGTGGGGAGGGCGGGGGCATCTCCTTTGGTTTGCATGTCCTGTTTCCATCCGTCTCCCCCCCGTGCTTAATTGGGCAGCACCTCATCTCAAGTTTGGAACAGAAGACGTTGTCGAGAGCCGCTTCCAGGCAGAGACCGGCCATGTCTCCCGCGAAGCATCCTCTTCCCTCCCCGGCAGAGCGGTCGCCTCACCACCCACGGGCCACACCCCCCCACGTGGTCTCCAGAAAAAGCAGACTTCTTATTCCATGTGGCCGAGTTTCCTTGTGGGTGGAATGCTCTGTTGCGGAATGCGGAAGCCCCTCTGGCCTTCCCCACATGCCATGGATGTCGGGTTCCCTGGGCCATGTGCGGGTGCAGTTCACACAGGACAGGCTGGGAGGCAAGTGGGATGGATGGCTCCCTGAGAGGTGGGCATTCTGGCCCACACAAAGCCCACTGGGATGAATGTGCCAGCAGAGCCCCCCCCTCTTTCAACAGTGGTTGCACTGGGAGCATCCTGGAGGAATGTGCCCCATGTTCAGGGGACGGGATGCGCTGACATTTGGCTCTTCCCCCCGGAGTCCCCAAAGGTCTTGTGCCAGCTCCAGTGCCAAGAGAGAGGAGTGGGGCGGAGGGAGACCCAGCCTCTGGAGGCCGCCCTGTGGGGAAGCCACAGGTGGTGGGGCAGCAGCAGCGCAGCTCGCTCAGTTGAAGGGACCCACAAGGGGCATCTAGTCCACCCCCTGAATTGCAGGACTCATAAAAAGCAGCTGGTCTTTGAACAAAGAAGACCCTGGCCCACTTGGGTACTTGGCACCAGAAGCCAATCTCTCTACTGCTGGCCTTGTTTGGGGTTTGGAAAGTGGCTCTTGGTGGATGGGCCAGAGGCGTAAATGGATGGGGGGGCACCGAAGGAAGGCAGAGCAATAATCCCTGGAGCCCAGTTGGCACAGATTGAGCTGCCCGGTTGCCCTGGCTCTCTGGGAGTGGGGAAGGGGGTCCCTGCATGTCTCTCCATGTTCCAGAGGGGGGGGGGACAGCCGTATTTGCTGGCGATACAGTCCAACCAAAATATTGTGAATGGGCTGTCAAGCAAGGAAAGGAGTGATGATAACCTGCTGGGTTCTTTGCTCAAAGCGAGAATCACAGAACTGTCGAGTTGGGAGGGCCCTCCAAAGGGCATCTAGTGCAACCCCCTGCAGTGCATCAAATACAGCTAAAGCACCCCTGACCCAAAGGGCTCCTGGCCGTCCTTTGCTTTGGTGACGAGCCACGTGTTGGTGACTCCGGCCGGTGAGGTGTCTGGGGAAGGAAGAGCTGCAAGGGAAACTTCTGGGCAAAGCGCAAATCCCACAAATCGTGAACGCAGCAGAAAGGAGGGGATTCGGAGCAGGGTTTTTCCTGGGGCATTCTGACATGTTGCCAAACACAGGAAAGGCCTTGCTTGGCTCAGACCAGACACCCCCCACCTCACTCAGCAGCCACCCAGAGGCAAAAGACAGCAAAGGAAACCCACCAGCCCCATCCCTTGGCCGGCCACCTCCCCTCATTTCAGCCAGATTGTGCCCCTGCAATAGCCTTTCACAGCAATCCTCCCCCAAGTGAGAGCCCCTCCAGTCGCTCTGGGCCCGGTCCCACCTTTGGACTGGCCCCAGGAGGAGCCCCCTCCTCTGCCCCCCATTACCCACTCCAAGACACCAGTCAGTGATGCCCGGGATGGTGACCAAGCCCCTGTCCCTCAACTCTCCTGGGACTTCCTCTTGCTGCCAGCCTGTGTTTGAAAGTGACCTATGCCGTGATCCTTGCTCCCTTCGCCGCCCCCCCCCCCATATCTTGAAAACTCTGCGCATATAAGCCTACCAAGTGGTCTGGCAGACGCTTCAGCCTACCAGAGCCTGCTCTTAGTCTTCCTGAGAGTGGCAGGAGATGGAGAGGCAGTCGGTGGCCATGGGGCCGCACACCCTCTCTGCCTCCCCAGCAGCCGCGGGCAAGGGGGGTTGTCGGCCAGCCCCACGGCCGCCTGCCATTTTGAACCCTCCGAGGCCTCGACTGGTCTCAGCTTGGCGGAAGCTCTGCGTGGGGCTGAGCCAGGGTTTTCCAGGGGCGCCTGCACAGCTTCTGCATCTCTCGCTTCCCCAGTGACAGCTGGGGCTGCTTCCGGTTGTGGAAATCCCCCTGGCCGTGAGAAAAGGGGGCTGGGGAGGCGAGTGGGAGAAGGGGGCTCTTCTGCCTGCAGGGGCTGTTGGGGAGAGGCCAGGAAGCTCCTGCAACCATCTTCTGCCTGTCACAGGAGCTGGAGCTCTGCCAGAGCTCCCTCGTCAGGCTTGCTGGGGGGCCCAGCACCGCCTCCCGCTCTGCCTGGACCTCGGAGGCTCCCCCGGTTTCTGCCTCTTCTCCAGGTGCAAAGCTTCTGCTCTTGCAGATCAGGCGAAAGAGCCTCTGGCTGCCGGGGTTCCAGCTTGGGCTAAAAGTGAGGGATTTGTCCCAGCCTGCCGGACGTCCCCACACCCGCCTTGGGACACCATCCTAAGATTGTTATTAATAATAACAAAGGATCGCAGGGCGGTGTACAATAGAAAAACTCAAAAATATGTACCATGGTAGCAAGCACAGCAGTTTAAAAGGCCATTGATTGCTCCCTGTAGCCAATAAATAATGCTACCAGTTACCAGGAGGGGAGAGGGTTCTCCTGCTTGCAAGGTTGTGGGTATCTGGTTGGCCCCTGTGAGAGCAAGATGCTGGCCGGATCCCTTTGGTCCAGCAGGCTCTCCTTGTGGTCTGAAAGTGGGGCTTGGACATGAAGCCTCTTTCCAAGGCACCCTTCGCTTGCTGCCGTCCCATCGGCCGGGGCCTCCTTTGCAGCCGCTCCCCAAGGGCTCCCGCTGTCCCTGTGAGGTGGCCGTCTCCACCATCTGGTACTGCAGGCCTCACCGCTGCATTGCCAAGGCCTCCGTGCCTTACTGTGGCTCAGAGTGGGGGTCCCAGAAGGCTCTCTGCGGCTGGTGGGCTCCAGCCGGGTGGGGCAGGATTGGCTTACGGTGTTGGCGGCCAGGAAGGCTGGCCATTATGACCCCTGTCCTCCTGCTCCTTGCCTTTCATTCCTCACAGCAACTAGTTTTTCCTTAAGCTCTGCAGGGGCACCTCTGGGCTTCTGGAAGCAACAGAGAAACACTGGATCATAGAATTGTAGAGTGGGGTCATCTAGCCCAACCCCGATTGTGAGGCTCGAACCCACAACCGTGAGATTCAGAGTCTCAGGCTCTACAGACTGAGCTATCCCAGGGAAGGTGCCACGTGGGTGAAGGGAAGGAGGGGCTGGTTGTGTTTTCGTTCCAGGTGGGTCAGTGGCTCCCCCAATTCTCTTGCTTCTGGGGATCAGCAACAGAGCTGCTGGGGTTTTTTTTGGGGGGGGGGTCATCTGCCTGTTCATATCTTCCCACATCATGTCCCCCCAGAACTGCAATTGGACTCTGTCTCCAGTGGCATCTGTTGCCCCTGAATCTGACCTTCCCTCAGAACAAGCATCCATGAGAAAAGTTACGTCCTGGATCTTTTTGCGAAGCAGGGGTGGCAACTGTGCCAGGCCCCCCCATGCCCCTGGAGACTGGGGGTGGTGGGCTTTGGGTGGGCTCCTGGGGGAGAAAGCAAAGCGTCTGAGCAGGCACCCCCTTGCAGATGCCTCCTGCATTTTCAAAGTCACCCGGCAGCCAGGTGGAGAAGGCCTTGGCAGGCAGACTTGGCGCCTGTGCCAGACCAGCGTCCCTGGTGGCAGCCTGCCTTCGCCCGGGGGCATTCATCACGGTGACTCGAGGCCTGGGGAGCTTTGCCAAGTGAAAACAGGTGTGGGGAAGGTGACCGGAAAGGAAGTCGAGGCAGCGGGAGCTTAGAGGGCAGCGACTGTGCCAGGGCTCCGAGGCTGGGGTGGCCGAGAGGAGCTGCTGCTGCTGTCAGTTGTGTGTGGACCCAGTTCCACCAGTCCAAGGTTGCCAGCTAGGCAACCCCTCAGGCCTGTGCTCTGCAGATACCTGGCTAGTGAAAAGGAACGGTCTCATTTGACCTGTCAGAGGCCTCTGGATATTAGTTGCAGGTGGGGAGAAGACGGGGTCCTGCTTGTGGGCATCAGGTTGGCCACTGCGAGGGCCGGGGACGTGGAAACAATGTTGGAGGGGAGAATGTGGCCGGGAGTTTCTGTGGAGCTGCAGGAGGGAGACCAGAGGAGAGTGCGTTTCCTCCCAGGTGGGAAGCGGAGGCGAATCAGCCAGATGGCAAGTGGGGGCCATGATCAGCAGAAAGCGATCAAAGGGGTCTAGGCCACGGACGCTCATGGCGGGCATGTTCCTGATCTCAGGTGCTGCTTGCCAGACTGGGTAGCCAGGGCTTGTGCCATGCCGCTGGGGCTCCCCTGAGTTAGCCAGGCTGTGAGGGAGGGCTGTGCAGGGCATTGGGGATCTGTGGCCTTCCACAGCCCTGAGTTCCTGCCAGGGCCTCAGTTGTGAGCACATTGGAGAGGCCACGTGGGGCCTGTGTTTCCCAGCCCAGGCTAGATCTCAAGCGATCGCTAGGACTGCAACGGACGACGGATGCTTCCTTGTCCGCACACCCAAATCTGTCCGGGTGCCAGTTGAAGGCCAGTGTGAGGACCCTTGTAAGAATTCCAGTTTACAAGCACTTCCCCGCTTCTCATGTCTGTGTGTCTGCCTGTCTGTGTGCGCGTGGGAGCACACACTTGAATGTACGAATGTGAGTCCTGGGCACGAGTGTTTTCATTTTACAAAAGAAAAGGTTGAAATACCTGGGAGATTCTGTACATGTTGGGAACACGTCTAATTGCAAGCTGTAAACTGGAAGCCACGTTCTCTCATCTGCCAAATATTTAATAAAACGAGTCCCGTCCATCTCACTTGGTGTGTGCCCTGAATTTCTGGTGGGACCGGGCAGGTGATCCGAGCGAAGCCCCCTTTGCCTGCCCCTTCCTTGGCTGCTTCCGCTGGGAAGAGGCCTCAGCCGGTGGGCAGGCGCTGGCTCCCTGGTACACCTTGCGCTGCCTCTCCTGCTCTCCTCCTCCTCCTCCTCTTCCCCTTTCTGGCTCCAGGCAGCTCCTCTCCAGACCCCCGAAAAAGCCAAGGCCCAGAGCCCTGTTTGTCCTGGCCGGATAATGAGGGGACGCCACAAAGATCCCCCGCGGAGTCATTGAGCCTGTGTGTGTCAGCACCTAATGAGGCTGGCGGCCGACTCGGAGGGTCAAGAGAGGCCTGGGCTCCTCCTGGGGCGCTGGGGTCAGCGGGGAGCAGGGAAGGTGAAGGGGTCAGGCTACCTCTGGAGATGGACAAATGAGGGTGGGGGTATTAATTCTAGAGCCCCGTCTGGACCGGGAGGAGGACAAAGGAGGAGAGGGGGCTGGCCTGCCCTTCCTGCCACAGGTTGCCTTCCAGTCCTGGTGCGTCTGGGGCAAAGCGGGGAGAATGTAGGGACCTCTCCCCCCATGAGAGTAATTTTAAAGGCATGTACTTTATACCCAGGGACGCGGATGGCGCTGTGGGTTAAACCACAGAACCTAGGACTTGCCGATCAGAAGGTCGGCGGTTCAAATCCCCGCAACGGGTTGAGCTCCCGTTGCTCAGTCCCTGCTCCTGCCAACCTAGCAGTTCAAAAGCTCATTAAAGTGCAAGTAGATAAATAGGTACCACTCTGGCGGGAAGGTAAACGGCGTTTCCGTGCGCTGCTCTGGTTCGCCAGAAGCGGCTTAGTCCTGCTGGCCACATGACCTGCGGACAAACGCCGGCCCCCTCGGCCTTTAGAGCAAGATGAGCGCCGCAACCCCAGAGTCGTCTGCAACTGGACCTAATGGTCAGGGGTCCCTTTCCCTTTTTTTTTACTTTATACTCAGTCAGACCAGTATAGTATTGTCTACACCCTCCAGGAGTTGGGTCCCTCCCAGCCTGACCCAGAGGGCTGAACTGGGGACATTCTGCTTCAAGGTGGGTCCTCTGCTGCTGATCTACAGCCCTTCCCTGCCAAGGCCGTGCACGCCCAAATGCTTATCTCGGGACTTGCAAGGACGCTCAGGTGTTTGCCATGGGGGGCTCTGGGGGCCTGTGGTGTAGTGGCAAATCCTGACAGTGCTGGCACTCTTCACGCTGAGACCCATACCCAGGCAGAGGCTGCAACAGCGAGGGTTGGACCAATGCAGACACTAAGGCCGGTTCCCTGCACCCTTCAACTCTATACCCCACGCCTGATGAAGAGCTCTGGTGGACTCAGAAACTTGCGCACTACTTGCTCGCTATTATTGTTGCTGCCCACCATCCCAATCTCTGAGCGATGCAGGTGGGGGGGGGTGTCTCCAGGGTTTGGCCACTTCTGTGGCTTCTCTGATGTCTACATGTAGCATCCACTTCACCACCCAACAGGCAGAGAGGACCAGGGGTCTGGCCCTGATGAAGACGGGCGATGAGATGCCAGGAGGAGCCCACCAACCGTGGCCCATCTCCTCTGCCCCACCTCCCCCACTCTTGCCCACTCCAGCCTTCCTCAGCGTGGCTCCGTTTGGGACTCCAGCCTCAATCAGCCAGATGGGTTTGGGAAGGCAGGTCGAGACTTTGCCTGGCAGCCGCTGGCCAGGGGCCCAGCAGGGTCCCTTTTTAAGCAGGAAATGCTCTTGCTGGGCTTTGAAGCTGTGGAATGCCAGTGGTGGGAAACCACATGAATTTGTCTCATCCTCTTTCCAAGCCATTCCTGCATTCTCCAGCAGTGAGTTCCACAGTTTAACTATGCACTGAATAAACAAGGACTTCCAAAAGCAACGGGAAGCTGTGTGAGGGGGTCCAGCAGGCTGTTATGATCTGGCAGGGCCCTGCCGTTGGGCCACGGGACATCCCTGCTGCCTCTGAAAGGATGATGCCATCAAGAGCCAGGTTGGGTCAGCGAGTGGAGGCTGATGGATCTCAACCACGTCTGAAGCAGCCATCCCAGGTGGAGCCCTTTTGGGAGAGGAGCCCCCCTGCTTGGGCTGGTGGTCCTGCTGTTTACAAATGCCCAAGAAGAGCTGCTTTGAGGCTTCCTCTGTCCCGGAGGCTTTAGTTGGGATTCCTGCATTGCTGGGGGTTGGACTAGATGACCGCTGGGGGTCCCTTCCAGCTCTATCCTGCCCAGCTTTTGCCTTTTGGAGACGGCTGTAACTGCAGCCACAGGGAGCCCAAGGGCTTTGTGCTGCAGGCCCAGGTGGCTGTTTGGGTAGGATCGCTGCCGGCAGAGTCCAGCTATGCTGCCGGCGGAGTCCAGCACAGTGGAGCTATTAGCTGTCATTAGCAGCCCTGGGAAGCAGGCAACAGCCTGGCGGTCCCCCTGGCCTGTTGGGGCCAGGAACAGCAGGCCAGCAAATGGGGAGGTCAAAGGGCAACCTGCCACTAATCTGAGCGGATTTGGCGGCGGTGGCTCCCGGGTCAAAGGTCAGAGAGGGCAGCTCCGTGTGGTGCCAGCCCCGCCTGGGCTGGGGCATGAAGGGCTTTGCCCCACGACTGAGCCGCAATGCCCATGGATTTGCTGTGCCAAATTCGGCTCTGCAGTCCCCCTTCCTGGCACTTTGTGTCTCCTGGCGACTGATGCCCTGGGCGTCTCAGCACAGGCAGACCATGAAGAAGTAGAGAGCTCTCATTAGTTAGTTGGCTTAAAGGTGTGTTTGTTTGTTTGTGATGTTGCTTTCCCTGCCTTTCTCCTGTTGTACGTTTCCGAGCACAATTCAAAGTGTTGGTGTTGACCTTGAAAGCCCTAAACGGCCTCAAAGGCCCAGTAGATCTAAAGGGGCGTCTCTACCCCGGACACCTGGGTCCAGCTCCGAGGGCCTTCTGGCAGTTCCCTCCCTGCGAGAAGTGAGGTTACAGGGAACCACACAGAGGGCCTTCTTGGTGGTGGCACCCACCCTGTGGAACGCCCGCCCATCAAGGAATGTCAAGGAAATAAACAACTATCTGACTTTTAGAAAACATCTGAAGGCAGCCCTGTTTAGAGTAGCTTTTAATGTTTGATGTTTTGTTGGGAGCCGCCCAGATGGGCAGGACATAAATTATGTGCAGGAATTGCAATTAAATCATCCCTGGCAGGAGGAGCTCAAGGTGGCAGCAGATGCTGCGTGAGGGGAAACAGGAGCAGCAACTGCCAACATCTCTTGCACCTGAGCTACCTTCCCCTGCCTGGATCCCTCCAGGTGTGCAGAATAAGAACAAGGGCATAGGTGAGAATTAGGAACTGCCTTCTCCTGAGTCAGGTCCATCTGGCTGAGTTTGGCTGGCAGCAGTGGCTCTTTGGGGTTCCAGGCAGGAGTCTCTCCCAGCTTTACCTGGAGAGGCCATCAGGATTTGAACCCGGGCCCCCCTGCAGGCCAGACAGATGCTCTTCCGGTGAGCTACAGCTTTTTCCCAAAATGGTCTCCTAAGACAACCTCTTGCAGGTGTTGAATTCTCCACTTTCACAAGCCTGATTTATTCCAACTTATTCATTATCAAATTCCTTACCTGCCTCTCCCCATGAGGTCCCGGGGCTTGTTATAACAATATAAAAACACAACACTGCAATTGGTTAAAACAATCTACAGTCAGAAAACTAGGGTGGGCACTGATCTCTGTTTGCCGCCTCCCCTCCCCTTCGGACCACTTTTTCAAAGTGGTTGCGTGAATCAGGAAAAGGGGTGCAGAGTCCGGCTGAGGAAAGTGGGGTGAGCGAAGTCAGGTGGCAATGCAAGAGTCCCCCTGAATGGTCCAGCTGGGAGAGGACCCCCCAGCTGAGCCTGACTGGGCTGAGGTGGAGAAACTGGGCAGCAGGGCTGGGCCAGGGGGCCTGAGGAACTTGTGGGCATCCCATGAAGCTGAACGATGGAAGTGGACTATGCAGAATTAGATAAACTAATGGGAAGGATTCGAAACCTGCGGGACCAGAGATTCTCAGAAGACTGGAGTTAATTTACGGACAATTTGAAAAGTAATTGTGATGAACGGATCACGCCAGTAGGTTTGCAAGCGGTTTGGTAAGGTGAATTATTTGGAATATTGCAAAAAAGTCAATGAGGAGAATTATTAGTTAAAGATAATTAAAGGTAATATGAAATTAAGAAATGCATAATAAGTGATAAGGACGGAAAATCATCCGAGGTGTTGACGGAAGTCCAAAAAATATTGTATAAGATGTGAAGCTTTGTTGTATGAATGTAAATTCATAGATTAAAAACTAATAAAAATGTATTTAAAAAAAGAAGCTGAACGATGGAAGATTTGGGACAAAGGAAGTCCTTCATCATGCAGCACATCGCCTGCGGAACTCCCTCCCACAGGAGACAGCGAGGGCCACCAACTTGGGTGCGTTTAAAGAGAATGAGGCCAATTCATGGAAAATAAGAGATGACTCTACTCTGGCTCTAGGTCAGAGGCAGCAACGCAATGCTTCTGAATCCCAGATGCAGGAGGGGAAATGGCTCTTGTGTTCGAATCCTGATTGCTGGTGTTTGAACAGGAGTCTGGACTAGATGGGCCACTGGACCTGATTCTGCAGGCTGTTCTTAGGTTCCTCCTCCTCCTCCCAGGAGTGCCTGCTCCTTCCCTCCCTCCCCTCACCCCCCCTTCCGGGGCTTCCTCGCCCCCCCCCCCTCTGTTTATTCTGTGTGTGCAAATGTTTTCACACCTCATTAGTTTGGTGCTTAAACCCAATTACCCCAACCCAAAGGAGCAGGGATGAGCCCCTATTGAAGACCCCAGCAGATGGCCCCTTCCCCAAAGGGAGCTTAATGACCCCACAAGGTCCCCTGGGGGCTCACTGTCTTGCCAGCAGGAAGCGGGAGGGAGGGGGGCATCCTTCCCCTCGCTGGGTCATTTAACCCTTCGCAGGGAGGGCACCGCAATCAATGGCAAAGGGGAGCAGGGAGGGGGCATGTCAGAGGGGGCAGGCAGAGGCCTGGCACACCCGGATCCTCTCTTCAAGGGGCAAACTTTCCACGCTGCCAATCTGGTCTGGCAGGAGCGCAGTTGGAAGGGGGGTGCAGTGTGGGGGTGCACTGCCCCCACAGTTTGGTCAAATTCATGCTGGTAGCTTCTATGACACTGTCCCACCATCTTGTCCTCTGTCGTCCCCTTCTCCTTGTGCCCTCCATCTTTCCCAACATCAGGGTCTTTTCCAGGGAGTCTTCTCTTCTCATGAGGTGGCCAAAGTCTTGGAGCCTCAGCTTCAGGATCTGTCCTTCCAGTGAGCACTCAGGGCTGATTTCCTTCAGAATGGAGAGGTTGGATCTTCTTGCAGTCCATGGGACTCTCCAGAGTCTCCTCCAGCACCATAATTCAAAAAAGTTTCATTTAATACAAACAAACAAAATACAGTAAAATTCAACAATCATTTACCCACCTTCTTTCCCCACACTCTGCTGAGCATTGATTTCCGTCCCTCCCTTCAACAGGTTTTCTTATGTCAGTTACTTTTCCACAGTTTCTTGTTGTGTCCAATCCTCTCTACATCGTAAGATTTATTTCAGTCCTTCCAGAGTCTTCAGATTTCTACAGTTATTATTTATGTACTCCATACATTTACTGCAACCTTTTTGGAATTTTGCTTCCTCCTGATTTCAGATTCTACAGGGCAGTTTTGCTAGTTCTGCATAATCAACCATCTTCGTCTGCCACTCCTCTGTTGTTGGTAATTCTGGTACTTTCCATTTTTGGGCTCACAAAGTTCTGGCAGCAGTCGTAGCAGACATAAATAACCTGTATTTATTCTGCTTTTTCTATTTCCTCTCCCATCAAGCCTAGCAAGAAAGCTTCCGGCTTTTTCGGGAAAGTGTATTTAAATATCTTTTTCAATTCATTATAAATCTGTTCCCAAAACTGTTTCATGTCCACCCCCAGTATTCTGCTTTCAATGGGGCACTGACTGGACCCATCCCCACTCAGGGTACCCCTTTGTTTGCAATGCCAACCAACAGAAAACCCACCTGGGCCAGGCTGTTCAAATGCATAGCAAGCGCTGATCCCACTGATGTGGGCCTCTCCCTTCTCCCCATTTCTCCTAGAACCATAGAATTGTAGAGTTTGAAGGGTCCCCCAAAGCCCATCTAGTCTGACCCCTTGCAATGCTGGGGCCACAGCTCAAGGAACCCTGACAGGTGGCCCTCCAACCCCCCCTTAAAAACCACCAAGGGAGACCCCCTTTGTAGGGTGACGGGATGAGAGTCCCCCACCTTCCAACCAGAGATGATTTTTTGGAAGAGACTCTCCCCCCCCCCCCAGAGTACTCCAGTTCAACCCCCTGCAATGTGGGAACCAGTAATCAAAAGTAGGTGAAGGCCCCCCTCCCCACAGAGGGGGGGAAACAATTGCCTAATGCCTTTTGACACCAGAGGTCAGGGGTCACAGTCAAGAGCTGCCCCCAACAGAGGTGGTGACCTTTCCTAGGGGCTGGACCCTGGCTCCCTGTGTCTTGAAGATGGGGCTCTGCTGATGCCCCCCCCCAGCACTGAGGATGAAGAGAGTCCCTAGTCCTTGGTGGGTGATGGTGGGCTCTGCCCCCTGCTACCTCCTCCTCAGCCTGCCCACCCCTCCTCTTCCTCCCCACCCCTCAGCATTGTTGAACCCCTGACCTCCCAGCCTTCCTTAGAGATGCCCCCCTGCCCCTTTTAATCCCACCCCCTCGTGGTGGTGCCAACAGGAGTTTTCTCTCTCTCTGGCCCCTGTGTTGGGTACCTAAAGGGAGGAAGAATCTGTGGCCTCCTCCGAGACCTCTTTCCCAGAAGATGCCCCCCAGGCTCCCTCCTTGCTTTCCTTCACCTTCCCCCTCGGAAGAGGGACTCCTCTCTGTTTACTGAGCTTGTTTTTACACCACAGAATGTGTCTCCTATTTACCAAAGGCACCTGTTGGCCTGGCTTCAGGTGGAGAGAGGAAGTGAGCTGATCCAACTCTTTTCTTTCTTTAAAATAATAATAATTTTGTATTGGTTTTACCTAAAAGTTATACACAACAAACATAACATTTCCAAAAATGAAAAGCTGTTCTTTCAAACCTTGAGACCTCCTTCCTTCCCTCTATGGCTTCTATTTCTATATTTTGTTCCTGCATCTTTTAATGTAATCTATCTATTATATAATCATGGTTTCCAAAAGTTCATGTTATTTTACAAGTGTCTTTGTATTCCTGCCAATGATTTCAAATGTTTACAGCGTTTGTCTCAAACATGTTAGAAAATTATTCCAGCCTTTTAGAAATACTTGATCTTCCCTGTTTCTGATCTTTCCTGTCAGTCTTGCCATTTTGGGATATTCCGTCAGCTCTTCTCTGGTCAGGACTTTTTCTTCTTTCCATCTCTGGGCTGGGATCTGTCTACAGTGGTACCTCATGTTGTGCCCGCTTCAGGTTGCGTTTTTTCGGGTTGCTGACTGCTGAAACCCGGAAGTACCAGAACTGGTTACTTCCAGGTTTCGGCAGTCGCGCATGCTCAGAAGCGCTAAATTTGCGCATGCGCACTAGCGCCGAATCGCAACCCACGCATGCGCAGACACAGGTTGCGAACGCTGCAGGTTGCAAATGTGCATCCCACATGGATCACATTCACAACCCGAGCGTCCACTGTATTTTCTCAGCGGCAAGAAAGACCCTGAGTGACTTCTTTGTGACTCTGGGCTCCCTCCCAGTACAGTGGTACCTTGGGTTACAAACACTTCGGGTTACAAACTCTGCTAACCCAGAAGTAGTTACCTCAGGTTGAGAACTTTGCCCCAGGATGAGAACGGAAATTGTGTGCCGGCAGCACAGCAGCAGCAGGAGGCCCCATTAGCTAAAGTGGTGCTTCAGGTTAAGAACAGTTTCAGGTTAAGAACAGACCACCAGAACAAATTAAGTGCTTAACCAGAGGTACCACCTCCGTTCCTGAGGCCCGTTCGCAACATGAGCAGAATGCACCCCACGTTTGTGCATGCGCGGATCGCAATTCACCGCTTCTGCACATGTGCATGATGTCATTTTGTGCGTCTGTGCATGCGCAAGCAGCGAAACTCGGAAGTAACCCTTTCCGGTACTTCCAGGTCGCCACAGGACGCAACCTGAAAACGCGCAACCTGAAGCAAGTGTACCATGAGGTATGACTGTATGTTCTCCCCCCTCCCCAAACCCTGGGCATCCAGGACTTGCTCTCCTCCCCTCGCCCATCCCTCTGCCTTGCTCTGGGCAACAGTCAGCTTGCAGGTGGCACCAGCAGAACATCCTGTCTGCATCCTGTCTGCATCCCGGCTAGTGGCCCCAAGCCCCACTCCTCCCAAAATGTCACCATGACCACTTGCAGAATCTCATGTCCAGGGTGAGACCCCGTGCTCTAATAAGGGGCAGGGGGAAAGGGGTGTCTGGGGGCCCCCAATATAATACAGAGGGCCTCAAGGGCTGCTGCCAACTCTCCTGGCTTAGAGGGAGTCCCGTGTTGGCTTCCCCTCCATGCCCAGTAATTGGTCGGACACCCAGAGCACCGCCTGGCTGCCCCTTCGCCCCTGCCATGCCATGTGGAGCATGACACCCCCCCCAGTGCCCTCTGGGACCCAGGTCAGCGCTAATGAGCCTCCTCCTTGTCCGCCCCATTCAGGGCCAGGCGTTGTGGCGTCTGCTCCCTGGGCTCCCATCCATCACCATAAAATGAATTCTCCCTTCACTTTCAGGCTGTGTGGGTGACCTGCCCGCCTCCCTTTCCCACCGGGGGACCCTCCCTCCTGGCGCAGCCCATTAATGATTGATGGCGGAGGAATGCAGCCTCTGGGTTATGGAGCTACACTGTCGGGCAAACGCAGGGCCTCTGGGAAGTCATCACGGCAAAGCGGGGCTGGGCTTGGACAGAGAGGGGGGGTGGGGAGGGCCAGGCCTCCTGAGAGGCATCAGAGCTGAGATAATACATGTAGAGCTAGCAGAAGGGCCACTCGGCTCACAGGCCCATCTCTCTTCCCAAGTCCAAGATGGTTTTTGCAGGAGAGGTTCAAAAAAAGCCCTGCTCCCATTTGGCTCCAAGAAATGCAAGACCTGCTGCTCTGAAAAGCTTCCACTGCCGTCCTGCGGTTTCCAGCAACCGGTTTTCTGGCCGTGGAGGCAGAGCAGAGACATTGAGATCCTTCTCCTCCATGAATTTGTCTTTGAAAGCTATCCAGGTTGGTGGCCATGTGGGAGGGAGTTCCACAGCTGAACTATGCATTCGTGACGAAGGACCTTCATTCATCTCTCTCGAATCTTCACTGAATGTCCGCAGGTCCCAGCGTTTTTGAGCCAGGGAGGCTGCATCTGGTGCTCTCAGGTCTGGTCCGTTTCTCCTGCTCCAAAAAGAGTGGCTGTCTTGCTCTGAGCCCAGGGGCAGCAAAAGCTGCGTTCAGAGGACTCCGGCTCCGTCTTCACGCCTCCCGGAAAGAGGGGCTGATGTCACAGCTGCCCACAAATGTCATCCTTTGATCCGGACCCTTCCTCCTCCTGTGTGGGCACTTCAAGGCAGTTTCTTAAAGGCTAACCATGCGTTATGTGCCAGCATGTGTCACCGAGTCTCCCACGCCTTTATTTTTGGGTAAGAAAAACTGCTTGGAGAGCCTCCCTGCCCCCCACCAGCCACAGCTTCTCACTGCCACCCAAATCCCACCCAAAGTGACTTTTCTTAAAAATAAAACTAGTGCAGGCTCTCTGTTAAGAAGCAGCAACAATAACCTGATGGACAGCGAGAGGAGAGGAATGCACTCTGTGTCTGCCCTGGAGCTAGTTGATCTCTCCAGGTGGGTGTCTTAGCTGAGGATCCACTCAGTCCCAAAAGATCGGGTTCAGATCTCTCAGGGGGAACCTTGATCCAGAGATCTGGCTGGATGAACAAGGTGGCGTCTTTTTCTGACTTCACCTGGTTCGCAATGACCCTTCTGTTATGCATATCCCAGTGACTCCCAGATTAAACTATCAGAATACCTCTCTGTGGGGCTGCCCTTGAAAAGTGTTCAGAAACGGCAAAGTGTGCAAGCAGCAGCGGTTGGGGTGCAGCTGACCAGAGCTGGGTGTTCCTACCTTATGATGCCCATTCATTTCCAAGCTCAGTTCAAATCATAGAATTGAAAAGCTGGGAGAAGAAGAAGAGTTTGGATTTGGGTATATCCCGCTTTATCACTCCCTTTAAGGAGTCTCAAAGCAGCTAACATTCTCCTTTCCCTTCCTCCCCCACAACAAACACTCTGTGGGGTGAGTGGGGCTGAGAGACTTCAGAGAAGTGGGACTGGCCCAAGGTCACCCAGCAACTGCAGGTGGAGGAGCGGGGAAGCGAACCCGGTTCACCAGATTATGAGTCTACCGCTCTTAACCACTACACCACACTGGCTCTCAAGGTCCTACTCTCTGAAGCTTGCTCCCTCTTCCATGGGACGGCCCTTCAGATAGTTGAAGATGGCCATCATATCTCCTCTCAGTCTCCTCTCCGCCAGGCTAAACATCCCAAACTCCAGGCATGGCTGATCCACACTTTCCAGACACAGGTCTGTGCTTTAAAGCTCACAGGTGGAAAAAAGAGGACTCAGACCTGGAAAGCACAGGCCCTTCAACCGTTCCTCATCAGGCTTGGCTTCCAGACCCTTCATCATCTCGCCCCCCCTCCTCTGCACCCCTTCCAGCCTATCCACATCCTTCTTAAACTGGGAGCCCAGAACTGACATGGGACTCCAGGCGAGGTCTGGCCAAGGCAGAATAGAGCAGTACAGTGGCGCCTTGGTTCTCAAACTTCATCTGTTCCAGAAGTCCATTCCAAAACCAAAGCGTTCCAACACCAAAGTGCACTTTCCCATAGAAAGTAATGCAAAATGGATTAATCCATTTCAGACTTTTAAAAGCAACCCCTAAAACAGCAATTTAACATGAATTTTACTATCTAATGAGACCATTGATCCATAAAATGAAAGCAACAAACAATGTACTGCAGTCACACAATCAATCAGTCAGTAGCTGAACTCAGTTCCACACAGTCACAAAAACAAAAACACAAAATAAATAGCACAAACAGACAGACCTCAGCGTAACACTCAAAACGGAGCACGTTCGGCTTCCGAAAAACGTTTACAAACTGGAACACTTACTTCCGGGTTTGCAGTGTTTGGGTTCTAAGTTGTTTGAGTACCAAGGCGTTTGAGAACCAAGGGGCCACTGTACCATGACTTCCCTGGACGCTAGACTTCTGTTGATGCAGCTGAGAATTGCATTTGCTTTTTTGCTGCTGCATCACACGGTTGACATCAAAGCCCTCAATGTCTCAGGCCCTCCTGGGACCAGTAAGAGCATCTTCCTGGAGGTGACCCTCCCCGTAGGCTCCAATAACCAGCCTTTATATTTGATGGCCATCGAACTCCACCCAGCGTGGCTGGCAAGTGTCATGGCCCTGGGCTTTTTCTGTTGTGGTGGTGCTCCCCCTCCAGTCGAGGTCTGCAGGGCCCCAATCCCTTTATGTTTCAGGCACCTGGGAAGGAAGGAAGGAAGGAAGGAAGGAAGGAAGGAAGGAAGGAAGGAAGGAAGGAAGGAAGGAAGGAAAAGTCTAAAGTTTTTGACAAAATCTTCCCCTAACTTACGACTCTTCTTGATTTAGTTTGACAGCTGTAGATTATTTTCCTCCCGCTCTTTTTACATTATCTTTCTGTCTGGGGTTAAGAATGGGAAGTACAATGTATTTTAATATTGCGTGCAGTTTCATTTTCTATCTGCCTTCAGTTTCTTCTGAGAATTGGCTAGATTGAAATAACTGCATAATGGGCTTTCTTCCTTTGTTCCAGAGCTGAGCCCCCATGCCCCCCCCAATGCTTTCAATCTGCTCTGCCAAGTTTCTGGGGAGCCTCTGCATTCCTGGGAACCTCATCAAAGCTGCTGTATTCAACTCATCTACTCTATGTGGCATCTCCCTCCCTCTCTCGCAAGATCACAGAACAAATTTGAGGCTCAAAGTAGCAAGCTCTCCCTGCTGCCCACCTGGTGCTGACCCCCCATCGTTGAGGCCGGGCATGGAGCGAGATCAGAACATCACACGAAATTGCGTGTGTGACATCAGGACATCTGGGCTCCCCAAGGTGCTTAAGAAGAAGGTGCAGAGCTCTGCATAGGTGGAGCCTTTAAGGAAACCGCTCTGAGCATGCTCAGAACAGAGGCACGATTCTGAGAGGTCCATCGGCTGTTGGCCGACCACAGCAGGAGCCCAGCTATAGTTCTGTACTTTGGCTGGATTGGCCCCTTGGCAACGGGAGGGAGGCAAACCTGCAAAATTAGGGCTAAGGAGAGACTGCAACTCTAGTAAAAGACCAATTTACCAGGTGGTTTTTCAGGTGGGAGGGGCCTCCAGGACACAGCAAGACTTTTGGATAGGGATTGGCTGAGGGGGGGGCAGAGAGCTGATTGGCCAGAGAACAGGAGACGGACAGAAATATCTCCAGGACGGGAGTGTCTCGGAATTCAAACAGGATAGAAGTGCGTGAGGCAGGAGAGAGGAGGGCGATGAGATTTGTTGGGGCCTCTAAAACAAGGCTCCAAATGCCACTGGGGGGGGGGGGCGCTGTGCTCCAGTGGAGTTTCTTCTCTGCACTGGGAGGTCGCCCCATGCCAATCCTGGGCCAATGACACAGAACACAGAACAGACTGGAGGAAGGAACAGGGTCAGTGTTGATCTACTTCTGAACCCTTTTCAGGCTGGCCTTTCAGCCAAGAGCAACACAACTGCCACTCTCACCATTGGCCTTGCCCCCCCTCCAGAATCTGTACAAGGGGGACGACACACACACCCCCCAACGTCACAGGAGGAGCGCAGCTGGGCTGGGAGAAGCCACTTCTCTCTCCCTCTGCCCAGTCAAATCTAAACCCAAGAATCAGAGAATTGTGGAGTTGGAAGGGACCCCCGAGGGTCATCTAGTCCAACCCCCTGCAATGCAGGAATCTCAGCTAAAGCATCCAAGACAGATGGCCATCCAGCCTCTGTTTAAAAACCTCCAAGGAAGCAGAGTCCATCACCTCCCAAGGGAGTCCGTTCCACTGCTGAATAGCTCTCACTGTCAGAAAGGTTTTCCGAATGTTTAGTCGGAATCTCCTTCCTTGTCACTTGAAGCCATGGGTTCGAGTCCTACCCTCCAGAGCAGGAGAAAACAAGCTTGTTCCCATGAGATATTTGAAGATAGCTCTCATATCTCCTTTCAGGCTCCTCTTTCTGAGGCTAAACATACCCAGCTCCTTCAACCACTCCTCACAAGGCTTAGTTTCCAGACCCTTGATCATCTTGGTTGCCCTAATCTGCACACCTTCCAGCTTGTCCACATCCTTCTTAAATTGTGGTGTCCAGAACTGGACACAAGACTCCAGGTGAGATCTGACCAAGGCAGAATAGAGAGGGACTATGACTTCGCTTGATCTGGATTCTAGACTTCTGTGGATGCAGCCTAGAATAGCATTAGCTTTTTTGCTGCTGCATCACACTGTTGGCTCATGCTCAGCTTGTGGTCCACCAAGACCCCTAGATCCTTTTCACATGTACTGCTAGAAAGCCAGGTGTCCCCCACCCTATATTTGTGCATCTGGTTCTTCCTGCCTAAGTGCAGAACCTGACATTTGTCCCTACTGAAATCCATTCTGTTATCTTGGGCCATGGGGAGAACAGGATACTGGTCACGGAATCCTAGAAGTTGGAAGGGACCCTGTTGTAAATAAAAACCTGCCCTTTTCCCTTATGGGGTATCCAAGAGCCCATATAGAGTCCTTACATAGGTTCCCTATTTGTAGGAGAAAATAACAGAGGCCAACCAGAGAATATTGAGAAGCAAAGCAGCTAGTAAGCCTGATCTTTATTGATCTGTTGCAACAGGGTGCTCCCCTCACACGCAGGAGAGGAAGAGGACCCCCAAAATTGCTGTGCAAGGGTTTATAAAGACTTTTGAAATTCCCATTCTGTAGATCAAGACCACCCCCAGAAACATTATGCATTCATCACAGAAGGGGTGTAACCTAAGACCACCCCTCAGATAAGGCGGTCTAAAACAGAACATTTGCATGTTGTTTTCTCCTGTCGCTTTGTTTATTTCCTGTCTGGCAGGTTACTTGATTGGATTTCTTGGGGAGCCTGGGCAGTCTTGTAATGATAAGGCTCACACCCTTATTCAAACACAGATTAAGACAGGATTTGTGAAGGAAGAGACAATGGGGAGGCTTTTCCATTTTGACCATGCAGAGAAACATTTGCTCAGTTTAGGAATCAAAATGGTTCCAGGTTGGCTTTCCTGTGCTGATCTATGTACGTGTGGTTATGAACGTTGCCATATATCTAAAACCATAAAATTCCGATCACAACCCCAAGAGTCACCTAGTCCAACGCCCTGCCATGCAGGAATCTCAGCTAAAGCATCCATAACAGATGGTCCAGAAAGGACACCCAGCAAACTTCTCTTATGTTCCTATGCCACCTTGCTCTCGGCTGTGGCCAGAATTATTATTATCATCATTATTCTGTATTATATTTCAGTACTGCCCTCCATCACATTTCAGGGCAGTTCACAGGACAAAATGTCAAAAGACAAGCAAATAGTTAAAATTAAACAGCAAAACAATACCCCCCTTTTTGTGAATGGCCTTCTGAGCCCCTCCCTGGCACCCTGCCCCCCTCCCCTCCAGCTGCTTGTTTCCTGGGGAGGCAGGAGGTGGGTGGCTGGGCCTCTGGGCTCAGGCTTGCTTGCAGGAGATGTTATCAGCCTCTCCCATGACTAAGCTGGGGTCTGTGTCAGCAAATAATCTGTGGGCTATTTAGTTAGCAAATGATTAATGATGACACAATGGGGCTCATCATCCTTAGTCACCCAAATGGGAGGGAGCCGGGGAGGCAGAGCGGAGACAGGCAGGCAGCCCCCAGGCAGGCCTGCGGAAAATCAGGTGGAAGCTCAGCTGGTGCAGCAAGTCTGCTCCTGTCCACAGAACTTTCCCTGGTTGTGGGATCTCCAAATGGGATCAACCAAGGAGCACCGAGGAACGGCGTCGTGGCAACAGTCAGGCAAATGGCTGTGGCTGCCCCAGACAGCCCTCCCTTGCCTGCTTCTCAGGGTTGCTCCTACCATTAGGCAACACTCTCAGGCAGCAAAGTGTGTGCTGCTTAATTTATTGTTGTGGGTTTTTTACTGCCAGGGAGAAGCAGGGGCAGGAGAGGCACATGCGAGATTTCCTACCAATGTTTTTGGGTGCCTCTACACGCCATTGTTGCAGGAATTTATGTATAGGTTGGGGGGGTTGCCCCTCCAGCAGATATCATGCACATGCAGCCCACTACTAAAATCAGTACAATCGCTTTTGTGACTTGTCCCCACAAAACACTTCATCACAGTTTCTTCCTATCTATTCAAAGGGCCTCTGCTATCCAGTTCTGGGCACCACAGTTCAAGAAGGACACTGACAAACTGGAACGTGTCCAGAGGAGGGCAACCAAAATGGTCAAAGGCCTGGAAACGATGCCTTATGAGGAACGGCTAAGGGAGCTGGGCATGTTTAGCCTGGAGAAGAGGAGGTTAAGGGGTGATATGATAGCCATGTTCAAATATATAAAAGGATGTCACATAGAGGAGGGAGAAAGGTTGTTTTCTGCTGCTCCAGAGAAGCGGACACGGAGCAATGGATCCAAACTACAAGAAAGAAGATTCCACCTAAACATTAGGAAGAACTTCCTGACAGTAAGAGCTGTTTGACAGTGGAATTTGCTGCCAAGGAGTGTGGTGGAGTCTCCTTCTTTGGAGGTCTTGAAGCAGAGGCTTGACAGCCATATGTCAGGAGTGCTCTGATGGTGTTTCCTGCTTGGCAGGGGGTTGGACTCGATGGCCCTTGTGGTCTCTTCCAACTCTAGGATTCTATGCACAATACCAAATGTAAAAATTCACTGATCAATGTATCTCTGTACTGGCTCACTGGGAAAACTTCAGAAATTCATCTAGACCTGTGAGCTCAGCTACTCAGCAGCCCCTCTGCCTGAGGGATAATCCCTGGCATCCTGATACATTTATTGGTGTGTGTTTTTCTTTTGGTAAACCTACCAAAGAAGAAAATCAAATCAAATCTGAATTCCAGGGTTTTCTCAGGACAGTGGAGGACATTTGTGCTGTGTCCCATTGGGGAAGCGATGGTGGCATTTGCCCTGCTTCCGATAGGAAATGCTCTGTGGGGGTCGAGGAGGGTCAGTTGTGGGGGGAAGGAGTGAGAAATGCCCCTATTTTTATCTGAGGAATGCTGGAGGGTGTGGGGCTGCTGTGGCGGCAGCAGAGTGAGTGTCCTGCTGCCCTCTGGAGAGAACAAACCTGCTCCTGAGTAGACCCATCCCTGCAGACAGGCTGAGCGCATTAGGAGGGCTGTTGCTGGAACAATCAAGGAGTTATTTGCAAGCCAGGAGGAGGGCCTGGCTAATGTTGCCAGCCCACAATGGTCAAAGAGGAGGAAGAATAATGATTGGGGGGGGGGGAGACCCCAAAATGTAAGTCCACCCCTGGGTGGGGCTCTGGGCAGGTCAGAGGCGGTGGAACTGCTAGAGAGAGCTTCTGCCACGCGCTTCCCATCCAGGCCTTGGAGCAATGGAGCTTTACTTGTGAGTAAACTATCCCTGGTGCTCCTTCACTGCCAGCAGCTGTGGCTTAGAAGGCCTGAGTATTTAAGCCCTCCGCCCTCTTCTAGTTGCTGCAGATAACAATGAGTGGCCGTGGCATTTTGGCGCCTGAGGGCCAACCACAAAAATGGCACCAGCTGTGGATCTGTCCTGGGGATTCCCTGCCTTCCACCTGGGTCTGTTTGGGCTGCTGCCGGACTCCTAGAAGCCCCACCTGTGTTGGTAAGTGCTTTGCAAGATGTCCAAAGGTCTGGGGACCAAGCCTTGTGAGGGAGTGTCCCTATTTTTCAGGTACAGATAGGTAGCCGTGTTGGTCTGCCATAGTCAAAACAAAAAAAATTCCTTCCAGTAGCACCTTAAAGACCAACTAAGTTAGTTCTTGGTATGAGCTTTTGTGTGCATGCACACTTCTTCAGATATGTGCATGAAGTGTGCATGCACACGAAAGCTCATACCAAGAACTAACTTAGTTGGTCTTTAAGGTGCTACTGGAAGGAATTTTTTTTGTTTTGCCTATTTTTCAGGGACAGTCCAGGACTTAAAAGAAGCCGCCCCAGTTTCTGATGTGATCCCATTATGTCTCAGATTTTCCTTAAAAGGTAAAGGTAAAGGGACCCCTGACCATTAGGTCCAGTCGTGGCCGACTCGGGGGTTGCGGCGCTCATCTCGCTTTACTGGCCGAGGGAGCCAGCCGAGGGAACGCAAACCAATGGAGTCCCATGACAAGCCGAGGGAACGCAAACCAATGGAGTCCCATGACTAAGTGTTAGGAACGGTCAGGGGTCCCTTTTAAATTTGGCTGTGGAATGGGTCACCTCTGAAGGTGGAGGCCTCTCCTTCCTTGTAGATTTTTCAACAGAGGGGATCTGTGGGGGATCCTTCAGCTGCCATTCCTGCCTTGCAGGGGTTGGATCAGCTGAGCCTTCGCAGTCTCTGATTCTGTGATTTTTGCAAATCCACTACCAGTGACCGAGGCCCGGAGAGCAATTGCTGCACTTTCTTGGTGATGTTGTGAAGGAGGAGAAGCGGGGCAAGGCCAGAACTGGCTCCTTTCTCTGACTGGCCTTCTGCCCTGCCACCGGTCGCCAGCTGCCACTAACCATTCCCATAAAGCATCCTCACACTTGGATATTCAGGGGGCCACACTGAAAAGCAGAGGGCCTTTTCTCATCTCAGCAGGGGCAGTGTGGTGTAGTGGTTAGAGCTGTGGACCAGGACCTGGGAGGCCGGGGTTTAAATCCCCCCCCCTTGGATATGAAGGATGCTGGGTGACCTTGGGCCTAACCTAAGGATTAACCAAGGAAGGGGAGAACCAGGTTTACCACTTTGAGCTTGTTGGCAGATAGAAGGAGAGAAATGCGATCAGTACCCCCTGCAACGAGGATTTGGTGCCTTCCAGCCACTTCAGAACTGGCTGCTTCAAACTATGCAGAATTAGATAAATTAACAGGAAGGATTCGAAACCTGCGGGACCAGAGATTCTTAGAAGACTAAATATATGAACTATTTGAAAAGCAACTGTAATGAACAGATTACGCTAGTAGGACTGCAAGAAGTTCTGTAAGGAGGACTATTTGAAATATTGAAAGAAAGGCTATGAGGAGAACTATTACTTAATGATAATTATGAGTAATGGAGAAATTAAGAAATGCAGAATAAGTGATAAAGAAGGGAAAATCATCAGAGGTTGTTGACGGAAGTCCAAAATGTTGTATAAGATAAGAAGTTGTTAAATGCCTGTTGATATGTTAAAAAATCAATAAAAATGTGTGTGTATATAAGAACTGGCTGACTCAGGGACCGGCCGTGTGTCACCTTCTTCTAATTTGGCATCCGCCTTCTTGGTGAAATAAAAAATTCAAATTGTCCCGTTGAAGGTCCTAGGAAGGCGTTCCAAGCTCTGCAAATTGGCACTTGTCACAGCAGCTTTGCACTAAAGGTGGGTTCAGGATGAGTCTCTTTCTGCAGGTGCAGCTGGCAAAGTGGGGGGGGGGGGTTCTGCCAGGCACGTGGGACTCCGGTCTCCTACAGGGGGGGCAGGGGGGTGGAGAGAGTGGGATTCATTCCTGAACCTAATTCCTGAGTTTGCTTCCTGGGGAGCCTGTCCCAGCTTTGCAAGTTCTCAGCTGTTTCCAAGAGAGCTCATCCACGTGGAGCACTCATCCCCGGCTACCATAAAACCTCTTTGGGACCAGATCCGCTGCAAGTGCTCTTTCTCCAGGTGATCCTGGCAGGACTGGAGGAAGCAATGCTTTTGAATCCCAGTTGCTGGAAACTGCAAGAGGAGACAGAGAGCTCTTGTGCTGTTGCAGGAATTTATGTATAGGTTGGGGGGGGGGTCAGCACAATCGCTTTTGTGACTTCTGTGATTTGTCCCCACAAACACTTCATCACAGTTTCTTCCTATCTATTCAAAGGGCCTTTGCTGCACGATACCAAATGTAAGAATTCACTGATCAATGTATCTCTGTACTGGCTCACAGGGAAAACTTCAGAAATTCATCTAGACCTGTGAGCTCAGCTGCTCAGCAGCCCCTCTGCCTGAGGGATAATCCCTGGCATCCTGATACCTGAGTGCCAGACAGGTAGCCATTCCAGAAATAAGGTTTGATTAACTTGGCTGGGAAACAGGGAAATGTAAATATCTCTTTTGTTCCACTTGATGGGTGTTTGGTGGAGGGCAAGGGGAACCAAGGGGCAGGGTCCAGGATGCTCACATTCCGGCCACCAGACCTCCCCTTTCATGATGTAACCATGATGTAGTTTGGGGGGTATAACATGGGGATTAGCAGCTAATAAAAGTTTGGGTTCTCTCTTGTTTGGGGCTTCCATCTTGTTCCACCTTGGAGCAGGTGGGAGTCCTGTGGCGACAGTCTTCAATCAAGACCAAGCCGACTGGCTGCTCTTTTGCTCTCGTATTCCTGGCTGGGGTCCTTGGTTTTTGTCCAAGGGAGCTCTCAGATTTCTCTGTTAACAGTGCTCAGAGCCTGCTTGCAGATATCGCATGGGGACATCTGGTTGATAGACCCCCTTTGGACTAATCCCATAGATGGTTCTTCTGATGTTAAGGCCTCTCCAAAGGTCTGAAGGTCTTTCGGAGAACCTTCTTTTGGAAACAAAAGTTGGTTGGAGCTTTGGGGATGCCAACACAGTGGGGCTTCACATCTCTTAATTTCCTCTCCGTCGTGGACCCCTGGGTGCCACGCTTGGTGCTTTTGCACACATTCCTGGTGAAATAAAAAAATTAAGGTCTTATGTATATAATAAATGTTCATAAATGTACCAAGCAAACATGTACATAAATATATAAACCACATGTCTGAAGCAGCACAGGAAAACAGCCCTGGAACCATTTTGGCTCCCAGACTGACCAAATGTTTTCTCTGCAAGGTCAAAGGAAAATGGAAAAGCCTCCCCATTGTCTTTTCCTTCACAAAATCTGTCTTAAGGGTACATCTGTGTATGAATAGGGTGAGCCTGTGACTTGGCCAGGAAGTAAGTATTTATCCTTACAAAAGACTGGCCAGGCTCCCCAGGGTATCCAATCAAGTGAGCATTAATAGGTAACCTGCCAGACAGGACATAAACAATGCACTCAGATTTCGGCTGTAGACCATCCTTTCTGTGATGTAGGTATGATGTTTCTGGGGGTGGTCTTGGACTCCAGGGTGGGCAATTTAAAATGTCTATATAAGGGCGGACACACCTTTGTCCTGGGTCCTCCTCCTTTCCTGCGTGTGAGGGGAGCACCCTGTTGCAACAGATCAATAAAGATCAGGCCAACTCAATATTCTCTGGTTGGCCTCTGTTATTTTTTCCAGCCGATGGAGAACCTGCAGAGGACTCTACAAGGGCTCTTATGTCCCCCATGAGGGAATAAGGGCAGACTTACGTTTATTACAGAGGCACCTTTGTAGCTGCACAACTTCCACAGACTAGAGCCCGCGATGCCAGGTGCGTCCAGGCTTATTAGTTTAAATTGGAATCCATTGCATTACTGTGTAAGCTGAATGTCGAAAGATTTGGGGCAGGTAAAAGAAAGTCCTCCTTCAAGAAGTGCAGAATTGTACTCTGGAACTCCCTGCCACAGGAGGAAGGGATGCCCAGGTGGCTTAAAGGTTCATTAGGCAGATTCATGGAGGAGGAGATGGCTGGCTCCTAGTCAGGATGGCTCTCCTCTGCCTCTGTGGTCAGAGACAACAATTCTTCTGGGTACCAGCTGCTGGAAACTGGGGGGGGGTGTCTCTAAAACAGGCATCTGGTTGGCTCCTGGGAGAACAGGATGCTGGACCTCCTGGGCTCACCATGGCCTGAACCAGCAGGCTCTTCTACCGTGTTTATAAAGGCATATATTCCCCCCCCCCATCCAACAAGTGGTTTTTTGTGCCTGGGGATACACAGCAGGGGGTCAGCAAACTTTTTTAGCGGGGGGCCGGTCCACTGTCCCTCAGACCTTGTGGGGGCCGGACTATAATTTGAAAAATATATATATTAATGAATGAATTCCTATGCCCCACAAATAACCCAGAGATGCATTTTATATAAAAGGACACATTCTACTCATGTAAAAACAGGCTGATTCCCAGACACTCCGCAAGCCGGATTTAAAGGCGATTGGGCTGGATCCGGCCCCTGGGCCTTAGTTTGCCTACCCATGCCGAAGGGCCTGGTTTGGGCAGGGCAAAAGGTGAGGAGAGGTCTGAAATCCACACCTTAAGGACCCAGGATCAGGAAGCAGCTGAGATTCGCTGGCTTTGCTATGCTAATTTATCTCTTCTAGTGGGAAAATTCCACTTCAGCAGTTTCTCACACAGCCTCTCTTTGAAGTTCAGCAAAGGATGACAATATTCGGGTCCTGGGAGACGGAAAGGCTCTCCCGCTGCTTTCGGAGTTTTGCCATCTCTAATATTCGGTTTGTGTGTTTACTCTCTTGCACAGAGAATAACGGAGGGGCTTTGCTCTGGCTAGAAAGCGGAAGGGGGTGGCTGGCAGAGGGTGCTATCGTTCATGCGCCCCAGATGGCATGGCTGATGTTAGGAGGCCCCCTAATACTGTGGACAATGGGGGCCAGAGCTGATCTTCATTAAACTGTTGCAACAGGGTCCCCACTCCCCACACGCAGCAGGAAGGAGGAACCCAGAACAATGGTGTGCAAGCCCTTATATGGACTTCTGAAATTGCCCACCTTGTAGCCAGACCACCCCTGAAACATCATACGTACATCACAGAAGGAGGCGGTCTACAGCGGAAATCCTGCCTGCCAGGATACCTGATAATGGTCACTGATTGCTTTATCTAGGCAGCCTGGCCATTATTTTGCGATGGAAAATAATAATTCCTGAATCCAGGTTACAGGCTCACCCTATTCATACACAAATAGGCCCTTAGGACAGGATTTGTAAGCAAAAAGACAAAGGGAAGGTTTTCTCCATTTTCTTCCTCCTTGCAGAGAAACATTTTAGGTCCCTGGGAGAGTCAAAATGACTTCAAGATTGTTCTCCTGTACTATTTCAGACACATGGTTTATATACTTAATGAACATATGATTTATATCTATCTATATATATGAGACCTTTATTGTTGTTTAGTCGTTTAGTCGTGTCCGACTCTTCGTGACCCCCTGGACCAGAGAACGCCAGGCACTCCTGTCTTCCACTGCCTCCCGCAGTTTGGTCAGACTCATGTTTGTAGCTTCGAGAACACTGTCCCACCATCTCGTCCTCCATCGTCCCCTTCTCCTTGCGCCCTCAATCTTTCCCAACATTAGGGTCTTTTCCTGGGAGTCTTCTCTTCTCATGAGGTGGCCAAAGTCTTGGAGCCTCAGCTTCAGGATCTGTCCTTCCAGTGAGCACTCAGAGCTGATTTCCTTCAGTATGGAGCGGTTTGATCTTCTTGCAGTCCATGGGACTCTCAAGAGTCTCCTCCAGCACCATAATTCAAAAGCATCAATTCTTCGGCGATCAGCCTTCTTTATGGTCCAGCTCTCACTTCCATACATCACTACTGGGAAAACCATAGCTTTAACTATATGAACCTTTGTTGGCAAGGTGATGTCTCTACTTCTCAAGATGCTGTCTAGGCCTGTCATTGCCCTTCTCCCAAGAAGCAGGCGTCTTTTAATTTCGTGGCTGCTGTCACCATCTGCAGTGATAATTGAGCCCAAGAAAGAAAAATCTCTCACTGCCTCCATTTCTTCCCCTTCTATTTGCCAGGAGGTGATGGGACCAGTGGCCATGATCTTCGTTTTTTTGATGTTGAGCTTCAGACCATATTTTGCGCTCTCCTCTTTCACCCTCATTAAAAGGTTCTTTAATTCCTCCTCACTTTCTGCCATCTGAGACCTTAGAATTCCTATAACATCTGTGAGGTGCCCCTTTACTGTTGCTGAGTAGCCATTTCAGGTACTGGGGGGGTGGGGGTGGCCATTGGCATGAGCTGGCATTTGGATGAGGTGCCCCACTGTGGGCAGAAACCTTCCATCTGCTCCCCTGCGCATGAAGGCAGAGAAGGATTGGGGACCAGAGACGGGGCCTTCTTGGTGGTGGTGCCCCAGTTGTGGAGCTGCTTTTGCCGCATCACACAAGCACCTACCTTTCATTTATTACTTATTTGCATACCGCCCTTCCCCACAGCATAAAAATACAAGGCGAAAACACAAAATGCATAATAAAAGCAAGAACAGAAGCAACCAAACCATTAATTCCACTTTCATCTTTGCTCATCTCCCAGGACCATCGAAAGTCCTTTTGACTCAGCCAAGCACACGGGGACTCTGATCTGTGGCATTTGAAACATTAACTCTGTCTGGCTCTGTTTTAGAATTACAGGATGGTTCATTGTTTCTGTTTCGGTTGTTTAAATCTTATTGTTTCAGTCTGTTGTTGGGTACAGTGGTACCTCAGGTTAAGTACTTAATTCGTTCCAGAGGTCCGTTCTTAACCTGAAACTGTTCTTAACCTGAAGCACCACTTTAGCTAATGGGGCCTCCTGCTGCCGCTGTGCCACAGCTGCATGATTTCTGTTCTCATCCTGAAGCAAAGTTCTTAACCCGAGGTACTATTTCTGGGTTAGCGGAGTCTGTAACCTGAAGCGTATGTAACCGGAGGTACCACTGTATTTGGAAACCCCACTGTGATCTTTTTCTGGATGGAAAGCAGCATATAAATACTTGAATGAGTCAATTAGAACAATGGCAGGAAGTCCTCCTGGAGCCCAAGGCCTCAGCTGATCTCTGGGATCTCCTGGGCAGCCCCCGCCCTCCCAGACTGTGATAGTAATCTTATCACTGTGCTACTTTCAGGCAACAAGCTTAAAAGTTAAGGAAACAATTCTTAAATCACAAAATAGTTAATGCAGACCCACAGAATACAGAATACCCATTCCCAGTTTGTAAGGCCTTGATCTTTATCTTTTTTTCTTTTTTTTAATTGATTTTCCAAAATTTTAAACAAACATAGATCTTAACTGTACTTAATCCAATCTTAGTAACATTGTTAAGTGACTTCCTCAAATCCCCCCCCCCCCCCGCTGAGTTTCATTGCATATCATTGTAACAGTTTTCCAAAACCAATTTTCTCATAAAATTAACTTAGTCACAGTAAGGACTTGATCTTTTAGTGCGGCAGCACTTTGGAACTGCCTGCCTATTGAGATCACGCCTTCTGCTGCCTGCTAAAAATATTCTTATTCAGACAAGCCTCAGCTTTAGAAAGCTGGTGTGCATTTTGGTCTTTTTTTTAGTCTGTTGTTTTAACTTCTTGAAAGTCTTAAATCGCCGTTGCTCATTTTTCTTACTGATCATTTTAATGTGTTTTTGTAAACTGCTCTGATGTTCTTGTTGTTTTGCAATCAGCTGTGTATAAATTTTATAAAATAAATGAATCAGTGTTGATTTGTGGTTTCAGAAAGGCCCCCTTCACTTCCAAGATTTTCACCCTTTTCTTCTTTGGTGAAGATTTCCTTTTGCACCCGAGACTGTGATGAAGTTTGCCATAGGGGAGCTTGTGCCCCCAGGAGGTAAACAAGGAAAAAAGGGGGGCTGTTAATCTCCTCCCTGACATGCAGGTGTACACATTTGTCCTGTTTGGTGCTAAAACCCTGACAATTTGGTTTGTTAACTATTTGCATGTCCCATTGAGAGGCCCACTTTGCGCTGGGAGGGGGGGCAAATGCGGTGAGGGGGTGGCAAAAGGAGGACAGGTGTGGGCTTGGCCAATACATGCCCCCCCCTCCGGTGACCCAGTTGTGGAGCTGCTTTTGCAACTTGTTCAAAAGAGGCCCAACTTAGAATCACAGAACCAAACTATCATAGATTTGGAAGGTACCCAAGGGGCATCTAGTCCAACCCCTCCAATGTCAGAATCTCAGCTAAAGCATCCAGGACAGACGGACATCCAGCCTCTGCTTTAAAAGCTGCAAGGAAAGGAGAGTCCACAGCCTCCCGAGGGAGACCGTTCCACTGTCAGAAAGTTTTCTCCTGATGTTTTTCCTGAATCTCCTTTCTTGTAACTTGAAGCCATGGGTTCGAGTCCTACCCTCCAGAGCAGGAGAAAACAAGCTTGCTCCATCTTCCTTGGGACGGCCCTTGAGCTATTTGAAGACTGCTATCATAATAAGAATAAGAATAAGAATTTTATTTATACCCCACCCTCCCCTGCCAGAGCCAGGTTCAGGGCGGCTAACACCAATAAAATTACAATAAAACATAATGGGGGGAACCAGTTTATTAAAATACCGGTTAAAATACAATTTAAAATGCAGCCTCATTTTAATAGTAGCCCATAGATCAAAACCACAAGGGGAGGGAAACATAAGGGTCAGACTGAGTCCAAACCAAAGGCCAGGCGGAACAGCTCCGTCTTGCAGGCCCTGCAGAAAGATGTCAAGTCCCACGGGGCCCTGGTCTCTTGGGACAGAGCGTTCCTCCAAGTTGGGGCCAGTGCTGAAAAGGCCCTGGCCCTAGTTGAGACCAATCTAACCACCTTGTGACCTGGGACCTCCAAAGAATTGTCATTTGTGGACCTTAAGGTCCTCCGTGGGGCAGACCAGGAGAGGCGGTCCCGTAGGTATGTGGGTCCTTGTAACTCTTCTCAGTCTCCTCTTTTCCAGGCTAAACATACCCAGCTCCTTCAACCGTTCCTCATCAGGCTTGGTTTCCAGTCCCTTGAACCAGGCAGAAGGCCTTCTCGGTGGTGGCGCCCGCCATGTGAAATGCTCTCCCATCAGATGTAAGGAAATAAACAACCACCTGACTTTTAGGGGACATCTGAAGACAGCTCTCTTTAGGGAAGTTTTTAATGTTTGAAGTTCTATTGTGCTTTTAATTCTGTTGGGAGCTGTCCAGAGTGGCTGGAGAGGCCTGGCCAGATGGGCAGGGTATACATAATAAATTATTATTATTAATTATTATATTATCATCCTCTTGGTTGCCCTTCTCTGCACACCTTCCAGCTTGTCAACAACCTTCTTAGACAGTGGTGCCCAGAATTGGACACAGCATTCCAAGTGAGATCTGACTATACAGCAGAATCGAGTGGGACTATGACTTCCCTTGATCTGGAGACCAGACTTCTGTGGATGCAGCCTGGAAGAGCAGAATTGGTGCCACTGCAAAACATCTGTCTCCACCCATTCTCAGCTTTACGTTTGGGCCACTGAGGCTCCACAACAGCCCAGCAGAAGAGCCTCTTCTGTGCAAGAATGAATAAGCAGAAACAGTCACTCTTGGATCTGCATGTGGGCAGCTCATTAATTCCTCTGCACAGGGATTTTGTCAGGTGTGAAGGACCCCTGAGTGACTTGCCAGGAGGATTCAGCTTAGCACTGAAGCAGAGCGGAGGAGGAGGAGGATGGGGGCCTTTGGGGATTGGTGGAGACCACCCCCACAGTTCCCCCCAAACCACCCACGGCCGGCATTGACAGCGGCTTCTGCACATGCACCCCTCCATCACAAACGCATGAGACTGCGGCTGTTTAAATCTCATAGAACCATAGAATAGCAGGGTTGGAAGGGAACTCCAAAGGTCCTCTAGTCCAGCCCCCTGCAATGCAGGAATCACTGCTAAAGGATCCCGGACAGAGGACTGTAAAAGGAGAGGCCACAATCTCCCATCTCCTTCATTGTCCTTTTAATCTGTTGCAGGAGACAACAAGGTTGCTTCTTCTTGCATAGGACAGCCCTGCAGATCTCTCTGTCTCCTCCTCTCCAGGCGAAACACAACAGCCTTTTTTAAAAAAGTGCCTTTTGATATTTGCCTTCTGGTTTACTGCAAGGCAGAGGTGCCGCTGGGTTACAGGGCTGCTGTGATCTTTCCCCTGGGCAACAGAATTGCCTTTGTGTGGACAACTCATCATCATCACCACCACCATCATCGCTTTTAATTTGTGCACCGTCTTTCTATTTTACAATACCCAAGGAGGTTCACAAGCTGAAGAAACAAGAGAATGTACACCATATACTGTTGTTAGCCGCTCTGAGCCCGGCTTCAGCTGGGGAGGGCGGGATATAAATAAATTTTAATTATTATTATATAAACAATCTAATCCAATACAAAAATGTGATAATAAAACATAACTTTAAAATAAGCAACCTGCATCAAATAAAGTAACATTCAACAATCCATTAGAATAGAATGATATTAAATTTCAGCATATAAAAATTAAGCAGAAACCCAATCTTAGCATTTAAAATAAATTATTTCTAAACTAATAATAAACAAACAAACAAACAAACAAATAAAAAATTATTTATACTCTGCCCTTCCCGGTTCAAAAACCGGGCTCAGGGTGGCTGACAACAAATTTAAAACACTTAATTATAAAAGCAGCATAAAATACAGTATAAAAACATGAATAACAATAAAAATCAAATATCAAATAGATAATCTCCAGGGCTAGCTGGCTGAATTGGTCCTATTTGGGCCAGCAAGGAGACCAGGGAAGAATTAGCTGTGGGGTCTCAGAGCGGGGAATCTTCAAAGAAGGAGAGAAGAAGAGAAGAGAAGGGGAATAAAAGATCAGGCTAAGTTCAGATTGAAAGCCAGGCAGACTAGCTCTGTCTTACAGGCCCTGCGGAAGGAGGTTAAATCCTGCAGGGTCCTGGTCTCCTGGGACAGAGCATTCCACCAGGTCGGAGCCATCACCGAAAAGGCCCTGGTCCTGGCGGAGGAGGGTCTGGCTTTCTCAGGGCCCAAGACCTCTAAACTATGATTATTCATGGACTACAATCAATAAAACAACAGTGCATGAAATAATACAATACAAACTGAGAAGCAGAGACTGGAGGGTGAGGCGAGGCAGGTGGAAGAAGGCCTTGCTGATGAAGTCTCTCCCCTCAGCCAGGGAAGGGATGGTTTGTGACACTGAGTTCTCCTCTTGGGAAGCCCAGAGATCCACTGGCTCTCTCTGTTTGCTTACTGGCTCCCTGGCCCTGTTGGTGAGAACAGAGTGGGTTCCATGCTCAGGGCTCATTAGAAAAGGGGTTTATAAGAAGACTGCCCATAACCTGTGTAATAAAAGCAAATCTGCCCTTATTCCCTTATGGGGGACACAATAGCCCTTGTAGAGTCCCTTGCAGGTTCTCCATCTGTAGGAGAAAAGAACAGAGGCCAGCCAGAGAATATTGAGAAGCAAAGCAGCGTGTAAGCCTGATCTTTATTGATCTGTTGCAACAGGGTGCTCCCCTCACACGCAGGAGAAGGAGGAGGACCCAGAACCAAGGTGTGCCCACCCTTAAAATTGCCCACCTTGGAGTCCAAGACCACCCCCATAAACATCATACATACATCACAGAAAGGGCAGTCTACAACTGAAATCTGAGCGCGTTGTTTATCTCCTGTCTGGCAGGTTACCTGTTAATGCTTGCTGTTGTTTAGTTGTTTAGTTGTGTCCGACTCTTCGTGACCCCCTGGACCAGAGCACACCAGGCACTCCTGTCTTCCACTGCCTCCCGCAGTTTGGTCAGACTCATGTTTGTAGCTTTGAGAACACTGTCCCACCATCTCGTCCTCTGTCGTCCCCTTCTCCTTGTGCCCTCCATCTTTCCCAACATCAGGGTCTTTTCCAGGGAGTCTTCTCTTCTCCTGAGGTGGCCAAAGTCTTGGAGCCTCAGCTTCAGGATCTGTCCTCCCAGTGAGCACTCAGGGCTGATTCCTTCAGAATGGAGAGGTTTGATCTTCTTGCAGTCCATGGGACTCTCAAGAGTCTCCTCCAGCACCATAATTCAAAAGCATCCATTCTTCGCTGATCAGCCTTCTTTATGGTCCAGCTCTCACTTCCATACATCACTACTGGGAAAACCAGAGCTTGAACTATATGGACCTTTGTTGGCAAGGTGATGTCTCTGCTCTTTAAGATGCTGTCTAAGTGTTAATGCTCATGGTACTTGATTGGATACCCTGGGGAGCCTGGCCAGTCTTTTGTAATGATAAATACTTAGTTCCTGAGCCAGGTCACAGGCTCACCCTGTTCATACACAGATATATCCTTAAGACAGGATTTATGAAGGAAAAGACAATGGGGAGGCTCCTCCACCTCCTTGCAGAGAAAACATTTGATCAGTTTGGGAGTGAAAATGGTTTCAGGGCAGTCCTCCTGTGCTGCTCCAAACATGTGATCCACACATCTATGCATGTGCTTGGTTGGTACATTTATGAACATTATATATATATGACCTTTATTTTATTTTTCACCTGCATTTCCGGGGCTGGGCTAGATGACCCCTGGGGTCCTTTCCAACTCTGCAGTTCTAAGATGCACTCAAAACACTTTTGAGATGGCATCTCACTTTAATTAAACTTTAAGAGCGGTTGTCCAGAGCTGAGAGTGCTCTTCCTGTGGCCTGGCCTTCACTTCAAATTTCTGGTGTGTGGCAGGTTCTTGTGGGCACTTGGGTGTGGGGAGGCACTCTGTCCATGCTCAAAAGCACACAGTACAGCATGCATTATTGAGGACTGCTCTCTACTTCTCTCTCTCTCTCTGGGGAAAAGGTTCCATGGTTTTGCAGCAGTGAGGATGTGCTCTGATGGGATTGTTCCTGACTCAACTTCAGCTCTGAAAAGCAAGATGAATCATCAACTCCGGAGTGGGACACCTCTGCCCCTCCATAAGTTGCCGACCTACAACTCCCATTCACCCCAGCATCATCTGGAAGGTAAGGTTCCCCAGATCTGAATTAACCTGTGGAACTCAGTGCTACAGGATGCTGCAAAGAGACGCAGGTGATATTTGGAAACAACAAAAGTTCGATTTTGTCACAAAGCTTTAAGTAATAGATAGAAATAGAACTTCTAGGCTGATCGTGATACCAAGAGGGCATTTCTCAGAGACACTGCTGGTCTCAGTAGCAGTGCTTAATCTGTAAAAAGAGAATGGTTATGTAAGCTTTCAGAATATTTGTTGTTGAGTCGTTTACTCATGTCTGACTCTTTGTGACCCCATGGACTGGTGCTGGAGGAGACTCTGGAGAGTCCCATGGACTGCAAGAAGATCCAACCTCTCCATTCTGAAGGAAATCAGCCCTGAATGTTCACTGGAAGGACAGATCCTGAAGCTGAGGCTCCAAGACTTTGGCCACCTCCGGAGAAGAGAAGACTCCCTGGAAAAGACGAGATGGTGGGACAGTGTTCTCAAAGCTACCAGCATGAGTTTGACCAAACTGCAGGAGGCAGTGGAAGACAGGAGGGCCTGGCGTGCTCTGGTCCAAGGGGTCATGAAGAGTCGGACACGACTAAACGACTAAACAACAACAACAACAAGAATCATCTAGTTCAACCCCCTGCAAAACACAGTCAGTCGCAGCCAAAGCAGCATGGCTCCATCAGTGGCAGATTTACGTATAAGCTAAGCCAAATCCCTTATTTTGGCTGCTGATCCCTTATTTTCGAGGCTTCTGGTCCCTTATTTTCAAATCTGTCAGTTGACAGCTGTGGCCAGGTGAAGGGACCCCTGACCATTAGGTCCAGTCGTGGCCGACTCTGGGGTTGCGGCGCTCATCTCGCTTTACTGGCCGAGGGAGCCAGCGTACAGCTTCCGGGTCATGAGGCCGGCATGACTAAGCCGCTTCTGGTGAACCGGAGCAGCGCACGGAAACGCCATATATCTTCCCGCCGGAGCAGTACCTACTTATCTACTTGCACTTGACGTGCTTTCGAACTGATAGGTGGGCAGGATGTGGGACCAAACAACAGGAGCTCACCCTGTCGCAGGGATTCGAACCGCCAACCTTCTGATTGGCAAGCCCTAGGCTCTGTGGTTTAACCCACAGCGCCACCCGCTTCCCTGGATGCAGCCTAGGATAGCATACTTGGTGCCACTGCAAAACATCTGTCTCCACCATTCTCAGCTTTCCATTTGGGCCACTGAGGCTCCACAACAGCCCAGCAGAAGAGCCTCTTCTGTGCAGGAATGAATAAGCAGAAACAGTCACTCTTGGATCTGCATGCGGCGGATTTCTGACCCTTATTTTGGCTGCTGGTCCCTTATTTTCAAATAATGTAAGTTGACAGCTGTGGCCAGGCGGGACCCGAGGGGGGAAGCGGCGGAGCGCTAGGACCCGTCGGCACGGGCGGCGCTGCCTTTCGGTCTCCCTCTCCCTCTGGCGCCCCCTGTGGGCGGGAGGCGGGCACTGCTGGCCGATCGCGCCCGAGCCGAGCCGAGCGGCTTCGGTGCTGCAGTGGCGGCGGCGGCGGCGGCGGGCGAGGCCTCCTCCTCCTCCTCCTCCTCCTCCCCGGGCAGGGCAAGGCGAGCGCAGCGCGGAAGGAGGAGGCGGACGAGGAGCCCCCCCGGGAAGGAAGCAGCAGCTGCAACGCCAGCGCCGGGGAGCAAGGTAAGGAAAGAGGGGGGGGAGGAGGAGGAGGGGGTGCAGCAGCTGACAGTTTGCAGGGGGGGCCGGGGGGAGTCCTCGATGCCCCTCTTTTGGGGGGGCGCTGCGTTGACATGCTGCTGCTGCTGCTGCAGGGAAGCGGGCAGAGCCCACCTCGCCCCCCCCCGGCCGCCTTTCTCGGCTTGCATTTTGCAAGGTGCCCAAATCGCAGCAGCAGCAGCAACTCTGCCCCCCCCCCCGCTTGTTGCATTGGGTTGCATTGCACGGAAATGGGAGGCTTTCCTCCCCCCGCCGTCCGCCACTTGCTGGGATGGGTTGGAAGGAGGGAGGGGGGGTTGGCAGCGCCTCCACCTCTCCCCCCCCTCTAGAAGTTCAAAGGGGTTGGCACGGGGACTGGCAAGGCTGCATGGTGTGTGGCCCCCCCGTTTTCCACCCATCACCCCCTCCCTCCCTCGAGATTCTGCCCATTGGGTTGAACTTGAACTTCACGTATCTGGCAGGGGGGAGGAGGGACAGGAAGGTATCTTGGCGCGGGGGGGGGGGAGAGGAGGCAGAGTGCGGCGAGGCGCCCCCCCCTCCTCGCCTGTGTTCGTGTGCGCGCCTGCGCCGTGCGGTGTGCCCGGGCGAGAGGGAGGGAGGGGGGTCGGCTGTGATTATTTATTAATTTCCCCCCATTTCTGCAGACGTGTCTGACCCGCGTCTGCTCTATTGGGGGGGGGGAGGTTTGCAAAGATGGGAGCCCCCCACCCCACTCCATTCCCCACCCCCCGAGCCAGGCATGGGGGAGACCCGGGGGTTCCCCCAGATCGCCTCCGCTTCCCGGGTTTGACATTCTGCTGCCAAGCGGGCGGCAAACATGGCAGCCTGGCATGACCCTCGGGGGGGGCGCCCCTCTTTCCTTCCAGGGCGGGGGGGGGCAGGAGAGGCGACGAGAGGGATCTGGGGGGGGGTCTGCCTAGGAGGGGCGGCGAGGGGGGAGCCTAACTCTCGCCCTCCCCCCCCGCACACCTGTAGCTTGGCCCGGCGGGGGGGGTGGAGAAGGGAGGCTGGTGCATTTCCCCCTCCCTCCTCCCTTGCCTCGTTTTGGCGGGGGGGGGGCGGCGGAAATGATGCATGGCGAGCGGGCGCCTGTTTCCCTGCACCCCCCCTCCCGGTTTCGGTGGCGGAGTGGGGGGGGGAGCCTGGCCCGAGGCTTCCCTGCGGGGGGGGCCCGAGGCGCTGCCTGTCACCCTTCTCTGCCCGGGGCTGGGGGGGGGCGGGCGCAGCTGTGTCCTTGAAGGCTTTGCACTGCGGCTGGTGAAGGGCGAACGTAGAGGGGGGGCTGCTGCTGCTGAGCTCCCCACCCCTCCCTAGCAAGGCAGATCCGATACAGGAAGCCCCCCCCACGGTCTGGATTCCCACCCCCACCCCACGCTCCGTGCAACAGACCCCCCCCGGCTGTGCCCCCTCCGTTGCGTGCGGGGATGGCTTCGCCCACTGGCACGGTGCCAGCCTCCCAGCTCCGCCTCCTTCCCTCCCTCCTGCTCTTTTGGAAGGGGGGGCTTTGCGTGCTGCTGTTGCCTCCCACCAGTGGTTGGCGGGGGGGGGGGGGAGATGGGCACAGCCCTGCAGTCGCGGAGGGGGGGGCTCCAATGCCCCCTGGAGGCCCAGGAAGTGCAAGAGAGACCCCCCATCTGGGTAACCTGTGGCAAGAGGCAGGTCAAGGGCAGCCCATGCCAGCGTCACCCTGATGCCCCCACCCTCACCCCACACCCTGCGACATCTCTGCCCCCTGCCAAACTCCAGACTCCCCTGGGGGGGTTCCTGCTGCCAGGATCAGGAATGCCCCCCTCCCTGCCCCCCAAAGATGACAATCTCCCTGCCCACCCTTGGGCACCTTTATTTAAACGCTTGCCAAACTTTTGGGGGACCCCCGAGCAGCACCCTGTGACCCACTTTTGGGCGAGGGGGGAAAGATTGGTGTGCCCCTCCCTGTGCCAGGCTGGGCTTTTCTGTGGGGAAGGGGCAGCTAGGAGTTGGCTTCCTTCTTGGCGGGAGCCGAGGAGGGTGGGCAGTGAATGGGGCCAGGTGGGCAGGGCATTGGCGCACCCTCAACCCTTGTGCCATCCCACCTGCCTGCCCACCTTCCTTGGCACCCCCCCCCCCCCCGTCTCTGGAGGGAGGGGAGCAAGATTCCTCTTCTCCTCTCTCTCCTCCTCAACCCCAGAGCCAATTCTTCAGCCCAGCGGCTTTGAAAAGGTCTTGACAATAAGGGGAGGGGGCGACCTTTTGTGAGCCGGAGATTTGGGGGGGGGTCCGCTCTCCCTAACCCCTCGCCTGCTGAGTCAGCTGGAAACATGTTGGCAGGGGCTCTTTCTCCTTCCAATTAGATGTCTAAAAACATTTGAGGGGCTAATGGAGGCCAGGCGGCTTGCCTGGGGTAACTTGCAGGGGAGGGGGCAGCTTTCCAGCCCCCCCCCCGCCCTTGGGATAGCAGGATTAGATTCCGGGTGAGGCGGTCCCTGGGCTGGGATAATCTCTTATAAATTTCTCCTGGAGGGAGCCAAACTTTGATTGTCATGAGAAATGGGGAGGGGGGGCGGGAGGCGCACAAAGGAATGTTTGCCTTTAGAAAGTTGGCAGGATCCCATCTTTTTTCCCCTGCTCCTGCCTCGCAAACATCCTTTGGAGGGTGGGAACCACCTCTCGCCCCCCCCCCCCGCCAAATCCATCCTCCTAACATTTACAGTCAGTTCTTATTTTGATAGCGAATCTCCTCTTTTGCTCCAGGGGAGGGCAGGCATTTCCTGGGAGCGTGCAGAGTTCTCCGGGGCTGCCTTGCTTTGCACCCGACACACGGGGCCTCCAGCTCTCGTCAGCCGCTGTCCAAGGATGCTGTGGGGGGGGCAGTGCCTTTGGGAGCCGGGAGGGCAGACAGGTTGCGACCCCCGGCGGGGGCCTCCTGACCCCTCCACCTGCAAAGGAGGCGGCTGCCTTGTAATTCTCCTAATCCAGAGCAGCAGGCCTTCCCAAAGGGAATCCCCGGATGAGATAGCATGGGGGGGGGGACGGGGGCTGCTGAGGGCAGGCAGGGAGGTCGCCTGAGGGCACTGGAGCCATTTCTGACCGGCTTCGGATGCTCTCTGCTCTCCATCTGGACCCGTGGGGGCTGCAGGTTAATAATAATAATAATAATAATAATAATAATAATAATAATAATAATTTATTAATACCCCACCCTCCCCAGCCAAGACCGGGCTCAGGGCGGCTAACAACCAATATTAAAAACAACTTGATTGAAACACAACTTAAAAACAAGATTAAAATACAACATTAAAACATTAAAATGCAGCCCCCCCAGTACCCATTACCACAACAGATTCAGGGGGGGCCCAAACATCTTTTATGGGGGTTCTACTTGCTTGTGTGCTTCTCACCTGTACAGGAGATGCTGTCCAGGCCGCAGATTCTCGCAAGAAGGTGGCATTTTTCCGACCAGTCTTTGTTTAGGAGTGTATTTGATCCCCCCCCCACTTTAAAGCAACTAATTCAAATCTATATTAAGGGAGGAATTCACTGAGGCGCTGTGTTCACTTGTTCCGTCAGGGCCTGTTTTTCAGCCGGACGGAAATATACCCCCATCTTCCCTCCCCCTGCCTGCTGTTCTGGGGGTTCCCCCAATCAGTTTTTTTTTTGGGTGGTGGAATCCCCATGGGGCTAGTGGAGGTCCTTGCGTGTCCCTTCTGGTGGCAGGACTAGTTGGCTGAGTGTGGCCTGGCGCACGTTGGGAACATGTGAGGGTTTTCTTAACGGTGGTGCAGCCCCGTTAAATGCATTTGTTTCTCTGTGTGTGTTTATACTGGACTCGCATGCCGCCTTCCTGCCAAGGCACCCACGGGTGGCTCACCATCTTTAAACGCTGCAGCAAATCCGTTATCTCGACAGCAGAGGTGGCCCCGTCCTCTCAGGCTGGCCAGGAGCTGGGGGTCTGTGTGCTCCCCGGCCAGGACTCCTTCGCTTCTGCGCCAGAAGGCTGCATCTAGCTCCATACTGTCTGCACTGAACGGCAGAAGCTCTCTCCAGGTTTCAGGCTGGAGTCTCTCCCACACCTGCCAATAAATGCTCAGGATTGGACCTGCTTGCAAGGCAGTTATTTATTGGTCCATCTGGCTGCAGCAAATGGGGCCTGAGAAGTGGTTTTCCACTTATGGGGCTGGAATAGATTCCATACCCTCCAACATTTCTCCAATGAAAATAGAGATGTCCCATTCAGTAATGGTGATTTTACTATTTATTACTATTTATACCCCACACATCTGACTGGGTTGCTGCAGCCACTCTGGGCAGCTTCCAACATATATAAAAACACAATAAAACATTAAGCATTCAGACGATTCAGGGGTTGGATAACTCCACACCCTCCAACATTTCTCCAGTGAAAATAGAGACGTCTTAAGGAAAAGCAGGACATTCCAGGATCACTCAGAAACCAGGACGGCTTCTCTAAATCAAGGATGTCCCTGGAAAATAGGGGCACTTTGAGAGTCTGAGATTCCCTGCTTGAAACCCCAGAGACCTGCTGCTGCCAGTCAGTGCAAGTGGCCCAGAGTGCTGGGTTTTGAACATCCATCCCGCAGCTTGCTCCATTCCTCAGGGCTGCTGCGAAGGCCTGACGCAGCCTTGCTAGCGAGAGCGTCATCTAGAACCCGGCATGGCCCTAATTTATTTACTTGCATTTATATCCCTCCTTTTCCTCCAACGGACGCAGTTCTCCTTCCCCTTTCTCACTTAATCCCCGCAACAACCATGCATTGCAACCCCACAATTTCTGTATTGCACCGGGCTGGACTGGATGACCCTTGGGGTCCCTTCAAACTCGAACCATTCTATGAACGCTGGGAAGTTGGTTGGGCCGTGAGAGGCAGTGGCCAGCCTTCAAGGTCACCCAGCGAGAGCACCATGGCCAGGCGGGGATTTGAACCCTGGCCTCTTAGGTCCTGGTCCATTGCTCTAACCACTGGACCACATCATATTGGAGCCACGCCTCAGGGAGGGCAGTGATGCTGGCATTTCCCTTCCTCTTGCTGCCCCAGAGTCCCTAGATGCAGAGAAGGCCTTCTCCTTATTGCTACGATTCATTGCATCTGCCCCACTTTTTCCTCCAAGGAGCCCCATGCGTGGTCCTCCCCCTCCTCATTTAATCCCCACAACAACCCTGTAAGGTAGGACAGGCAGGGCGGTGATGTCGCCCAGCGAGCTTCAGGCCCGAGCGGGGATTCGAACCCAGGCCTCTTCCACAGTGACCCACATGAGTGGGTCACAAGCTCCTTGTCGCCTGCCACAGAGGGCAGAGCTGGCTGGAACCGAAATCTGCTCTTCCAAATCTGACTTGGATGAAGGAGGCGTCTGGGCTGGGCCCCTTGATCCGTTTCAGCTTTCCTTGGGGGCCATGTGTGTGTCGCTCCCCCAGCTGTGGGGCAGAACGGCTTCTGCAGGGCAGCTGGGTCTGTTCTGCCCCCCCCCCCCGGAGTCACAGCTGATGCTGTGAGGAAGCAGCCCCTCCGCAGTCCATGCCTAGCCTGCTATGTGCTGGAAGTCAGAACCATGCGCTGTGGCCCAAGGGGAGGTCTTGCGCCCTAGACAACACCTTTCCCCCTGGGGAGATCTGGAGGGGTTTCGGGGGGGGGGTCCATCTGGGGTTCCCTCATGCGGCTACCTGGGCTTCCCAAGCGCTTGGGAGACATAGACTCTGCTGGGATCTTGTGTCTGTCTGGCAGTCAGGATTGTGCTCGGGGGACGCTTATGTAACTGTGGTCTCTGCACCCCACTTTTCTCCCTCTAGGGAGCTCAAGGGGACCTCGGGGGTTCTTTCCCCCACCCTTTACCCTCCCAACAACCCTGTGAGGTAGGTTAGGCTGAGGGGCGGCGACTGGCCCCAGGACACCCGGTGAGTTTCACGGCTGAGCCTTGTCCGACACTCCAACTGCTAGGCCACGCTGTCGCTCTTCCTGCATTTGCCCCCTGGTGCACAGGAGAGCAGGATGCCCAGGGAGCTTCCTCTCCCCGAAGACGACCCATGCCTGTGGGGCTGCTGGGACGGGTGTTTCTCCAAGACTTTGGAGCTGGCAGACTTTGGAAGAAACCCAGGTTCTTCTTGCTCCTGGCTATGGATTGACGGCTGTCTGTCAAGAGTGATAGCAGGGCAATTCTGCGTGCCTGTGCCCTGTGGGTGGCGCTGATTCCTTCCCTCTCCCTCACTGGCCTTGGGCAAGTCACCTCTCTTGGCTCAGGGGGGAGGCAGAGGTGGATTTAGGGGAGCACGGCTGGTTTGCCCGCACAGGGTGCCGGGCCAAGAGGGCACTGCAACAAGGATGGGCAAGGGGGCGCGTGGTGGAGGATTTGCACAGGGTGCAGTGTTAGAAACTCAGGTGTGTAAGCTAGGTGCTTAAATCTAGGTAACCACAACAGAGTGTCTGTTTGCCAGGGGGCTGGACTAGATGCCTCTGGGGACCCCTCCCAAAGCTACACTTCTACAATTCTATGCTCTCCGCGACATCGCTGGGCTGCTCTTACAGCAATTCACTTGTCCCAGGATGCAAGAAGAAGAACCACACACAGTGGAAATGGATAGTGGAGGTTTTCACAACCTGGTGCCCAGAGATCTCCATATAGTCATCATTCGACCTGTGCCAGTAGCAAAACGCGCCTGGCTAATTTCTAACACTGAAATGTTTAAGCCCAAAGTCCGCCACTGCGGGGAAGCACCATCCACAGGCAGGGAGGGCTAGTGGCCAGAGTGAGCTCCCTTGGGGTGGCGCATTGGCAGCAGCAGCAGCAGCCCAGAGCTCTGGTCTGAGGATGCCTGTGAGAGGGGCGGGGGAAAGATTCTAGTAGGGTCTTGGGATCCTCTGCACAGCCTTGCCCAACTGGGTGCCCTGCAACCCCTTCAGCTCCTGCTGAAACCTCCCCTCTCGCAGTTTCCAGCAGCTGGTACCCAGAAGCGTTGTTGTCTCTGACCGCAGAGCCACAGCAGTGCCATCCATGCCCATCTCCTCTGTGAATTGGCCCAGCCCTAGGTTGGCAGCTGTTGTTGCCTCCAGTGGGAAGGAGTTCCAGAATTTAACTGTGTGAAGGAGCACTTCTTTTTATCTGAAGGATGCTTGCTTGGGCACGGCTGATTTCAGGGGCCCCCTGTGCGTCTGGCCTCCCCGAAATCACCACCTGGTGGGGGCTGAGCTGAGCCACTGTGGCTTCTCTTGTCCTCCGGTGTCCTTAAAGGCACCTCCTGGCATGCGCTTGGCGCCGTCCCGTTCGTGAGCACCAAGAGCATCAGCTGCGCCAGCCCTGGCAAGGGGGTTCCATCCAGTCCTGTTTCCAGATGCCCCCAAGGGGGGCAGTCCTGCTTGCAGGGTTAGCGCAACAAGCTCTCCTTTCCCCTCTGGGGATTCCCAGGCGCTGGCAGGCGAAAGTGGGTGCATTTAGCCTGTGGGCACTTTGCTTGGCACAGGGAGACGGGAGGCACCTTTGGGTTGGGTGGTTCTGCATGAATGGAAGTTGCTGGAAACCCCAGGAGGGGAGAGGACTCTTGAGCACGGATCCTGCTTTCAGGTTTCCTGTTCTTGTTTGGGTTCTCCTGTGGCATCTCTTGGTCTTTGGACTCCACTGTTTACTGTTTCCATCCTGTGCACATGATAGAATATTACGTAATGTGTGTGTGTGTGTGTGTGTTTATCTCTCTGCGAAACCTGCCGGCCGACAACAGAAGCCTTCCTGCGAAGTGTGCTCTGGCCCAGGGAAGCTTTTCCCAGGACAGAGAAACCTGCCCTCCTTTAAGGCAGACCCAACCTCTTTGCCGGGACGTGAGTGGCGCTGTGGGTTAAACCACAGAGCCTAGGGCTTGCCGATCAGAAGGTCAGCAGTTCGAATCCCCGCAATGACGGGGGGAGCTCCCGTTGCTCAGTCCCTGCTCCTGCCAACCTAGCAGTTCGAAAGCACGTCAAAGTGCAAGTAGATAAATAGGTACCACTCTGGCAGAAAGGTAAACGGCATTTCCGTGCGCTGCTCTGGTTTGCCAGAAGCAGCATAGTCCTGCTGGCCCCATGACCCGGAAGCTGTACGCCGGCTCCCTCGGCCAGTAAAGCGAGATGAGCGCCGCAACCCCAGAGTCGGTCACGACTGGACCTAATGGTCAGGGGTCCCTTGACCTTTTTAACCTCTTTGCCATTCTTCTCTGCAACTGAGATGGAAGACACTGCTCTTCTTTCCCTGCAGTTTCCCTTCCCTGACATCTTCCCTGTTCTCCTCGCCCTGGTTCTTGCTCTGGGTTCGAGAGCTACCCCGGGCTGCTGTTCTGCACATGTTTGCAGGAGGTTGGAAACGGCGATAAGACAGAACACATTTTACATTTGATGCGTTTTCTTGTATTCTCTTGCACACAATTTGGATGGGATCTAGAATTGGAGAGGGGGAAGGAATCCCAAAGGCCATCCGCTCCAAGCCTTTGCAATGCAGGAATTGCAGCTTGTGTTCTGAACAGAAAAGCGGGAGATCTGCCCTGAATACAGTAGGCACAGTGCCAGCTGCCCTCTCTTGCCCCTGTGGGCCTGTCCCATGCCAAGGCTCTGCTCCCAGCTGCCCTTTGGGTGCCCCTGCCCTGCAAGGTGGGGCTGGAGGAGGGGGGAGGGTCCTTTCGCTGGTGGGATCCTGCAGGCAGCAGCCAGGCTGTTTTCCTGGCAGCCGGCAGAGAAAGACATTTTTACTCTGCTGGGCTATTTAAGGCATAAGTGACTTTGGCGGCTGCTATGGTTTTTTAATTATAATTCTGGTTTGGGTTTTTGTTTTTTCTAAATGTAAACAGCCCTGGAAGCACGAGGAGGTGTACGAAATACTAAGAGAAATAAGTTCAGCCGTTGGCTCTTGAAAGTCTGGGGTGCCTAAAGTGTTGGCCCCTGCGCTGTGGGGTGGGCTGGGCTAGTGGTTAGAGTGCTGGACTAGGACTTGGGAGAGACCAGAACTCCCAAGAACCTCACTGGGGGATCTCTGGGTCACTCACTGCCTCTCAGACTCGCCTACTTTGCAAGGTTGTTGTAAGCTCAAACTGGGGAGGGGGAGAAGTATGTGCCCCATGAAAAGGGGAATATAAATGCAATAAATAAACATAAATCAGTAAATAGAATGAATTGATTTTAGAATGCATTTCAATTAATTGATTGTAAAGTGTTACTTTTATTGTTGTTAGCTGCTCTGAGTCCGGCTTCCGCTGGGGAGGGCGGGATATACAGTGGTACCTCGGGTTACAGACGCTTCAGGTTACAGACTCCGCTAACCCAGAAATAGTGCTTCAGGTTAAGAACTTTGCTTCAGGATGAGAACAAAAAACTTGCTCTGGCGGTGCTGCAGCAGCGGGAGGCCCCATTAGCTAAAGTGGTGCTTCAGGTTAAGAACAGTTTCAGGTTAAGAACAGACCGAATTAAGTGCTCAACCGGAGGTACCACTGTAAATAAAATTTTATTATTTATAATGAATAAATGACCTCTTTCAGTGGCCCTGACTTTCCAGGCGGCCATTTCGCCTGGCACTTGTCTGTATGTGGAGACTGCATGAACCTCCTTCTTTCACAAAGTTCTTCCTGCGTAGGAATCTCTTTTCTTGAATCCATTGGTCTGGGTCCTGCTCTGGAGGGTAGGACTCGAACCCACCGCTTTGAGTGACGAGAAAGGTTGATTCCGACTCCACCTCAGGAAGAGCCTTGTGAGACTGGGAGATGTTGGGCAGTGGCACCGGGAGGTGGTGGAGGTTTTTGAAGAGAGGTCGGATGGCCGCGCCAGGGATGCTTTAGCTGAGATTCCTGCCTTGCAGGGGGTTGGTCTAGAGGACCCTCAGGGGTCCCTTCTGATTCTCAGGTTTGAGAGCATGATCCTGCTTTAAGCCCTGGGAGGCAGGTCTGGTTTCTGGACTTGTGTGTTGGAGGGCCTGAAATCGGGGCTGGTTTTGTTGTCCCCCGAGACTCGGTGACTGGTGGACCACTGACTGCACCTGTTGAACTGGCAGCAGATTCAAGACACACAACTCGGAGCCATCAATGCCTGGCTTAACTCAGGCGTGGGAATGTCGAGTTGGAAGGGGTGCCAAAGACCCTGTAGCCCTCCCCCCAACAGTCTGGCCCTGACTAGAGACTCTCCCTGGCATTTCAGCCTTGCCCAGTTTTGCCTCTGGCTGTGGCACTCCTGTCCCCACTTGGGTGAGGCTGAGTCCTCTCGCCACAGGAGCTTAGCAGGGCTGTGCCAAGGGGGGTGGGGTGGGCGGCCAGCCGGCCTTGATAGGGGACCCCCTCTATGTGAGTAGGGCTGCCATGTGGCAAAGTGGGGAGGGGGCTTTCAAGCACCTGGCGAACACCTCCTGAGATGGAGAGCTCCTCTTTGGGCTCTCCTGTCTCCATCCTCGCCTGCCCCCCTCCCCCCCAAACCTGGCTGATTGGCATCTCTGCCTTCTGTGTGGGAGGGAGTCGTGCAAAAAGGCTCCTTTTCCTCGTGCGTGTGTCACACCCCCTCCCCTCCTTGCAACTCCTTGAGGCTTTGCCGCTTGGCAGAAGAGCTGCAGTGCCAAGGAAGGGGGTCCTTTGCCCTGTGGCTGTGGCGAAGACGAGAGGGTCCTTGCGGAGTCAGGAGAGCGCATCTTGGGGCAGCCGAGAGGTGAGATGCTCAGAGCTCGCGATGGGACCCAAACCTGTTTGCCAGGGGGCCGTTGAGTGGGGAGGCTTCCAGTATCCAGGAATCTGATTTATACAGACTACCAGTCTGTCTACATTCGACAGCAGCGATGGCTCTCAGGCAGGCAGTTTTTCCAAGCCCTCCTTGGAGATGCCGGCAGCGTAACTTGAACCCGGGATCTTGTTTTGTTGGCAAGGCAGCAGGTGCCCTGGCCCTGTGCTAGGACCCTTTCCCATGAGGGGGGTGGGCTTGGCACAGGCAGTTCTGATGGCTCCTTCTTGGGTAGGGGGCTTCCTCTTAGCCCCCGTCTCTGTGATGCTCAGGGGAGATCCCAACTTGACTGTTTTGAGAGCTGAAGGAAACCGAACCCCAGATCTGTTACTCTTTCCCAGAAAGCTGCGTTTCCGGGTGTGTGTGTGTGCAGTGTCTCTTTGCATCTGATTTGGGAAGATGTCCCCTTGTGGCAAGGGACGTGGGTGGTGCTGTGGGTTAAACCACAGAGCCTAGGGCTTTCTGATCAGAAGGTTGGCGGTTCGAATCCCCGCGACGGGGTGAGCTCCCGTTGCTCGGTCCCTGCTCCTGCCAACCTAGCAGCTCAAAAGCACGTCAAAGTGCAAATAGATAAATGGGTACCACTCCGGCGGGAAGGTAAACGGCGTTTCCGTGCGCTGCTCTGGTTCACCAGAAGCGGCTTAGTCCTGCTGGCCACATGACCCGGAAGCTGAATGCTGGTTCCTTCGGCCAGTAAAGCGAGATGAGCGCCACAACCCCACAGTCGGCCACGACTGGACCAATGGTCAGGGGTCCCTTTACCTTTACCCTTGTGGCAGGAGGGGGTCCCATTGGGGGCCACACCTTCCCTTTTCTTGGGCGCTTCCTTTAGACCAGTGGTTTCCAAGGTGGGTGCTGGGATTACCGGGGGGGGGGGCGGTTCTAAGAGGTGAGGGGATGGCAGGGGGGTCACTGGAGGGGTAAGTGTGTATTGGACTTTGAAAAGATCATCAGTTTGGGGGAGCCTATTAGTTGATTTTGAATAGATGTGCAATAAGTTGCTGCTGTTTGCACAGGGTTTTTGTCTTCCTTGGTTGGGTCTGCTGTTCTGAATAATGCTTCTTATGGGGTGGGGGGCACAGGGGGAGGAGTTTATGGGACCAAGGGGACAGGCCCCAAAACAGTCTGGGAACAGATGTTTCCTGGAGTGTAGAATTAGCAGAGATGGCAAAACTGGCAGCCCTGATAAGAAACATCTCTAGTCTGTTTACGAAGTTACTTTCCAAAGTGAAGTACGCAGCGGAGTTTGAAGTTTAAGGGGAGAAAAATAGCAGAACATATTAATAAACCTGTTAGAGAGGATGAAAGGAATAGAGAGATGGTGGAATTGCAAGATGCAGTTGTCCGAAATGTGTATTGCAAACATTGTTGGTGGGTGAGCAGGAATTCATTAGTATTGTGGAATTTGGGATAACGGATGGGTGGCAAAATGTAACTTTTAAGGTTGAAATAAAATAAAATATACCCCCCCCAAAAAAGATGCTGCAGTGGAACTCATCCGGAGTCGCTGCTCCCCATAGCCAGATCAGCCCCACACCGAGAGCAGAGGGGCAGGGAGGGCTGGGTGCCCTGAGCCTTCGTGGGCACCTTGGGGGGCTGGCAGGGGCTGGCATGTGAATTTGGGTTTGGGAAAGAGCCAAGGGAGGCTGCTCAGATTCTTCCGCAGCAATCCCTGCCCACTTGCAGGGGGCATTGAGTGCCACTCTTGGTCGGATGTGGGTCAGATCTTGTTCCTAGCCTGGCAGGGGGCCGGGGGGGGGGGGTTGTCTTCCGCCTGGGAAGGGCTGATTCCCTCTCCGCCTTTCGTCCCTTTAGCTGCAATTCCTTTATGGTGGGGGGTTGGGCGACAGAGGGGTCGCATCCTGTGGCCCTTTGGCATTCCCAGGCAGAGGGTGGACCACAACCATTGTGTGTGGGGGGGACACACACCCATTTCCAGAGTCCTTCCCCCGTTGCATTGGAGGTGCCCAGACTGGAGGCCTCTGTTGCATTCGGCTCCTGATTCATAGTGTTGGAAGGGACCCCCAGGGTCATCCAGTCTGACCCCCGCAATGCAGGAATCTCGGCTCAAGCATCCCTGACAGATGGCCCTCCAACCTCTGCTTAAAAACCTCCAAGGAAGGAGAGCCATTGCGAAACAGCTATTACTGTCAGAAAGTTCTTCCTAATAATAATAATAAAAATAAATTTTATTTACACCCCACCCTCACCGGCCAAAGCCAGGCTAAGGACAGCTAACACCAATAAAATCACAGTAAAATCTGGCGGTTTCCTCATTGCGAGAAGTGAGGTTGCAGGGAACCAGGCAGAGGGCCTTCTTGGTAGTGGCACCCGCCCTGTGGAACGCCCTCCCTTCAGATGTGAAGGAAATAAGCAGCTATCTTCTCTTTAAGAGACATCTGAAGGCAGCCCTGTTTAGGGAAGTTTTTAATACTTAATGCTGTACTGTACTGTAAGTTTTTAATACTTAATGCTGTACTGTTTTTAACACTTGATTGGGAGCCGCCCAGAGTGGCTGGGGAAACTCAGCCAGATGGGCGGGGTATAAATAATAAATTATTATTATTATTATTATTATTATTATTATTATTATTGGGGAAAGAGGGGGGGAGAGAAAGGGGAAAAAACCAATTTAAAATACAGGTTAAAATGCAATTTAAAATGTTTGAATCTCCTTTTTCTTGTAGTTTGAGTCTTTTGGTTTGGGTCCCAGATTCGGGACTAATCTCCTTGAAGGAGCAGATGCAGTTGCCCCCTCCCCACCCTTTTGCCCTTGCCCCTACCCCCCCCCATTGCCCCTTGTGCTGCGCCAAGGCCTGTTCCTTCTCCCACCCCATAGCTCTTGCCCTGCCAACGGGTGCTGAGGGTGGGGGTCTCTGAGCCAGGTGGGGACCTTTCCTTCTGCGAGTGACCCTGGCCCCCCCAGCACACCCAGAGCCAAAGCTGTGGCTTGTTAATGACTGCCCCCCCAGGCCTGCGAGGGGCTCTCCCTGCCCCAGTGCTTGAGCGCCTCTTGCCCTGGCCCTGGCCCTGGCCCTCTGATCGCCTCCTCTCTTCTGGCCCTTGCAGGTGGCAGGGAAACCAGGACGGATCCATCCGCAAAGGGGGGCCCTCGGCGTGCCAGCTCTCCCGCTCCCCCCGAAGCCTTTTGCACCTTGAGCCCCCCAAGGGGACCCGCCTCCCCCCTGCCGCTTCGCTCGCCATGCCGTCCAATGGGGCCATCGACACCAGAAGCCCCTCCGCCGACCGGGAGTCAGCCGATACTCACAAGGTAAGCGGGGGGGGGGGGGCAGCAGGGGCGCGCTGTGATTGGAAGGGTGGCAGCAGGGCCAGTAACAGCCTGCGGGAGAGCTCAGTCCATGGATCTCAAGGTCACAGGTTTGAGCCCCACGTTGGGCAAAAATATTCCTGCATGGGGGGCGGGGTTGGACTTGGGTGTCCCTTCCAACGCTGATTGCACCTGTGCAAAGTTTGTGCTGCACGGCCTTCCCCAGGGCCAGGGCCTTTTCAGTGATGGCTCCGACCTGGTGGAATGCTCTGTCCCAGGAGACCAGGGCCCTGCAGGATTTCACTTCCTTCCGCAGGGCCTGTAAGACAGAGCTATTCCGCCTGGCCTTTAATTTGAACTTTTATTTCCCTTCTCTTTCCTCCCCTTTTATGAAGATTACCTGCTCTGAGACCCCAGAGCTAATTCTCCCCTGGCCTCCTCACTGGCCCAAGCAGGACCAATTCAGCCAGCTAGCCCTGGGGATTATCTAATTGATTTTTTCTTTTTTTATTGTTATTCATGTTTTTATGCTGTTTTATAATTAAGTGTTTTAAAGTGTTTTAAATTTGTTGCTAGCTGCCCTGAGCCTGGTTTTTGAACCGGAAAGGGCAGGGTATAAATAAAAAATTATTATTATTATTATTATTATTATTATTATTATTATTATTGACTGGTATGGAGAGGTCTTCTCTGTCTTCTCCAGCATCGGGTTTAACCCAGCTCTGGTTTTGGGGTGGGAGCGTCTGCATTACGGGGGTTTGGGAAAGAGCCAAGGGAGACTAGATGACCCTCAGGTGCTTTCCCGCTCCTTTGATTCTTTAATAATGAGATGGGCAGCTTTGAAGTCTATGGGGCAGAGGAGCAGCCTGGGCTTGGAGGGCGGCAGAGGCGGAGGAAGAGAGAGCATTATGGCATGGGCTTTGCCTTGCTTCTCAAACATAATCCGTTCCGGAAGTCCATTCCAAAACCAAAGCGTTCCAAAACCAAGGCACTCTTTCCCATAGAAAGTAATGCAGAACAGATCAATCCATTCCAGACTTTTAAAAACAACCACTAAAACAGCAACTTAACCTGGATTTTAGTATCTAACAAGACCATCGATCCATAAAATGAAAGAAATAATCAATGTACTGTACTATAAAATAAATAAAACCGTATTGTAGATGATAAAAATTAAAATTAAAAATTGGTCATACCTGCACTGATGATTGCCATTGTTTGGATGGGGGGATTTTATCCATTTCCACAGTCACACAATCAATCAATCAATCAATCAATCAGTAGCTGAACTGGGATCCACACAGCCGCAAAAACAAATTAACCAGAAAAGCCTCAAAACAAGAAACGCAAAATAAATAGCAAAAACAAAAGCACCAAATATAAGCTCTGAATATCAATTCAAAACACTGCAATCGGAAACAGAAGACTTGAATCACAATGGGGGGGGGGGGAAGGATGCAAATTAGCAGCGCAACAGGAAACACAGGGGGACTAAAAATGGAGCACGTTCAGCTTCCGAAAAAAGTTCGAAAACCAGAACACCTACTTCCGGTTCTGCAGCATTTGGGTTCCAAGTTGTTCGTGAACAAAGGTACCACTATAATGCCGAGCCAAAAGTGTGTGGGTGACCTCAGAGTTGGAAGGGACACCCAGGGCACATCTAGTCCAGCCCTCTGCAGGGAGCCCCTGGGGAGGTTGCGGTGCAGGAGAGAGGATCCTCTGCACATGCTCCGTTCTCTCGTGAGAGGCGGGCAAAGGCCTGGGTCACGCAGCTGGTAACATGTGGGCATTAGAAGAAGCCTCAGCTGAGTTCTCAGAAAGGCCCAGGGAGGGCCTTGTATTTCTGTGACACGTTCCATTCACACAAATCCCAAAGCGTCTTGCAAACATCATTAAGTACAGCATAAACTGTATGCTATAATTAACAACACATCAAAAAAGCAGTTACAATCTTTGAAACAATTTTGGCATACCGGCAACTAAAAATACTGTGTTTTATTTCATACAATTTATATACTACTGATTGGTTAAGAAAGGGAGGGAAAGACCCAAAAACCTCCACGTGTTTTAAAGAAAGCATTAACATTATCAATAAACCTTTCTCTCTCCCTCTTTATTTTGAATTTGCATTTTATTTATTTGTTAACATTCTTATATTACATCGGTAAACGTTGTCATATGACATTACAGGACTTACTATAATATAATTTCCAACATGTATACAAAAATTATATACACATTTTATATACCTAGAAAGAAAATGAAACAAAAAAGAAAAAACAAAGAGAAAAAACAAAAACAAATCCCCCCCATAAATCTTTCTCAAAGTTAAATTAAAATAAAAATGGACGGGAAATGGACGATAACACTCATTCTCTTCCTGAATGTCTGGACGGGCTTGTCTAAACACGAATGCTTTTAGCAGGTGCCAAACACAGGGTGGCAAAGGCTCAAGTGGCGGGGAGTTCCAAAGGGGAGATGCTGCCGCACGGGAAGATCTGTGTATTTACAAATGCAGAAGGGGGTATCATGTGCCAGTTTGGAATGGGATAATGTTTGGAGGGGAGACCACAGAGAGGCAAAGCTGTCATGCGCATGGGGGGGGGCGGAATGCAGGTGAGGCGTTCCAGGAGCAAGGAAACCGGAGCGAGAGAAAGAGACCTGTTTTTGCACCGGAGGGCAGGGAGCCAGCTGGCACAGCTTGGCTCATGCCAGGACTGACTCAGGGTTGCTCTGCTGTGTCCTGAGGGTGCCGAGCTCCAGAGCCGCTCTCCATTGAGGCGTGCGTTCTGTGTCCGTGGGGTTTTCCCTACGGCTCGGTTCACGGCTTCCAGCTCTCTTGCAGCCCCCACACCTGGAAAGCTCTAAAGGGGCAGCATTCAGGCACTGCTGCTGCTGAGGACCATCCGGGGACTGGCACTCACCCCGCAAGTCTGCCACTTGCGCTGTTCTCTCACCCTGGCGCAGGAGCCCGCTAAGGCTGCACGGGAGGCTCCAGGGCTCGTGCAGAGGGCTCCCTGCGGGCTTTGGCCTGGCCCTCCCTCCCCTGTTCTGCGCCACAGTCTCTCGGGCACCTGTCCCAGGTGACATCTGAAACGGGGTTTTGTGTTTCCACTGCATGTGTGCGCCGGTGTGTGCTCCCCCTGCACATTCTCCCTCTCTGAGCACAGCAGAACGCGCGCACATCCAGGTGGAAGATTCAGGACAGAGGAAAGAGAACTTTTCCCCGCAGCGCATAGTTGGAACTGTGGAACTCCCCGCCACAGGGCCTCGAGGGCCTGAAAAGAGGATGAGCGATATCGATGGCCCCTAGACAGGATGGCAATACCTCTGGAAACCACAGGAGAGGAGAGTGATTCTCTTTTGCCCCCCCTCCCCAGCACCTGTGCCCAGGCTGCCCCAGAGGCGTTCCAGTATCCTAGGCTCCTGCCAGCTGTTTCCGTCACTTGCTGCCTGCTGTGCAGCCCTGTTTCTGCAGGAGAATCTGGCCCACAGAGGGGGGGGCTGTTCCCCTGCCCCCCCCCCGAACAAGGGAGTTTCCCCTGGAGCTGTTTGGCAGGAGCAGCAGGAGGGAGGCGGGTTGCAGGGCCCCCGGGGGCTTTGCAGGCAGCCAGGTGGCTCTCCACACCTGAGGCACAGGTGGAGCAACTTGATTTATAGGGGGGCGGACCCGATCCGTGCCGGCCGGAGGGAGGAGCCTCACTGCACAGGGGAAGACGTCTTTCCTGACTTTGCCCTCGGATCACATAGCAACCCGCCTGCTTGTTTGTCGGCCGGGCCTTCAGGCTGTGTCTTCTCCACCAAGGAAGCATCTTCTCTTCCTGTCCATCTTCTAGAGCACCTGTCAATCTCGAGAGAGAAGGGAGGGCACCTTTGGGGGTCAAGTAAAACGGCTGGATTAGCATGCGCCACAAGCCTGGGCAGCGTGTCTGGGGGTCCTGGGCTGCCCTGGCAACAAGACCCTCCCTGTCAGACTCACTGGTGGGGGTCCAAAGGAAGGCAGAGCAAGATGTTGGGCACCAGCTTGCAATAATAATAATAATAATAATAATAATAGTAATAATAATAATTTATTTATACCCCACCCATCTGGCTGGGTTTCCCCAGCCACTCTGGGCGGCTTCCAACTAAACATTAAAATACAATAATTCACCAGCTATTAAAAGCTTCCCTAAACAGGGCTGCCTTCAGATGTCTTCTAAATGTCAGGTAGTTGTTTATCTCTTTGACATCTGGTGGGAGGGTGTTCCACAGGGCGGGTGCCACCACTGAGAAGGCCCTCTGCCTGGTTCTCTGTAACTTGGCTTCTTGCAGGGAGGGAACCGCCAGAAGGCCCTCGGAGCTGGACCTCAGTGTCCGGGCAGAATGATGGGGGTGGAGACGCCCCTTCAGGTATACTAGACCAAGGCAGTTTAGGGCTTTCAAGGTCAGTGCCAACACTTTGAATTGTGCTCGGAAACATACTGGGAGCCAATGTAGGTCTCTCAGGACCGGTGTTATGTGGTCCCGGCGGCCACTCCCAGTCCCCAGTCTAGCTGCCACATTCTGGATTAATTGCAGTTTCCGGGTCACCTTCAAAGGTAGCCCCACGTAGGGCGCATTACAGTAGTCCAAGCGGTAGATAACCAGAGCATGCACCACTCTGGCAAGACAGTCCATGGGCAGGTAGGGTCTCATCCTGCGTACCAGATGGAGCTGGTAGACAGTCACCCTGGACACAGAATTGACCTGCACCTCCATGGACATCCATGGACCTGCACCTGGTCCTTCAGGGGCACAGTTCCCCTGTGTGCTGCTCAGATGAGGACTTTCCTCCATCTGTCCTGAATCTCCCAACATCTGTAGGTCTTGGCTTACGAGAGAGGGAGGAAAACCTTTCTCTGTCTGCTTTCTCCAAGGCGGGCCTGTTTTAGAGATTTCTGAAATTACGCCCGGCGTGATTCCTTTCCAGCCTTTCAACTACTTGTCGCTGTGCATCTCTGGGGGGAGCCCTGCTGCTGCTGCTGTGGCCCTTGGGCCCTTCCCACAAGCAGGGGGGACTGTAGGAGAGGAGGACTGGGACTGGGTGAGCCCCCCTTTGGTCTCATCCAGCAGCCAGGCTCTCTGGACGGCCTGATTTTCCTTCCCGTTTTATGGAGGGATGAAAGGAGAGGTGGAGGTGGTGGTTTTGGTGGTGATGGAGAAAGACTCGCCTGAGGTCGTGCAGAGAGTCTCTGGCCAAAGTTGACGGAGGACTGTGCAGCTGTTGCGCGTGTTTTAAGTTGTGAGAGACCCTTCTCTGACCTGCACAGCTCCAAGCACCTCCCCGTGGTCTCAAACGATGCCTTAGGCCCCAAGACCTAAAGCTTTCATCTGGTGGACTTTCGGGAGATTTCTGTATCCGAGTTGGAAGGGACCCCTAGCGGTCATCTAGTCCAACCCCCTTGCCAAGAGAAGAGGGGCTTTGGCGTCCCGGCTCCCCATGGAGGCATTTTAGGCCTTTGAATGTGCAGCAGAGCCAGTGCGCAGGGAACTGGCCGGTTTTGAAGATCCTCTTTGAAAGCCCCAACACACTCTGAGCAAGCCTTTAGGCTACACCAAACTCTTCATCGGGATAGGAGGTCTTTGGAGCAAAAACCCCAAAGAGAAGTGGGGTTTGGGGCAGTTTAGGGTGCTGGCTGTGCTTTGGCCGCTTCAGGGCAAAGAGGCAGGAAGGCTTTTTTGTTTGGGGGTGCTCAACATCCTCATTGGGCCAAGGAAGGCTGCCTTGCAAAGTCCACAGGTCTCTTGGGCACAATTTCACCTTCTCCTGGCAAGGATGGGAGGCAGGTGTGGGTTGGTTAGTTTCTTGTTTCTGTTGGGGGCTGTCGCCATGCTGGGAAGGGGCTCAGCCCCTGTTCCCTTCCTGGGTGGGGCCCTGATGTTTGTTCTGCAGGTTCATTCAGGGGCCACATTCATTATACTAATCTGCACAAAATATGCTCTTTAAAAAAACACCATGTGCTGGTTTTTTTGGGGGGGGGCGGAATGACAAATGCAATAAACCCCGTTGGCTTCAGAACTATATTTTCTCACACGCAATAAATAAAAACGAGCATCTCAAAATGTTCTTTCAAAAAGCAATTGAGACAGTCATTACAGTGGTAACTCTAGTTGCGGGCATGATCCATTCTGGGGTGCCGTTCACACCCCGAAGAGCCCGCAACTAGAGCGGTGCTTCTGCGCAACCATGAAGCGCGATAGAGAGCTTCTGCTCATGTGCAAAGCATGCAGAATGCTTCTGCGCATGCGGCAAAACTGTTTGCTGCATTCGCAAGCTGAAAAGACGCAACATGAACCTAACGCAACACGAGGTATGACTGTATAGCAGTGCACTAGCAAGGGCTGAGAAAAACATGATTTGAATCAAATTCCTTCATTGGCAAGAGCTGGACTCTCTCCCCCCTCCAAAAAACCCTCCGGTGTGGCAGGATAAGTGTGTTCCTGTATGCCCTTGTGCCCCTGAGCGTCACCTTGCTGACCCACAACCTCACCTGGGGTGATCTCTTTTTTCTTTTTTTCAAAATATTTTTATTCAATTTTCTTCAAAAGTAACAAAAATAAAAACAAACAATAACAAATACAACAGCAACAACAAACAAAAGAAAAATATACACAAAAACAATATCAAATCCAAGTCCCGTGATCCCCCGCGCCATTCCTTAAATTTTCTTTTCTGCATATCATTTCCATTGCAAATTATTTTTTGCTTCAAATTTCCTACAAGTGTTCTTAAAATCCTGCCAATGTATCAACCTTTTTACAATTCTTTTGCAAATACATCATTTGAACATTTCCCATTCTTTTTAAAAAATTCTTGTCGTCTTGATTTCTGAGTTTTCCAGTTACAGTCATACCTCGGGTTACAGACACTTCAGGCTGCGTTCTTCAGGTTATGGACCTGCCGAAACCCGCAAGTACCGGAACGGGTTATTTCCAGGTTTCGGGGGTCGCGCATGCGCAGAAGCGCTAAATCATGCTTTGCACAGAAGCGCCGAATCGCAAGCCGCATGTGCACAGATGCGCCGCTGCGGGTTGCGAACGCTGCAGGTTGCAAACATGCATCCTGCACGGATCACATTTGCAACCCGAGCATCCACTGTAGTTTCACCATTTCAGCACAGTCCATTCACTTGGTTTGCCCCTCTTCTCTGGTCGGAACGGCTTCCTCTTTGCATCTTTGGGCTAACAGTATCTGGGCATGAACAATTTATTCTGGTCTTTTGGAATCTCCGCTCCTACCTGTGGTGACCCCCCTCTCTCTCTCCCTCCCTCCCCAGCAGGGTGAAGAGGACCCTGATGAGAACCGCAGCAAGGCGGAGAGGCCAGACGCAGGGATCCCCGCCAGGAAAGCAGGCCGTCCGGGAAGGAAGCGCAGGCAGCCCGTGGTGAGTGGGGGCCCAGGAGCCGTTGGGGGGCGAGGGTGACTGGGCATAGGCGGACCTCTTGTGCTTGCCGGTTCCCATAAATGCCGGCCCAGGCACGGTGGCCGGCGCTGGCAGAAGGTGGAAGCCTCTGTGGAGCAGGTTTTGTGTGCCTCCTCTTGAGTAAGGATCCAGGAGGTGGCATTGGCCGAGTTACACAGCAGGGGAGCTGGGCGCTCGGCTCTTCATCTCCCAATTGTGAGAGCAGCGGGGGATCGGGGCTCCTCAGAGTAGACCCGTGGTCTCGGCTGGTGTGGAAACCAGGCCACGGAAGGAAGGAAGAGAAAGTCCCGCATTCTTGGGCCTCCCTGAGAGCCGCAGATCCACGTGTGTGCCTGCAAAGCGCCCCCGCCCCTGCCCTGCCCCCTCCTGCTGCAAAGAATACGGCTCCCGGCGACATCCCTCTCTGGAAGCGTGGGCATGCGCAGACATGCCCGTCACCTCTGGCAAAGCGCACAAATGCTCCAGTGAATCCGCTCCCGCAGGGGATGTGGAAGGAGCGGTTTTGGATGCCTCGGCTGCTTTGAGTGAAAGAGCCTCACGTTCTTGGCCTCGTAAACTGGAGTTCAGGAGAGGCGCCGTCTGCGAGACGCTTTCCCGTAGACACCGCCAGGCGCACGGGATTGCGCTGCTGCCCGATGGTTTCCTCGCTGGGCAAGGTTAGCAACGCCCCTTTTGACCCGCACAGTCTCCCCAGGGGGATTCCCTTTGTAAGAGGAACGGCTGGAAGACCCCCATCTCCCCCATGAAGAAGTCCAAGTGCTGAGATCTCTTTCGGAAGTTAGGCTGGCGTCTCCTGAGGACGGAGCCTTCTCAGTGCTGGCCCCCCTGGCTGTGGAAATGGCCCTGGGGATTTCTTCTGTGCAGGAATTTCTTTTGCCAGATGGGATGGGGATTCTTCAGTTGCAGTTCCTGCCTTGCAGAGGGCTGGACTAGGCGACTCGTGAGGCCCCCTTTGAACGCTGTGCTTCTCGGTGTCTCATCCGTCTGCAGCAGAGGGTTCCCAGGGGCCAAATCTATCCACCTTTACATCCTACATTAAATCAGCGTTTGTTTTGCATGCACTTTTAACTGAAATGTGCTTGACGCTGGCTGCTCCTCGGTTTCATTGCGGTTCTTGATAGCTTGTGTTGTCGCCTGCTGTTCGTTGTTTGATTTCTCGTATTGATTTTATGTGTGTGTGTATTTGAAGCCATGTCTGTGTTTTAATCTCTGTACGTTGCTTTCCAAATTGCAATGAGCTGGCTGACTTGAGGGGCCATCGAAGGAGAGGGGAGAAGCCTGAGGGGCCAGTTGCATGCATTTGCTTTTGCTCGCTTTTTGGAAGTGCTTTGGAAACGTGTGAACTGGTTTTTAAAAAATGTACCTGGCTAAATGGGGAAAGGATGGATGTGCTAAGGATGGAATTTCCCCCCTGTTTAAACAAAGATTCTGTTTTTATTTATTTTATTTTATTTTTAACATCTTTGTTGAAAATTCAAGAAGTACATAATTATATGTGCGCTGAACATGGTGAGAATAAATAAAAGAGAGAGAAAAAGAAGGAGAAGCAGAACCCGTGTAGAAGGGAAAATAAAGTGGGGAGGGAGAAAAACTCAAAACTGTGTAATTTACAGAGTTGTACTTCACCAGGTCTTAACCTTTTACAGTATTTGTAAGAATGGATTCCAAGTATCATTGAATTTGTCCATGGCAAATCTGCGTTTATTTGCAAGTTGTTCATATGTTGTGAGTTTGTATACGTCTTCAACCCAGTCGTAGAAGGGAGCTGCATTTTAATTTTTCCAGTTCTTCAGTCTCCGTCTTATTGCCATGGTAAAGGCACAGAGAATCCACTCGTATTGTCCTTTTGCAGGGTACCATGTGCTGGCTATATAATTCAAGAGGATGTTTTGCTCTGTCAATGTAAGGTTGTTCCGTACAGTTCTGTTGATAGTTTGAGTTACCTTCTGCCACAAACCTTTCAACAGAGGACAATGAGAAAACATGCGTTTTAGAGAAGCATTATCCCTGTTGCATCTCCAGCAGTTAGATACCTGAGGTAGCCCTTTTTAAAAACAAATATAATGGGGTCCAGTATATTCTAAATATTATGAGCCTCCATTTAAGGTCCAGAGACACCCTTGTTATAGCAGTTAAGACGTGATGAGCCTTTGGACAGCGGAACGGTCTCCCTCGGGAGATGGTGGACTCTCCTTCCCTGGAGGTTTTTAGCAGAGGTTGGGAGGCCATCTGGGATTCCTGCATCTCAGGGGGTGGGACTGGATGACCTTGGGGGGTCCCTTCCAGCTTTGCAGTTCTCTGGTTCTCTTTCTCTTGCGCTGCCTATGGAGATCTTCCGCTGTTTCTCCCTCCCTTGTGGGGTCTCTGCTTTGGGTCCTGCCAAACACCCCAGGCCTTTATTGGGGGAGGCCTAGGTCCTGGTTAAGCACCCAAAACAGGTGGGGTGCCCAGCCCCTCCTCCTGCCCCTCTTTTTTCCATATAATTTTTATTGAGTTTTCATATTTAATTACACCTCATTTCACAAATCTGTAACAAAAAGCATTGCTCAGACAGAGCATCAACTTCCTTCCCCCCCTTTCTGACTTCCAAACACTTTTTTACTAAATTCTCGCATTTCTATAACCACTTTTTTTACCTTTTTTATGATAATTACCTCCTTATATGTAAATTGGATCCTTATTTTCACATTACAAAACATTTCAATTTAAGCCTACGAATGTTTTCAAGTGTTTACAATTTTCTTTCATATAAAATATAAATTCGCTCCAGTCCTTTTGAAACAGTTCGTCTCACAGATTCCGGATCTTCCCCGTCAGCTTTGCCATCTCCACATATTCTACCATCTTTATCTGCCAGTCTTCCAAAGTAGGAAGTTCCTGCTGCTTCCATTTCTTGGCCAGGAGTATTCTTGCAACCGTTGTGGTGTACATAAACAAATTTACATCTCTGAATTTCCTCTCCGATTAACCCCAGCAAAAATGCCTCTGGTTTTTTATTAAAATTGTCATGCCCCTCATCGTGATCTCCACGGGGCGGGGTCTCCTGGTTCTGGGAGCCCCTGATGCAGCTGAGCACTCTTGGGGGGCGCATGGGAACGCCTCTTCCTCCTCCTGGCTGTGGGGCTCCTTCCTTGCTCCCCCTTCAGCTCTGCCCCCCTGCCTTGTGGAGCTGCAACCTGATTCTTGGCTGTGTCTGCTGCCAGGGCAAGCGAGGAGCAGAGTTGGCCCCCGGCCACACGCCTGGGAAGGGCTGTTCCCCCAGCGCTGCTGCCTGCTTCCTGAAATTGGATCGGGCCCGGCAGGGCGAGGGGTCTGCCCGGGGCAGTCAGGCAGGCAGGCAGGCCAGGTTGCTTGGAGGGCTGCTGGATGGCGGCCAGGCTGCTGTCTCGCTGCCGCCAAAGCGGGGGCCCAGCAACAGAATGGTTGCAGCTGCTTGGCTGAGTCCCCAAAATCCTCGTGGAGTTAAAGGGCCAGCGCTCTCCGCTGCGGATGATGCGTGGGGAGGGAGGGAGGCCAAGAGTGGGGGGTGCACACTCAGCCCCCTCTGTGGAGCTGGCCTGCCCTGCCCCACATTCTTGTATAAAACAGCCAGACGCAGCCTGAGGTTGGGGCGTGTGCTTGTGGCTTTGTGCGTGTGGAATTTTATTTTACAGCCTTTATCAATGCCAAGGAGCTCAAGGTGATTCCCCCTTCCTCGTTTTTTCTCCGTGCAACAACCTGCCTGTGAGGTAGGCTTGGAAGCAGCGGCTGGCCCATGAACATCACAGAGTGCATTTGGACCCTGGTCTCAAGCAGAGACATCCCCTTGCCAACAAAGGTCCGAATAGTTAAAGCCATGGTTTTTCCCAGTAGTGATGTATGGAAGTGAGAGCTGGACCATAAAGAAGGCTGATCGCCGAAGAATGGATGCTTTTGAATTCTGGTGCTGGAGGAGACTCTGGAGAGTCCCATGGACTGCAAGAAGATCAAACCTCTCCATTCTGAAGGAAATCAGCCCTGAGTGCTCACTGGAAGGACAGATCCTGAAGCTGAGGCTCCAAGACTTTGGCCACCTCATGAGAAGAGAAGACTCCCTGGAGAAGACCCTGATGTTGGGAAAGATGGAGGGCACAAGGAGAAGGGGACGACAGAGGATGAGATGGTTGGACAGTGTTCTGGAAGCTACCAGCATGAGTTTGACCAGACTGCGGGAGGCAGTGGAAGACAGGGGGGCCTGGCGTGCTCTGGTCCAGGGGGTCACAAAGAGGCGGACACGACTAAACAACAACAACTCTCCCAGGGACTAAACCCCCGCAAGAACCCAGAAACCCGCTTTGAATTATCAGGCAGCTGGAATCATTTCATCCAAAGGAGGTCCTGTGGAACTTATAGCCACAGGATTTTGTGATAGCAGCCACTTAGAAAGGAAGAGATGGATACTTGAGCAGTATCCACTACAATCACATGGAAGGGATTAATGCAGCCTTGCATTTAAGCATTCGCCTGGTCGCCAGAGGCGAGCAGAAGTGGCAGGCAGGCGACCACATGGAATGCCACATAGGCGAGTGAGCGTCTGGACTGGCAAGGTTAGGTGGAGCACTCCATTCCTCCTGTGCCCCCTCCAGCATAGAAACCAAGCATGCTGCAAGGGGGACTGAATTCTCCTCCCCCTTCGCTAGCCCCCCACAAGCTGCTAGCATCTTGGAGCTCCTATAGAAGGCTGGGGATGAATATCGCTCTTGCCTCTTGGTTGGTAACACCTGCTTCCTCGTGCAGCACCTGTGGAACTCCCTCCCACAGGAGGCAGTGATAGCCACTAAGCTGGATGGCTTGAAAAGAGGACCAGTTCACGAAAGAAGATCTTGTGCTTGGATCCGGCTTCAGTTGTTCAGCCTCTGTGAGAACAGGATGCTGGCCTAGAGGGGTCCCTGGTCGGATCCAGCAGGCTCTCCTCAAGGGATGAGGATTTAAGGGAAATATCCCTGACGGGTCCAGTGACAGCTCTGGCGCTGTGAATTTTTCAAGGTCGCTGGAGAGATGAAAGATGAAGGACACCTGTTTCAGCTGCAGGAGCAGAGGGGGGCGGGGGGGGGGAGGCTGCCTGGGACTCAGCTTGCTTTTGGAATTACAGTGGTACCTCTGGATGTGGACGGGATCCGTTCCAGAGCCCCATTCACATCCTGAAGCGAACGCAACCCGCTTCTGCGCAGGTTGCGATTCACCACTTCCACGCATGCGTGTGACGACATTTTGAGCGTCTGCACATGCATGTGCAAGCGGTGAAACCCAGAAGTAACATGCTCCGTTACTTCCAGGTCACCGCGGTTCACAACCCGAAAATATACATCCCAAAGCATATTTAACCCGAGGTATGACTGTATTGGACGTGGGTGGCACTGTGGGTTAAACCACAGAGCCTAGGACTTGCCGATCAGAAGGTTGGTGGTTCAATTCCCCGCAACGGGGTGAGCTCCCGTTGCTCGGTCCCAGCTCCTGCCAACCTAGCAGTCCGAAAGCACATCAAAGTGCAAGTAGATCAATAGGTACCACTCCGACGGGAAGGTAAACAGCGTTTCCGTGCGCTGCTCTGGTTCGCCAGAAGCGGCTTAGTCCTGCTGGCCACATGACCCGGAAGCTGTACGCCGGCTCCCTCGGCCAGTAAAGCGAGATGAGCGCCGCAACCCCAGAGTCGGCCACGACTGGACCTAATGGTCAGGGGTCCCTTTACCTTTACCTTTACTATGACTGTATTAGCAGATTGTCTGGGGCTGGACCCAAAGCTCTGACAGGATGTTGTGGGGTGGGGGGAGCCACATCTGCTGGCGCAAGAGAAATGGAAGGCTTAGCATACCCCCATATGGGTACCACGGGGCCGGGTGGGTAGGTGGTCTCCAAAAATTTTACACATCACCTGGGAAGACAGGCAAACTAATGCCAGTATACTGGAAGAAGCAAAGATCACCAGTTTTGAAGCAATGATTCTTCAACATCAACTTCGTTGGACTGGTCATGTTGTGCAGATGCCTGATGATTGTCTTCCAAAGCAGCTACTTAAAAATGGAAAGCGTAATGCTGGTGGTCAACAAAAGAGGTTTAAAGACTCTCTCAAGGCCAATCTAAAAATAAATGTATTATAAACACCAACAACTGGGAAACACTGGCCTGCGAGCGCTCCAGTTGGAGAACAGCCTTTACCAAAGGTGTCATGGGCTTTGAAGACTCAGGACACAAGGGAGAAATGTTCTAAGAGGAAGGCACACTTGGCAAATCCACACCGTGATCAACTCCTGCCCAGAAACCAATGTCCCCACTGTGGAAGGATGTGTGGATCCAGAATTGGCCTCCACAGTCACTTATGGACTCATTGTTAAAACCGTGTTTATGGGAGACCATCTAACTCAGCTAGTGAGTGATTGCCAAAGAATAAGAAGGATGTTGTGTGCTAAACTGCCCCTTAGATTGGGCTGTTGGGGGGTTTGCTTTGAAGCCTCTTCTTCCCACCCATCCCTTCCCTTCCCTACATAAAAACCTTCTAGATCAGGCCAACGCCCCAAGCAACAGGCAGAGGGCCTTCTCGGTGGTGGCACCCGCCCTGTGGAACTCCCTCCCACCAGATGTCAAAGAGAACAACAACTACCAGACTTTTAGAAGACATCTGAAGGCAGCCCTGTTTAGGGAAGCTTTTAATGTTTGATGCATTACTGTATTTTAATATTTTGTTGGAAGCAGCCCAGAGTGGCTGGGGAAGCCCAGCCAGATGGGCAGGGTATAAATAATTTATTATTATTATTATTATTATTATTATTATTATTATTATTATTACCTAGGAATCTAGATAGATGACCTCCTGTTCTTATGAATCGGGTTTCCTTGCCTGCCGTCTCCAACGACGGTTTGGTTCAGTGGCTGCTGGGGGGGGGGGGGCAGATGGGATCCTGCTCTGCTGTGGTCTCCCTGCGTGACATCCCTGTCTCACTTCACTTTCCCACCTGTAAAATGGGAACAGGGTGGAGCTTCCTCAATCGTGTGGCTGCTTTGGGGGCGGCAGTCTCTGTCGGGCTTTTTGCAGCACCAACCAGACCAGCAAACTCTGCCCCCCCCTTGCCCAAATCTGGGTCTCCCCACAATTTCTGCTTCTGGTGAGAGGAGGGGAAAACCCCTGGTGCTCCCCCATGCAGAGAGCACTTTCTGAAATGGCGCCTCTGTTGTGCGAAGTTGCGCAGCCGCTGCAGCCTGCTCTGCGTTGCACACGCTGAATTTGCAGGAGGCCCTGCGCATGGGTCACATCCCTCCTGGTGCTCAGCCTGCGCAAGGCAAGGAGGTCAGTTCCTGGGCAGAGCAGAAAGGGGAAGGAAGGAAGGAAGAGTTGCGGTCACAAGTGCGTGATTTACAGCCGTGGAGGGTGATGACTATTCACCATCACAATATGGGAGAGTTGTGAACTTGCCTGTTGTGGGTCCCTTGTTTCAGCCTGAAATTCTCTCTGCTCTGCCCTTCCCCAGGTGTCCCTTGCGGAAGAGAGTGGGGCCGGCCCCACTTTGCATGCCGCTCTGTGTGGGTGGGTCCAGGGTGCTATTTTGGGAGAGCCCGTCCTCGCGAGGACATGCGCCTCCAGGAAGCAGGAGGAAGCCCTTCTTCTCGCTGCCCCTGGCCCAGTCCCTCCCTCTGCGCCACGTGCAGGAAAGCGAGTGGGTGGCTCCGTGGGGCGGGGCGACGGCTTCCGTGGGTCTGGGTCTGCTCCAACCAGATTCTTCTTCACTGCGTTATTCCTGGCGGTAGGATTTGGAGAGTTGCCCTTTTTAAAACCTGCCATTTCTCAATGGCTCTCTCTCCGATCCTTACGACAACTTTGCAAGGTAGGCCAGTGTTATCTGTGTTGCGCAGGCAGGACCGGGTTCACGGCTGGTTGTGGGGTTTGGGGTCCTTTAACCGCTGGGCTGCATGTGCCCCGTTGATTCTGCGGTTGGCATTTGGGTGAAGGGCCTGACTCAGCCCTTGGACGGTTGTGACAGCCGACTCATTGAAAGCCAGCTTTCGGTTTGCTGGGTCATAAGATGGGCTGCTCCTAGAATCCTAGAATTGAAAGGGACCCCGAGGGTCATCTAGTCCAACCCCCTTGTTGCAGGAATCGCTAGTGAAGCATCCCTGACAGATGGCCGTGTTAAAAAATTTCCAGTGTTGGAAAGTCCGCCACTCTTAATAGTAGATTGTTGGCAGGTGCCTCACAGAGGGGGCAAAGTTCCCGTTGGGAGGACTAGTAACTGGGTCTGTTGCTATAGCAACTGTCCATGCCCCCCAATTCAGCCGGGAAGTCCGTTCTGTTGTCTTTGGGTCTGGGTGCGTCTTAGATGGGGTGCTCATCCAGTGAGCAAGAACGAGGACAAGGCTCTGAGGTGGCGCCGCTGTTGACGCTCCCCCCCCCAATAAAAAAAGCCTGCTATGAGACTCACCTACTTCTTGCCTCGTGTCGCCCTAGGAGAGTGGGAAGAGAGAGATGCTGCTGTTTTGTACCTCTGGATTAACTTGACCTCACCTGTGGGAGAATCGGGTGTGTGTGTGTGTTTAATACTCTGTGTATGCAATGACAATCTTGAGTCGCTGTTGGCAGGCAACCCCACTTTTTGGGGTGCCCTGCTCCCTCAAACAACCACTTTCCGCCAGATGCAGAGGGCAGGATCCTCCCCACCTTGCTTTTTGCCCTGGAAAGCTGCCTTTTGGCTGGGAAGGAAAGGGATGCAGGATGCTCACAGGAGAGGAGGGAATGCCTCCCTCTGTTTCCAAGGCAACCAGGCTGATGAGGATGGGGGTGATGCTCTGGTCCTTGCCTTCCCTTCCTGGTGGCCAGTGGAGCCTCCAGTGCAGCAACAGGAAGCTGGGAGCTGCCAACCTTGTTGCCTTGGCAACAGGCATCCCTTCTTCTCCCTCTTTTGTTTGCCCGATGTTGCCTTGTGGCCCACTCAGATTGGCTACCTGACTCCGTGGAGGGGTTGCCTTCATGGTGTGGCCCCTGACTGGCTGCAATCACGGGGGGGGGGGGGGACTGGTACCCGGAATAAAAAAAAACCTGGTACCCGGAGTTGTGTGTCTGCCTGAGGAGCACAGGACCGCTGCAGTCCTTCCCCAAAAGCCACAATGGTGATGCTCTGCCTGCATGACCAAAATCCCAGTTTCTGGAAGCCACAGGAGAGCAGAGTTTTGCTCGTGTGCTCGAATCCTGCTCACGGGTTTCCCCAAATGGACATCTGCGAGAACAGGATGCTGGACTAGGTGGGCCTGATCCAGCAGACCCCCCCCCCCGTTATGTTCTTGAAGAGGCTTCAGATGTCTGGCTACACCGCTCAGACCAGGCCTCTCAGTGGTGGCAGCCTTGCCAGTCTTTGGGTCCCTCCTGGAAAGGCCATTTGAAGCATCCTTCCCCCCCCCCCCGGCTGAAGCCCATTTGGCACCGGGGGGGGGGCAGAGGCTTTGGCCGCACCAAATGGCTTATTGCCTCATAAGGTCAACCCGCCTGGAATCAAAGGGAAGCGAATTTAAGAGCAGGAGGCATATGGCTGTGGGTGAAAAGAGGTGTCAAAGGGCCCCCCAAGAACATTGCCTGTTAACATGTTCCTTTCCTGTCTCACTTGGGTGCTAGTCCTGGGGGGGGGGCGCTGTGGGCCAGCCGAAGGGGTGCTCTTTCTCTGCCCCCTGTCCACATCTCTGCACTTGCAATGGAAACAGATTTATTTCTTCCTCCGCCGGTGAAGCAAGGCTTGCAAATCCCGATCAGTTTCTTCAAGGGGGTGCCAAGTGGGGGCTGTCCAGCAGCTTGTGGGGAGAGGGAGAAAAGGGGGGCAGGAAAGAGTTTCAGAGGCAAATGAGCAGCAAAGAGGAGGAGGGAGATTTTTCTCATCTGAGCTCTGCTTCAGCCAAAAACCTGATTTAAAGAAGTCTGTTTGGGACAAACGGCATAACTTCTTTGCGCAAGGCAAGTGCGCTCTTCGTAACAACGTCGTGGCAGAGAGGACTCCTCGAGAGTTGCTGGCTGTGGGCTTCTGTCCCGAACCCGCAGAGCTCCCCTCTCCCTCTCTATTCTATTCTCACAACAGCCTTGCGAGGTAGTTTGGCGGATGAGAAATGAGGACTGGCCCCAGATCGTCCAGTGAGCTTCCTGGTGGAGTCGGGATTCGAACCCTGCTCTCCCAGGCCCTGGCCCCCCCTCTGATGGCCACACCACACTGGGGGGGGGGGTTAAGGACATCTCGTCGAGCATCCTCTTCCTGGCAGGTGCTTGTGGGAAACAGGTTTTGCAGATGGTTTTGTGCCTGTGTGTAGAAAAGCTCTCCAAACATCTTTGACCACCTCGGAAGGTGCTGGACTCACCTTCATTTGAATTTTTTAACCTGTTGGGGATTCTTCAGTTGCAATTCCTGCCTTGCAAGGGGGTTGGACTCGATGACCCTGAGGGGGTCTACCCTATAATTCTCTGATTCTATAAATGCCCCTATTTCCCCATGCGCAGTGATGGCTCTGCCGAAAAATTGTTGTCTCTCCCGCAAATCTCTTGGCTGCATTTGTTTTAAGGTTAGGTAGAAAACGTCATAAAGGTTTGGAGAAGATTGGAAAACGTTTATTGAATATACGGGGGGGGGGGATTTGCACACACCTGAAAACGTTGGCAGCATTCAGATAAATTCAACTGTTCAAATAAGTTTTGATGGATGCAATAGTGGAATACTGAATGGTTTCGTTTTTGTAAAATATGCGGGGATTTGTGATACGCAAAATGAACTGTGGAAAGAGAAGGGAAGTCATATTTTGAGAATGTTTAAATGAGTATTTTAAATTGTAAAACGGAAAAGTTAACAAAAAAATTGTGTGTGTGTTTGTGTGTATGAAAACACCATACACCTGAAGTGCATTTTTCAAAAAAAGGAAATGTGAATTTTGAGAATTCTCACCTACAACAACTTGCTACTTCTCTGGTTCCTGTTTGCCTGAAGTTGGCTCCTCCCTCCCTCCCTCCCTCCCTCCCTCCCTCCCTCCCAGGCTGTCAGTCAAGGGTCATTCCTTCTGAGGGTCTTGGACGATGCCCCTCCCTGCCCCAGGACCCCTCCCTCGACCTGGAGGGTGTGAAGCGTCTCACGCCCTCTCCCCACTTTTGTCTCGCCTTTTTCCCTTCCAGGTGGAGAGCGCAGAAGCCCCCAAAGACACAGCCTCAGCGCCCAAGTGCCCCCCGCCTGCCCACAACACCAGCCCCGTGGAGCAAGTGCCCAATGGAGACGTGGGGACGGGCAGCCCCGAGAACAGCGGCAGCACCACCACCGACCTGAAGGGCCGGCAGTCCAGCGAGGACCAGGCCAGCAGCCTCCCGGAGGGCGAGGTGGGGGGGCGGGCCTTGGAGAACGGCCGCTGCACCCCAAAGGACAGCCCCGACGCCCCTGCCAGCGAAGGTGAGCTGGGGACGTGGGAAGGGTCATCGGTTGGGGCTCTCGCCCCACTGCAAGCGGGGGGCAGGGGGTGACTAGTCAGTGTAGGGGGGAGGGCAGGCTCTGGGGGGTGGAAATGAGGCTCATCCAAGGGGTCACTTACCTTTAAGGAACCTCACAGTTGCCCCCCTTTCCATATTCAGCCCAAACATAACATTTCTTCCTGAAGGAAACAGTGCTGCAACCTTGCAAACAAATTCCATCTGTGGGCAGGGCTGATTGGCTAGCACCAGTGACATCTCCAATATCCCTTTTGCAATTATAACCCCACCTCCCCCAGCATCCTTCACTGTAAGGCGCAGAATGAACATGCATGTGCTTTAAGAAATCACTTTATAGTGGTGAGGCGCCTGAGAGGGGCAGTCCTGATGCTGCAGATGGCATTCGATTCACTGGAGTGTGCATCTGTTTCTTGTTCGCGGAAGCTGGGTGTGCTCTGCTGCCCCTTTGGGAGTCCCTTGAAGGCTGCGCCCGCTTTCCTTCTCAGCTGCTCAAGGAGGGTGGCCAGAATAATAGAATTGGAAGGGGACCCCAAAGGTCATCCAGCCCAACCCCCTGCAATGCAGGAATTCTGACTTGGGAGTTCATGTAGCTCTACCTTCACCAACCTGGTGCCCTGTTGGCCCCTGCCAGCCTGGCCGTGTAGCGAAAGCCACAGACCGAAAGATCTGGAGGGCACAAGGTTGGCAAAGGTTGCCTTCTTTATTCCCGCCTTGCAGGGGGTTGGTCTAGATGTCCCTCAGGGTCCCTTCCAACTCTGCAATTCTGTGATTGTACGATGTGTGCCTAGTTATGCCAGCGATGTGGGTGATGGACTAAGGGTCACCTGGGAAGCCGGTGAGATGATGCTCTTGCTTCTGGACTCCCGCAATGGGAAGGGCTATTGTGCAGAGACAGTGTGGTGTAGTGGTTAGCGTGTCTCTGACTAGGACCTGGGAGACACCAGGGTTCGAATCCGGGTGTGGCCTGGGGTCAGTCCCTGCCTCTCAGCCTGACCTCCCTCACAGGGTTGTTGTGAGGACTCAGTGAGAAGAGAAAGAACCAAGGATCTTGAGCTCTCTGGAGAAAAAGGGGGGACCTGCATGGCGATAAGTAGAGTGGACTCCTGCAAATCACACTTCCTAAGCCCTTGAATTAGGGAGTCTCTCTGCCGTCTTCCAAAAATGCTCTCTGTGCAGTCCACTAGGCTGCCCACGTCTATAGGCAGCCAGCCCCCCAATTTGGGAGGCTCCAGGATCCGTCCTGCAGGTGCCAGGGCCAGCCTGGCTGCTGGGTGGCTCTGCCCGTTGGCTTGGGCGAGGGAGAGCAGCTGCCAGGGCAGCAACCGGCTCAGAAGCCCACAAAGCAGGGGGCCAGGTGGGGCTGTGGTTTGGATTGCCGGCCAGAAGAGCTGCCTTCAGAGGTGTTGACAATTTGTGTGTGCGTGCGTGAGAGAGAGAGAGAGAGAGAGCGCAAAAGAGGCAGAGGCAGCCCAAGGTGTTGGAGGGAGTGAAATGAGAGAGGGAAAGAAACAAGACGGCCGTGGAGGGCTATTGGCCAGGATGAGCTATTGTTCTGGCTCCACAGTCAAAAGCAGCCATGATTCTGAACCCCACTTGCTGGAAACCACAGGAGCCGGGAGTGATGCTCTTGTGGTCGGATCCTGCTTGCAGGTTTCCCATGGTAAGAACAGGAGGCTGGACGAGGGGGGCCATTGGCCTGATCCAGGAGCCAGTCTCTTCCGATGCTTCCATGCCTCCATGCACACCACCTTGCCCTCCTGATTGAGAACGCCCTGGGCCGCACAGCGTCGGCACACCCTGCGATGGGCTCATGCCGTGCGCCCATGCCCCGCGGCATGCTGGCATCACTTGTGGCTTGCTGGCATGATGCGAGCCCGCCCCACGGCTGCCATGGAACTTTGAGGGGCCCAGTCTCTTCACTCATAATTTTCTGGGTGCCCCAGCTCCCTGGCCCCACCCTACTTGGCGTCCCTGTACACATTGGCGTGACCCAGCGGGGTGCTCCCTTGCGCAAGCGCAGGCTGGAGAGTGGGGACGTTTTCCATGTGCAATTGCGTGGGATCAGTTCCAATCTGTTACCTCCGAGGATGTGGACAGGCTGCTTGGATGAGTGAAGCCAACCACCTGTCTCCTGGATCCTTGCCCATCCTGGCTTATAAAAGCTAGCCGGGAAGGACTGGGCGATGGGCTTCGTGGGGTGGTGAATGCTTCTCTCTGTGAGGGAGCCTTCCCAGACCCACTGAAAGAGGCGGTTATTAAACCGCTTCTTAAAAAACCATCTTTAGATGCGGCCACAATGGCCAACTATCGCCCAGTCTCAAATCTTCCATTCTTGGGCAAGGTGATAGAGCGAGCGGTTGCCGAACAACTCCAGGCACGCCTGGAAGAAGCGGACCATTTGGATCCCTTCCAGTCGGGATTCAGGCCTCATCATGGGACTGAAACTGCCTTGGTCGCACTGGTTGATGATCTCCGGCGGGCTAGGGACAAAGGTGAGAGCTGTTTCCTAGTTCTGCTGGATCTCTCAGCGGCGTTTGATACCATCGACCATGACATCCTTCTGGACCGTCTTGAGGGGCTGGGAGCTGGGGGCACTGTCATACAGTGGTTCCGCTCCTTCCTTGAAAGCCCTAAAAGGCCTTGGCCCAGTATACCTAAAGGAGCGTCTCCACCCCCATTGTTCTGCCCGGACACAGACCCAGCGCTGAGGGCCTTCTGGCGGTTCCCTCATTGCGAGAAGCCAAGTTACAGGGAACCAGGCAGAGGGCCTTCTCAGTAGTGGCACCCGCCCTGTGGAACGCCCTCCCACCAGATGTCAAAGAGAACAACAACTATCAGACTTTTAGAAGACATCTGAAGGCAGCCCTGTTTAGGGAAGCTTTTAATGTTTGATGTATTAGAGGAATTTAATATTTTTTTGGAAACCGCCCAGAGTGGCTGGGGAAGCCCATCCAGATGGGCGGGATACAAATAATAAATTATTATTATTTAATGTTTTACTGTGGTTTTATAATTTGTTGGAAGCTGCCCAGAGTGGCTGGGGCAACCTGCCAGATGGCTGGCATATTAGTAATAATAATAATAATAATAATATAATAATAATAATAATAATAATAATTTTTCCACCTGCCCCCTCCCTCCCAGGAAGGTCCCTGAAATACATAGGAGCCCCCTGCCCCCCTTAGTGTGGGGCCTGTGCCCTATGGGTAAAATCTGCCCATTGCCCTCACCTGGCAGTCTTTCGGGCTACCCAAAGTTCTGTCCTGAGGCAGGGGCAGCAGAACAGTGACGTGAGCCCTTTTGGGCAGGAGGCAGCAGGATCCTTTCCCGGAGGGTCTACACTCCCTCCTGCCTGCCCGCCCCCAGCCGCGTCGGCTCCTGCCTGAGGAATTCCTCCTGCCCCAGAAATCCGGGGTGGGGGGGCTTTTTCCAGGCAGTGGAGGAGAATGGCAGAGTCGTTCCACGTTCCCAGGCAGCTTAGGTTTCCTGCTGGCGGGGAGCCTGCGAGGGGAGGGGTCTTCCTCTGCCGCTGTGCCAGGATTGTTCCTTGGGAGGGGGCCTCCTCCCAGCCAAGGCTTGGCCAGATGGAAATTCTGGAAGACAGGGACCCCCGGAGGAAGGAGGCGGCCGCCAGCAGCCCCGGAGTTGTTGCTGAGCTGGCCAGGGATTTATTGGGGGAGGGCAGGAGCAGAGAGGCTTTTGCCCCCTCCCCACCCTCCAGACTTTGGGACCCCAGAGCATCCAGCCTGGGCATCCCAGGTCCAGAAGATACTGGCTGGGGACAGGGCGGCAGCTTCCGAAAGGCTGTGTGTCCCCATCGAGGAGGAGGGGGCTGTTCACGGGGGGGGGGGGGGGAACGCCAACATTTCCCAGATCTTTGGAGGGACCCAAAAGGGGAAAAGGAATAGTCTGTGTTTGGGGTGTGTCGCACAACAGATAAGACACGTAGATAGCATAAACCCAAATTTTTACGAGCCACAAAGAGGGTGAACAGGCTCTTTCTCCAGCAAGTGGAGCAGCGGAAGAGAGCCCAGCAGGATCCGGCCCTCCCATGGGGCCCAATCCACCGGGATGTCCCCTACCATGAACCGAGCCGCCCTCTTGTAGGAGAACTTCTGTGCAGAGTGTTGAGGTGTTGGGGGCAGTGGCAGCTGCCCTGAATTTCTCCCTGCGCATTGTGGGCAGAATCGCACCCGTTTGCGCATTTGGGATGGATGAAAGAAAGTCCTTATTCACAAAGCACATAGTTAGGGTTCCGTCCTCTGCCCCATGCTTTTCAACATCTACATACAGCCGCTGGGAGAGATCATCAGGGAGTTTGGGCTGGGTGTTCATCAGTATGTGGATGATACGGTGAAGGTCCTGTGGAGTGTCTGGAGGCGGTTGGAGGATGGATGGCAGCTAACAGATTGAGATTGAATCCTGACAAGACAGAAGTACTGTTTTTGGGGGACAGGAGGCGGGCAGGTGTGGGGGACTCCCTGGTCCGGAATGGGGTAACTGTGCCCCTGAAGGACCAGGTGCATGGCCTGGGAGTCATTTTGGACTCACAGCTGTCCATGGAGGTGCAGGTCAAATCTGTGTCCAGGGCGGCTGTCTACCAGCTCCATCTGGTACGCAGGCTGAGACCCTCCCTGCCCACAGACTGTCTTGCCAGAGTGGTGCATGCTCTGGTTATCTCCCGCTTGGACTACTGCAATGCACTCTACGTGGGGCTACCTTTGAAGGTGACTCGGAAACTACAACTAATCGAGAATGCGGCAGCTAGACTGGTGACTGGGAGCGGCCACCGAGACCATATAACACCGGTCTTGAAAGACCTACATTGGCTCCCAGCACGTTTCCGAGCACAATTCAAAGTGTTGGTGCTGACCTTTAAAGCCTAAATGGCCTTGGTCCTGTATGCCTGAAGGAGTGTCTCCACCTCCCTGGACACTGAGGTCCAGCTCTTGAGGGCCTTCTGGTGGTTCCCTCCCTTCGAGAAGTGAGGATACAGGGAACCAGGGAGAGGGCCTTCTCGGTGGTGGCACCCGCCCTGTGGAACGCCCTCCCATCGGAAATAAACAACTACCTGACATTTAGAAGACATCTGAAGGCAGCCCTGTTCAGGGAAGTTTTTAATGTGTGACACTTTAATGTATTTTTAATCTTTGTTGGAAGCCGCCCAGAGTGGCTGGGGAAGCCCAGCCAGATGGGCGGGGTACAAATAATAAATTATTATAGTTAGACGGTGGAACTCCCTCCCACAAGAGACTGTGAGGGCCACCTTACTTAAAAGAAGTTTGGAAAAATTCATGGAGGAGGAGGAGGAGAGGGCTGTTGAGGCAGCAACACTTGTGAATTCTGGTTCTTGGAAACCGGCGGAGGGGAGAGTTTTGTTCTTGCGCTCAGATCCTGCTTGCACCCTTTGGGGCATGTGGGGTGAGAATGGGAAGACTGGCACGATCCAGCCGCTTCTAATGGAGCCTCCAGGCCCAGAGGCAGTCTCTCTGGATTTCTAGGTCCTTGGGGCCATGTTGGCACTGTGAGAACAGGACGGGCTCTTGCCCTGATCCACCGGGGCGGTTTTTGTGATCTTACGTTCTCATAGCTGCTGTCTCTCTGCCCCCACCTGTTCCCACGCGGCCTGTGCATTCGTCCTTCCGGACACCCCCCCCCTCACCGCCACCGCCTCGCAGAGGTGCTCTCTTCCGCTGCCCCCCGCCCACACCCAAATTTCAGGCTGGGTGCTATTTTTAAGCTGAGCTGCGGCCTCTGTTACCTGCGAGGAAGACGACACAGGAAACTGGCGGCTCTCATGGGGGGGGCGGAGAATGCAGAGGCTGAGCCAACACTTGACCCCCTTTGGTTCCTCTTTGGCATATCCTGTCCCCTGCAGGCGTCAGGCACCCCCCCTCATGGCTTCCCGGGGGCTTCTCCCCATTCTTTGCCCACCTCCACTGCTCTGGGCTTCTCCCCACCCGCTTTGAGGAAGGGGCACCCTTGGCAGGTAGAGGGAGGTGAGTTTCCTGACCCCCCCCCCCGTCTTGCTGGGTGACCTGGAAATGGGGTGCAGCTTAGAAGGGACAGAGAGAAGGGGGGGCCTGGCTGCAGTCGCCCGTGTTGTGGTTCTTCTTTTTCGTAAATCTTTTTTATTGGTTTTCCAAATACAAAATACAGTCATGCCTCATGTTACATTTGCTTCAGGTTGAGCGTTTTCTTATTTATTTATTTATTTATTTATTTATTTAAAATACATTTTCTTAGTGTTTTCCACACAACAACACGAAAAATAACAATACACAACACACAAAAACTGACATTCGAAAAACTAAAAAAGCAAGAACAACTAAAGATAATAATGATGATGATGATGATGATGATGATATTAATTACCGTATTTTTCGCTCCATAAGATGCGCCAGACCATAAGATGCACCTAGTTTTTGGAGGGGGAAAACAAGGAAAAAAATATTCTGAATTCCAGAAGCCAGAACAGCAAGAGGGATCGCTGCGCAGTGAAAGCAGCAATCCCTCTTGCTGTTCTGGCTTCTGGGATAGCTGCATTCGCTCCATAAGACGCACACACATTTCACCTTACTTTTTAGGAGGGGAAAAGTGAGTCTTATAGAGCGAAAAATACGGAATACCCCGCCCATCTGGGTGGGTTTCCCCAGCCACTCTGGGCGGCTTCCAATAAAACCTAAAATACAATAACCTGTTAAACATTTAAAACTTCCCTAAACAGGGCTGCCTTCAGATGTAGTTATTTATCGCTTTGACATCTGGTGGGAGGGAGTTCCACAGGGCGGGCGCCACCACTGAGAAGGCCCTCTGCCTGGTTCCCTGTAACTTGGCTTCTCGCAGTGAGGGAAGCGCCAGAAGGCCCTTGGAGCTGGACCCAGGTGTCCAGGGTGGAGACGCTCCTTCAGATATACAGGACCGAGGCCATTTAGGGCTTTAAAGGTCATCGCCAACACTTTGAATTGTGCTCAGAAACGTACAAAACAAATCCATATCTTACAAGTTAATAATATAAACACTATAACAACAAAAAAACAAATTAGGGTGTTGCACTAGAAGTGACCTTATCCGCTACGGATCTGAGGTCCACGCGGAGAGCTGGGGATCCCCTTGGAAGGCCTGCTGGGCTTGGATGCGAATGAAGCGGGGACAAGGGAGGAAGCCTGGAAGGGCTGCTTCACTGCCCCCCTGGGCCAGGCCTTGCCCAGGTGGGGGGCAGCTGAAGAGAGGAGAGAGAGAGACAGGTCCTTTTCATTCGTGGCCCCTCCCTGTCCAGGGAAACTTGCCTTGCTTTCTCCCCACTCACTTTGCTTTTCAAAAATGTTGAATACATGTGATTTTAGTTCCTGGTTTCCCTTGTCTGCTGCTCTGCATATTCCTGTGCGGCTGTAGTTAAATGATGATGATGATGCTTTGAGAGTTTTAGTTTTTGTAAGCTGCCCTGAAAGCAATGGCTGGTGGGGTGTGCATGCATTTCATAGAAGATAAAAATAAAACAGCCGCTCCGCCCAGGGGAGAATTGACCAATGGGAGGAAGGAGAGGGAACTTCTCTAGGGGAGAAAGAGAGAGGAATAATTCTCGCCACCCCCACAAAATGTCAGAAGTCAGGCTCTGTGCGCAGAGAGGCTGGGGCGACCCAGTCAGGTGGGCAGGGTGCAAATAGTAAAATGATTTGTATTTCTGCATTGCAGGGGGTGGACTAGATGACTCTCAGGGTCCCTTCTACAATTCTGTGATGATATTATTATTATTATTATTATTACCTGTGCTGAGAGAGTGCTGGAACGCCCCTTGAATCACCTCTCTGAATTGTTCCACTGTCAGTTTCTGTTCCTGCAAGGCTTTGATTTCTATTTTCATTTTTTACAGCATCATACATAGTGCTCTCTTATTAACCCTCCCACACCCCCAAGGAACAGAAACTGACATGGGAGCAATTTAGAGAGGCCGTTCAAAGGGCAATTGACTTATTTATTTCATAAGAATCATACCCCCCTTGATCGTAAAAAAACCCAACCCAACAATCCTCAAAGCACTTTACAAAGAGAATACAAAAATTATCAGTAAAAACAACTCTTTAAAGATAAAATCAGTAATAAACCGAAAGCAGATTGGAAAGTTGATGCCAGTTTTAAACACCTGGGTAGGCCTGTTTAAACAAGAATATCTTTAGCCGGTGCCAGAAAGAGTGTGGCAAAGACGCCAGCCTTATCTCCACAGGCAGGGAGTTCCACAGGGCAGCTGCTGCCACACTAAAATGTCGCTTTCTTACAAGTGTGGAACAGGTATTATGCAGTGCCGGTTCTGCAGATTGAAGCAGTCGATAGGCAAATAATAATAATAATAATAATAAATAATTTTATTTATACCCTGCCCTCCCCGGCCAGAGCTGGGCTCAGGGTGGCTAACACCAATAAAATCACAGTAAAAAACATGATGGTGGGGGGGAACCAACTTAAAATACAGGTTAAAATGCAATTTAAAATGCAGCCTCATTTTAAAAGTAGCTGATAAATCAAGACCATAAGGGCAGGGAAACATAAGGGTCAGACGGAGTCCAAACCAAAGGCCAGGTGGAATAGCTTTTTATATATAAGATGTAAAGCGATATTGTTAAGAGGGGACACACACCCGGGACGCGAGAAGCCAGGCAGAACCTTCAAGGAGTTGCCTTTGCCAAGCAGAATGAGCCTGCCCGCTTATCCCTCGCCCCAGGAGTGCCAGCTTGGCAACTGGACCATGGATGCCTGGAGCCGTGGGTGCCATGTGGTGTGCGTGACCTTGGCACTGAGATTTGTGGGTGCCTGGGCCCTTCGGGGGCAGTTTTGTGGGTGCTTGGGCACCCGGAAGTTGGCACCACTGCCTCTTCGCCCAAGCTGGTTTTTGGATGACAACTCCCATCAGCCCTTGCCAGCAGAGTTAGGCGGGGGGAAGGTTGGGGGGCATGAGAAGGGGACCCAAATTGTTTCTGCAGGCGATTAAAACAGGCTGCCATCTGTATGCACAGAAATGGAAAGGAGGCGAGGGATGGCTTTTGAGGTGAATGGTGAGATCGACAGCAAAAATAAGGGACCAGAATGAAGGAAAGTCGATGGAAGAATGGAAGTTCCTACCGGACTATTTAAAAAAGTGCTCTAGCCACATGAAATCATGGGCAGGTCTTGAAGTATAAGCAATGAAAGTATAGGAAGAACATCTAACAACTTTGGGAAACAATATGTAATGAAGTGAAAAACTGTTCAGATATTCATTTAGGAAAACACCAGAAGGTTTTCTATTGGGAATAGTACCAGGAAGTCTAAAGGAAGAAGACAAGACGTTATATTTATACGCAACGGTAGCCGCAAGGCTGTTGATTGCGAAAAATTGGAAAAGTGATATAATACCGACGAAAACAGAGCAGCTAGCCAAATTATTGGAGTATTACAATATATCCAAAACAATGGGAGAAATCGGAAGGATCTGAAAAGAGAAGATAGACAAGGGCTGGAAAGTGTTTAAAGGATTCTTGCAAAATCATATTGAAGAATCAGAACTCTTATTAGAATAAACAAGTTCTGTTGTAAATACTGAAATGCTAAATAAGATGGATAACAATGTGTAACAGAAAAAGAAGTAGAAAAGTTGGTTTGAAAGTGTGTGAAAGATAGTAATAGAAGTGGAAAGAAATTGCAATTGAGTAGATTGGAAGTCCAAAGGAAGTATCTGTGGGATTGAGTGGGGGGTATGTAGGAATATTTTTAAGGACTTTATGAAATGTGTGTTTGTTTGTATATTTGTAATATGTATGCTTTAATGCTGAATTATTTTAATAATAAAATTTATTTAATTAAAAAAGGATAGGAAGAAGAAAGCAAATAAAGAAAGATTAGAATAAGTATTGAATACAAGGCAGCAGGAAGTTGTTTGGGGGGGGAACATCGCGAATGTTAAGATGGGAAGTCGAATTGTTAGGAGAAGTGTATAAACTGGATTTTGTGGGAAGTTTTTAAATCCAGTAACAATTTAAATGTGCAAAACGAGAGAGGAGGACCCTGGCCGTGAGGGGTGGCGCCACCAGACCCAGCACGGGCACAACGCCCTCCTTTGCGTGGGGGCACCTGCCCCCCACCAAAGGGCCCGCATGGCCCAGATTTCTCCTGGCGCTCAGTCTGTTCTCTCTCTGTTCCCAGGCAAAGAAGAGAAGGAGGAAAACCACTACAACTCCCTGAAAATGGAGGCAAGTATTTTCTGCACAGCTGGGCCCGTTTTTTGGGGGGTGGGGAAGCAGCTTCCATGACCCCCAAGCTGGACCATTGCTTGCTTAGGGGGCGAGTCCTGCTGCACTCTCCCAGGGACGCTTGGGTTAAAGCCCCCATCAGAGCCAGTGGGTGGGGACTAAGGGGGCTGCCCAATTCCTGCCCCCCCCCGATGTAGAGCATATGCGCTTTAGCCGAAAACGGCTCATAGAAAGACCAGGAATAAAACAGTCCCGGTCTGAAAGGTGTGACACACAAGGAAAAACGGGATGAGGAGGGCAGAGGAAAATAGCAGGCTCAGACTCCCATTCTTAAAGCTGCAGGTCTGATCTTGACTGCTGGGGGAGGGAAATGGTTCACGGAGGACATATTTTTATTTCCCCCCTTCCAACAGAGCCCTATAAATTCAAAATTTTACCAGTCTAAGCAATGCACTTTACTACACATAATTTTTATCGTCATTAATAATTGTTAATACTTTTTGTATATACATTTCGACACAACTTTTTGAATGTATTCAGAAACATTTGTCTGAGTCTTGTTGTTTTATTTTTATTTTTAACGTAATTGTTGCAAGTATTGGGGTCCAGTGTAAACCGAGAAATATCTCAGTGCTGAACCATGTGAAACCTGCCCTGTGGAACACCCTCCCACCAGATGTCAAAGAGAAAAACTACTACTACTACTACTACTAATATTTATTATTATTATTATTATTATTATTATTATTATTATTATTGAAGAAACGGAATGAAAACGGCCTTGTCCCCCCAAAATAAAAGCAATGCTTTTATGAAGGCCACCTTTTGGAAATAAGTTCTTGTTATTAAATATACTAAGAAAAAAGCACTGTAAGTTTCAGTAGTGGGAGTGGTCCCTCCTCGCAAATCAGTAGTCAATAGTAACAAAAACTAATCCGTTCAAAAGTATTGGCTATTGATTTGTGAGGAGGGACCACTCCCACTGCTGAAACTTGCCTTGGCCAGAGTTCTTGGTGTGCTTTTTTCCTGGAAATGGCAGGAGGGCAGAGCGGGTCTGGCGCTGGGGGCATCGGCTGAGATGGGAATCCGGCCCGATCCGGCGATCCCTTCTGACTCTCCTCTCCCCGCGCAGGGATCCCGCGGCCGCCTGCGAGGAGGAGGCCTGGGCTGCGAGTCGAGCCTTCGCCCCCGGCCGATGCCGCGCTTGACCTTCCAGGCGGGCGACCCCTACTACATCAGCAAGAGGAAGCGGGACGAGTGGCTGGCGCGCTGGAAGCGGGAGGTGAGCCTGGGCGCCCCGGGTCCCGGGGTGGCAGCATCCTGGGTGGGGCCCCCTTCTGCCCACGGGCCCTCAGCTCTCCCTGGGGGTCCCTCTTGGCTCCTCCAGGGTGGTCAGCGTGAATTCTGCCGCTTCTGCCTCCCAGGGTCACAAATCAGGTGGACCAAGTCTCCCCCCACGCCCAATATTTCTCAGGGGTCTCAAGATGGGCTCTGGGTGTTGGTTGGCCTTGGGCTGGTTCTGGGGTTTTCCGAGATGCTATTGGGGGGGTTATGCTTTCCAGGTGATGTCTTGCTCTGTCAGCCCCCCTTTGCAGAGAATGTGGGGGTTCTGTCTGCAAGGGGGGCAGCACAGGAAGATGCCTCATTCAGGTCATTGGTCCATCTTGATCAGTATTGTCAGCACTGATTGGCAGCTCTCCTGGAATCTCTCCCAGCCCTGCCTGGAGATGCTGCCGGCGGGGCTTGACCTTGTTGCAGGAGAGGTGTTTTCTACCACTGAACTACGGCTCTTCCCCATAGTGCTTTCTGCCCCAGAGATGGGAGAGGGAGACTTTGCCAGAGCAAACCATCCTTCTTGCCTGCACAACAGACATCTAGGGGTCCATGGGGGAGCCACCCCCAAATTACAGTTCTGACAATCATCTAGTCCAACCCCATGCGTTCCAGAGGGTTGGACTAGATGACCGCAGGGGCTCTTTTCCTACTCTACGATTCTGTGATCCAATTGTGCTTTGTGGAGGGGGGAAGAAGCCACGCTGCGCCTGCCCCAGAGAAGGTTGGGGCCTTGGCGGGGCTCTGCCTCTTGGTCCTGCCTTGGGCCAAGGCGGTGGTGCATTGGAGGCCATGCAAGGCAGGAGTGAGTAGTGGTCGGAGCGGCTGCTTTGGGGTGGCAGCGGGAAAGGGTGGCTGCCAGCAGAGGTGGCTGTCCTGCTGGGTGCTTAGTGGGGGTCACTGAGAGGGGGGGGTCCCGTGTGTGTGCAGTGGACGGTGGGGGTGGGGGGGTCAAGAGTGCTGGGTCTCTCTAGCACTCCCCTTCCTCTCCTAGCCCAGAATGGGCTGCAGAATGTCTCCCACCTCTGTCCCATTGCGCAGGATTCTAGAGTTGGAAGGGACCCCAAAGGTCCTGTAGTCTAACCCCCTGCAATGTCGCTTTGCTGCTTGGGGAAATGTGGGGAGGGCGTCTTCAATTTCCTAGCACACCCCCCTTTCCCTTTGTTCTCATTCCAAGGAGAAATGACTAGCGCAAGCCAATATCTCTTGGCTCCCCAAATCCCTTTTCTGCCTCCTTCTCACACTTGAGGGTCTTTCGTAGCCCCATGGAGAGATTGGGGGGCCTGCTGGGAGAATAAGAGGGGGGCTGGCCGCGTGCCTGGGGGGAAGCTGGATGCAGGGGGGGGGGGAGAGGAACTTGGCATCCTGGCTAGCTCAGCTTCCGCTGTTTAAAGAATCAACTTTCTAGTCCTCAGGAGAGTCAGGAGTGGCTTGAAAGTGTAGAGAGTTCTTGGGGACGGAGCAGCTTCTGACAAGGTTGGGGGGGTCAGAGCCTTCCCTCTAATTAGCAGGATATAATTATGCAAATCATATGTAAGGCTTCATACTTTTACATAGCTTGCAGCATTCGGTTTTGCTTGGCATGTATCTTTTTTTTTTTAATGTGTGGTTATCTACTTATTGATTTCATTTCCTAATATTCCCCCCCCCTTCACCTGTCTGCTTTCTGAGGCAGCCGCTTACTCAGCCAGGCATTGAAGTGTCTCACAATTCCCCCCCCCCCCCAATCTTCTATGGGAATCTTGGGCCTGAGAGATCTGGGCGATTTTGGTCAGGCCGTCATAGCCTCCAGTGGCAGTGAGTTCCACCGTTTAGCCATGTGCTTGGGAAAGTGCACCTGGACCACCCTCCCCTCTTGGTCCCCCTTGTTGGCATCACCCCCCCCCCATATCTTCTGCCTTCCACATGTTCGGGTCCAGCTGCCTGTAGGTCTGCCATGAACCTACAGAGCCCCCCTGGTTTTCCTTCCCTCGTCCCATGACTTTGCCCGCTCCTGGGCGCATCTGGCTGGGTGCGCTCACATGCTGCCCATGCTCACATGCTGGCGTTCAGGAAGGGCGCACGTCCACCGTGGGCATGGGTTCATGAGATGTGAGGCTGTGCGCTTGCAAAAATGCATCGCTGCAGATGTTCTGCAGATGTTTGGACTGTGCAGAGACCAGGAAGGGCCCTGGCGGTGTTTGCAGAGGGGAGGCGGGCACAGGGTTCAGGCGATGATGGGCTGCACTGGGACTCCCACACCCTATTTTCCTTCCGGATCATTGTGGCCACTTCTGTTTGTGTAACTTCCTGGCATTCCTAGAATCATAGAACTGGCAGGGACCCACAGCTCTTGGTTCAAATAATAATAATTAGGGAGCTAGAGAGGTGGCTTTTATCGTTAAGTCTTTGGAGCATCTCTGTGACCTAGTGGCATCCTCCTTCCCAGCATGCTTTGCTGTGCCCTGGTACCCGGGTCTGGCTGCAAAGCATTATGGGTTGGCATCCTTGAGACTGGCGCAGCGCAGGACGTCCTGAGCAAGGAGTGGGACTGGGGCAGAAGGTGCTCCAATACTGAATATTTGTATACCAATTCCTTATTATTATTATTATTATTATTATTATTATTATTATTATTATTATCTCCCCCCCCCCGCCCGCATTTATTATGGTTTGGTTCATGCCAATAAAAATATACAGCTACGGAAAGAAGTTAGAAACAGACGTCAAGTAGTCGTTGGGCAAGGATGGCGCTCTTAATTCCCTGCTTAAGTCAAGAGGGAACCGAAACGTTTCCAGCAGGTGTGGAAAAAGCCTGCGCAGAAGGCGTTTGCTGTGTCTCCAGTGGTAGGGAGTTCCGCAGGACTAAAGGCTTCTCGGGGAACAACCCACGGCGCTCCTGCAAATGGTCTCAGGCTGGCATTGGGCAAAAGGGCGAGGACCTCAGTCGCTCAGGCTTTGCTCCTCCCTTAGGTGAACTGGCACCTGCCGAGCTGCGCCCCCCATCCTCCCCCCCGTGTGCCCCCCTCCTGTGCCTGCCTGTGGGGCAACGGCAGTCGCGTCCTCTTGCTGTGGCTCTTGTGTGTGCTAACTCCCTCCTCTCCTTTACCTTTCTCCCACAGACTGATAACCCAGCGGCAGCTCAGCTCGACAAGGTTCGTGGCCCACCTTTGGGGTTTTGCGGGGGGGGGGCAGCTTGTCTCATGTGGACCCCGTGCCGGGGCTTGTGGGTTGCCGGGGGGGCTGTGGGTGTGCCCACGCCCTCCCCCTGTGTCTGCCCGCTGCCAGGGAGCGTCCCTTCCTCCTCACGCACAGGCGCCCAGGGCATGGTTTTGGAAAGATGGGGGCAAGGGTGGGGGCACCCTTTCGCTGCTGGCCCCTAACCCCTCCCCCCACAATCTCCTCTCTCTCCTCCTCCTCCTCGCACGCCCAGAACCTCTTTTGCCCCAGAGCTATGTCACCATTGCCCACGGGCACCAGGCTGGCACCTTGGACCTGATTGTAGGCACCCACCGTCCACCCGCCAGGCAAGCCACCCTCTGGGGGTTGGGGTGCTTTGTAAAAATTATTATTATTATATGTTGAATCTGTGAGTCACTTTATTGGGCCCAGAGCAAGCCAGGGGGCGTAGAGGGTCGCTTTATTGGGGGGTCGCTTTATTGGGCCCAGAGCAAGCCAGCGGTCGCCTTTAAATTGCGGGGGAACCCGTCCCTGCCCTGGGGAGAAGGAAATGGGGGTCTGAAAGGAGTGGAAATCCTGCGTCAAGATAACCCGACTCATTTCTCCAGACAAGAGCTGAGAGGGCACTGAGGGGAGGCCTAGTGGGTAGAGCATCCGTCTGGCACCCCGATTCGGTCCGCAGTGGCAGCATCTGCAGGTGGAATATATTCTTGCCTGGAACCCTCTGCCCAGTCAGTCGGGACAGTGCCAAATCCTAAAACCCTGGAATTGTAGGGTTGGGTGGGACCCGAGGGTCATCTAGTCCAACCCCCCGTAACGCGGGAATCTCAACTCGGTGGATCCGTCCTCCCAGCATAAGGCAGCCTGCCACGTAGCTGGAAATCTTAGCCAGCACTTGGATCTACAGTTCCGTGATCTTACCCGGCCCTGCCCACTCCATTCCAGGGATGCCACCTGGGCTAGACGCTGCCTTATTTCCCTCCTGTTAGCTGCCTGCCAGAGCTGGCAGGCTGGAACAGGTCAGTTGGGGCGATCACAGAACTGCAGAGCTGGAGGGGAACCCAAAGGCCACGCAGCCCAACCTCCTGCAATGCGGGAATCGCAGCCAAAATCAGCTGAATCAAGGAATCAGTGGGGCTGTGTGGGGCTCAGGATCCTGCTGCTGACCTCTCCCCACCCTGTTTCCCAATGCAAGGCTTCCTTCCTGGAGTTTCTCCCCCTTCCAAATATGTTCTGTGGATGAGCTGAAAGCGAGAGAGAAAAGGGACTTTTCAGAGAGAAAATAAACCATTGAATGCTTGGCTGCCAAACTCCCGAGACGAATACGCTGCGTTCCTGCAATGAGAGTTGGGGGGAGATTTTTGGCACTGCTGTTTCCTGACCCTTCTGTCATCCCGTGGATTTTCAAGTTGGGCTGGTTGGTGACTCGCACCCGGCACCCTTCCTGGCCCGGTGGGGGTGGGCAGGTGGTGCAAGCAGAAGAGGTCTGCTGCTGCTGACCAGGACCTTTGCTCCAGTTCATAGAATCCTAGTAGAGTTGGAAGGGACACCCCAGGGTCATCTAGACCAACCCCCTGCTGGCAGGAAGCACAGCTCCCTGTGATGCCGCTGGGTGCAGGGAGAGGGGGAGGGCACCCTTGGGAGGAGCCCGGGGACCTCTTTTTGCACCCAGGGGTGCCTCAAAGGCTGTTGATAGGGGGAGGCCCAGGGAGGGGTAGTGGTCAGCCAGGGCAGGGCGAGGGGAAGGTGGGGGTTAGGGTGCTGCGCAGCTCTGCAGGGGGAGGCCCTTTGGGATAGTCCTGGGGGGGCACACCTGTTGAGGGCAGGCCAGGGCTGGAGAAACATCTAGCAAAATACCCACTTGCTACAATGGGCATCAAGGGGCACCCAAGAGATTTGCCATGGCAGCAAAACCAGGTTCTACAAAAAAAGGCTCCCAGAAGTAATGGGAAAAAATCCCATACATACATAAATATACATACACACACACACACACACACACTAATAATAATAATAAAATAACAAAATCTCTAATAATAGAGATGAAGGAGATGTGGTTTATTCTTGCTTACATTTTGAATTAGATCTATAGAATCAGCCCTGAGAGTCTAGTCCAGCCCCCACAAGGCAGGGATCTCGGCCCCATCCTCCTTCCAGGGGGCTCTCAAATCTTCCGAGTGCTCTGGTCTTAACCCTAGTTTTGGATGGGCAAAGGGGGGGGGGAGAGCAGAGTTTGAGGCAGGAGATGGGGCCAAGAAGGGCTGGGGCAGCTGGTATCTCACGGGGCAAGGGCATGGACACCCCCCCCCCAGAAAAGGGGTCTCATGCAGCGCAGGGGCAGGAGGTGGTGCCCTGCAGTGATCTTGCAGTGCCAGGTGTTTCATCAGGGAGGGGCCCGGCTTGTGAGAGGATCTCTTGGGTTAGGGGTGCTTGTGCCACCACTGGGGGGGGGCCTCTCCTGCCCCAACAGAAAATAGCCGCCATCTTCTCCTGGGGTTTTACCTTCACAGGAGGCCCTTAAGGGAAGACTGGGTGGCTGCCTGGCAGGGATTCTTTAGCTGGCAGCGGGTTGGGCTGGATGACCTTGGGGGGGTCCCTCCCAACTCTACAATTCTAGGCTTCCAAGTGGGCTAAGCTCTCCAGGAAAATCAGGCCGCGTCCCTCCCAGCCCTGCCTGCGCTCTGCACCTGCGACCCTCTGCATGCAAGCCCCTGCTCTGCGGCCATTCCTGCCCACCCCTTCCTGAAGTGCTGTGCAAAAAGGGGGGGAGCCTCAGCTGCAAACACCCCCTCCTCTGGTCTGCTTTCGCCGCCTCTACAAAGGATCTGAGGGGTCAGCTTGCGCCCGCACACTGCAGCAAAATGGCGGAAGCAGAGACCCCCTCCCCATGGCAGGCCTGCCGCAGAGCACCCATGGTGCCCCCGCTGCCACCCACCTGTGCCGCCCCCCCCCCGGGCATGCACTCGCACACAGCAGCCGCCCTGCCCTCCTCCTCCCTCCCCGAATCTCCTCCGTGTCCCTGCTCTTCGCGCTGCCTCACCGCTGGGTCTCCCTAGCAACAGGTCCCCTCCTGCTCGGCCCTGGTCTATTTATAGCCTGGCAGCCCTGGCTGCTGGCATGGCGGCAGGAAGAAGGAGCCAGAGCGGCAGGCACCTCCCGCAGCCAGATAACACGGGGCCTGCGTGGCTCAGGCGCATCCTCTCACGAGGCAGCGGTGCCCAAGGGGCGGAGTAGGGGACCCCTTAGCCTCACCCAGCACCAGAGGCAGGGCTCTAGGGGTGAGGCAGGGCAGGGAGCAGCCAGCAGGGGAGAAAGGAGGAGCGGGCAGGGGGGCGACAGGCACTCCCCTGCACGGTTGCTCCTCTGCCGGTGAAAAAGCCAGGAAAATCACAGAATGGCAGAGTTGGAAGGGACACCCAGAGTCATCTAGTCTGACCCCCTGCCACGCAGGAATTGCAGCTGAAGAATTGCGGCTTGGCCCGGCCTGGTTCTTCATCCACCTTGCCCAGGTCTCTCTCCTGCATGGCAGGCGGTCCCTTTCCCCATCCCTTTAGAGTCTTCTGGGGCCTGCAGGTGCTCTAACCACTGGGGCGCATGGCCCTTCTGATCTCCCCCACCATTGCGCGTGGGCTTTCCTTCAGAGGGCTTGGGAGGGCACACATGGAAAAGGCTGCCCAGTTTGTGCCCCCGGCCTTAAAAGGAGGCTCTGATCAACCGAGAGCAGCACAGATTGGACAGCGGCAGGGATAGCAAGGAGTTAATGTAGAGAGGTCAGGGAGGTCTGTATTGGTGGCTGGGGAGGGGGGGTCACTCTGCTTGGGTCTGCAGGCCAGAGGTGCTTTGCTACTTCCTGGCATGTAGAGAGCTGGCATGTGTGGCGAAAGCGGACTCCCCCTGGCTTGCTAGATTTCAGTGTGCAGGGAGATATGAGACGGAGGAGCATTTGAACCCAGGGCAGCTCCTTCTGAAGTGGCCGAGGACAGGAGAAGTCACGGCATGGGCTGTTTCTCCTGGTTAAATGACCAATGAGGGCCTGGATGGAGCAGGAATTCCTTGCAAGTCGGAAGTGGGAAGCCGGTCAGCATCCTGGGCTGGTCTCTCTGGGCTTGAGGGACAGCCAGTGGCGTCTCTGGAGGGTCTGGGGATTTGGGGGTCTTGCCCTGCAGCAAGTCTCCTGCCATGTGATATTTGGGGGGGCACAAAATGCGCTGGAATGGGAAAGGCAGAAGTACCCCTTCCTTCAAAAGAGACACAAAACTTTGCATTCCTGAGTGTGCTAAAAATCCAGCTGCATTTTAAAATCACAGTTCTTTTTGGGGGGGCGCAGGAAGGGACAGGACTTGTTGCAGTGTTTCTCAGGTGGGCGGGAGGCCTCTGTAGAGGCAGCGGTGGCTGTTCAGGATTTGGGGAAGGGGGCAGTCCCAGCCCTGAGACACCCTTGGGGACAGGAACCTGGGTCGTTCTGCATGCCAAGCAAGTGTCTAGCCCCTCCCCAGCGCCCTGTCCCTGCTCCCACCACCCCCCGCCCCCCAGGAATGGGATCCTCTTGGCTCCCCCCCTCTCCCCATGGAATGAGGTGGGCAAGCTGCAACAGAATCTGCCCTGAAGGGAGAAGCAAAAAGAGCGAGAGAGCGCTTTGCAGACTCCCTTTGTGGGGTGTTTTTGTGGGGGGGGGAGCACCCTGGGGACAGAGACGCATGGTGGGGGGGCGGTTCTGGGGCTGCCTCTTGCTTGCCCCCACTTGCCGCCTTCAGACAGGAGCTGGCTCTCTGCGCAGCCACCAGGTAACAGAGGTTTTCCAGAGGCCAAGGCTGGGCTGGCCTTGGGTGCAAGGGGACAGATTCCTGCAGGAGGGGGCTACGGAATTGGAAGTGGGGAGGGTCTTCCAGTCCAACCCCGTCAGACTTCGGGTTCCCAGCCAGACACCTGAGGGCCTGGAAACGGCAGGAGGGGAGGAGGATTTGGGGTTCACTGGACCAGACAGGCTCCTTTGGGCCTCATCCAGCCGCCTCTCATGTTCCCAGTCTGCTGCACTGGGAATCAATGTGCAGAATGTGCCCGCCAGGGGGACCTCCAGACTCTGGGGCCAAGGGGCCCCAGGCTGCCTCCCTGCTCCTTTTGACCTTTTGCCAGCCTTGGCCACTGGACACCCCTCTCCCTCTTTCAGTGGGGTCACTTCTGTGGCCAAACCCTGTCTCCCTCTTGGGGTCCTGCCATCCAGCAGCGCCTCCCCATACCGGATGCCCTCCAGATTCTGCAACAACTTAAGACACCACAGCTGTGTTGTGGTCCGAAACATCTGGCGGGGGCACCAGGTTCAGTTGCCAAGGGAATCTCAGGCTAAGATATGGTGATGGTCAGGAGCCATGTCTTGGTCCCCAGTTCCTGGACTAAGGTCAGGGTGGCATCTGTTGGATTTGCCTAGAATGTGCCTGTGTTGGGGGGGGGGTTGTAAACTGGTCCCGATTCACTTTCCTTATTGTTGGCATGGTTTTGGGTTGTTCTCTGAGTGTGCCAGTTGCATTTTAGGGTCAGGTGGGCAAACCTCTCTGGTCTGCGTTATAGGGACGCTCCCGTTACGCCTTTCCCTGATACTCCTGGACTGAGTCCCGCTCCGTCCGACCCATTGAAGTCAATGGGCAAAGTGAATTCCGGTGGGTCTCCTGAGTGGGATTCAGTTTGTCAGTTTTGCAGATAGCCCCCCACTTTTAACCTTGGGTTCTTTTTAATTAATGTATCCTGTAGCTGCCAGTTCTGCATGTTCTGTTTTCGATTGCATCCTTTGGATATGATGATGTTGTTGTTGTTAATAATAATAATAATAATAATAATTAGAGTCTATATTTGGCTGTATGCCACTTAAGTGTTTTTTGAGACACTTTAAAATAATTGAAATACAGCAACAGGAGATGTACCTATTAATTATGTTAAAAGAGAGGGAGCCCTCTTTTAAATTCTGCTCTGTGAACTCCCCCTTTGTTGCAGAGGGGGTGCAGACGGGAGGGGGGGCTATACACGCAGGTGGGGGTCCGGGGGTCCAGAGAACAGCATGTTGACTTTTTTGGATGGGGAGCTTGAAGGCTGCAAGGGAGGAAAAGTGCTTTAGGGGGCCAGATCCGCCTGCCACCAGCGGGCAGGGCCTTCCCATTCCATGGGCCTGATCCCGAGAGATTGCCCCCCCCCCATCGCAGAATGGTAGGCTTGGCAGGGGTTCCAAGGGTCATCTAGTCCAACCCCGGGCACTTGGTCAGTGAAACCAACCGGGTCTGATTTCGAGTGCCATTGAGTGCGAGGGAAGAGAGGCCTCTGTGCGTGTGAATGATGGTTGCAGAGTTGTGGCTCCGTCGTCGTGTCGGTTCGGGACTCCGCGCATCCTTCCCAGTCGTGGGATTTCCCCCCCCCCCCTCTGCTTCTGGGTCGGGCAAATGGCCCCCTCGGAGCCACTCCCTGAAAACTGCGATTCTGCCCCTCCCAGGCACGGACTTCGCTTGCAGGGCAGGGGTGGGCTGGGGGTCCTGCCCGCGAGCCGACACGTGTTCCGAGCGGCATCTTTGCTAGGTGGGGGGCATCTCTTGGAGAGCGTCTGTCCCAACGCGCGTTCCAGGGCAGCTTCCGAGGAAGAAAGTTAAGGTTTGTGGTTTCCCCAAAGACCCCGCGAGGGTCGGATCCAGATTTGGCCAAGCAGCGTAGAAGCGCAAGCCGCCGACGGGGTTTCGTGACCCCCATTTATTTCTCATTGAAACCCCGCGCAAATGCTGCGTGCCCCCTTCCTGTCTTCTGGAGGCGCGCAAGGAGCCAGGATCGCTGCCCCTGCGCCCCGCGCGCCAATAGGTTCGGGGGCGGCTCCAGTCTCCGGCTGACGTTGGAGACACCGCGGTGCTCCTGTACGTGCGCGCTTTTCTTTGGCGGGGGGGGGGGGATGGCGCTTCGTTGCATTTTCAGTCGGAGCAGACGACCCCCCCCCCCCGAGAGATTAGGAAGCCCCGCGCGATCCGGAGTGGGGCGTGTGAACGTGCCCGGGCCGGAATCCGGATCGGGAAGCGGGAAAGCGGTGCTCGACCTCTCCCCCCCCCCAGCCAAAAAACCCCCCAACAACCTCGGAGGTCTCTTTGCAACTTTGGGGACCCCCCATTTGTTCTCTGCAGTCGTGCAATTGCAGAGGTTCCCCCCCCCCCGCCAGACCAGCCTTGCAAACCCGACAAGCCCCCCCCCCCCGCACCTTTCTCTCTCTCTCTCTCTCTCTCTCTCTCTCTCCCCCCCCCCCCCGTTTCCATCGCTCGCGGCCAACCAGGAGCGGCGCCCCGCGTCACGTGTCCCGGAGTTTCCCAGACAAAGAACATTGGCGGCGCGGCCCCCTCCCCCCCCGCGCCCCCTCCCCGCCCCCAAAGCCCTCCCCCTCCCTCCTCCCTCCCTCCCTCCTCCCGCCCCCGCCCCCTCGGCGGCTCCGCGGATGCTGCAGCGGCGGGACATGCGGGCAGGTACGGAGGGGCGCCGGGGCGGCCGCGGGGGGGGGGGGTCGGCCGCTTTGCACCCCCAGATCCCCCCCCCCGAGCAAATTTGCACGGAGTGCACGCGCGCGATCGGGGGTGTGTGTTTTTTTCCTTCCCCCTCCACTCCGTGCGGGGGGGTCTGTGCGTGCAGAAGGCGGCGAGGGAGCGCGCCATCCCCCCCCCCGGATCGATTTGCAAAGAGAAGGGACGGGGCGGGGGGAGAGTAAGGGAAAGGGAGAAGAGTAACTTGCCGTTTTGCAAAGGTGGACCCCCCCTCCCCAATTCGCCAGAGGCGGGACAGCTGGGCTGGGGGGGGGAGGCTCCCGCCTGAAAAGTTTTGCTCTTGTTTGGGGGCGAGGGGGGATTATCTCTCGCCCCCTCCCGTTTGCTGTGCTCTCGGTAGAAGTTTTGGGGAGGGGGCCGTGCGGGGGCTGCCCCCCAAGCTCCCTCGGGCCCCCCATTCAGGGTGGGGGGCTGCAGCTGTCAGCCCTCCCTTTTGCCCCTGTCCGCCCCGGCACTTTTCCAAATAGTGCATCCCCCCCCCCAATCCCATGCCTGGCCTGGTCCCTGCGGGGGGGGGAGGAGAGAGCAAGTGGACCCCCCCACCCCGTTTCCCAGGCAAGCAACCTCTGAGCATCCTCCTGCCTCTGAGATGTTTGTCCCGAAGCAGAAGTTTTTTTGGGGGGGGTAGAAGAGGAAGGAAGCTGGGGGGGGCTGCAGGCGGAAGGCGCAGGCGGTCGGGTTGAATAGGCCTGAAAGGACCTCGAAGATTGCAGGGGGGAGAGAACAAAGCACCCCTTTCTCAACAGCCCCCCCAAAGAAAGAAGGGGCTGGGGGCAGCATGCAGCTGGCTCATGAGATCTGCCCCTTTTTTGGGGGGGGGCAGAAGCTGGACTCTGCACAGCTGGTGCCCAGGAAAGAAAAGTGAGCAGAACTTGGCCAAGTCTGGATCAGAATTCGAATCCAGAGCTGGCTTTCCCCATTCGGTCCCTTTAAAGCTCCAGGAAGAATTTGTCCAGCAAGGTTGCCCTTTCCTCCTCCTCCTCCCGATTCAGACTCCGATTCTGTTCAACTGAGAAAGCCATTTTGTTCCTCCCCCCGGCTGGGTTTTGCTTCCCAAGAGTTTGCCAAACATCAGGGCTCGGCCTTCTTCCTGCTCCGTCTCTCCGGGTGGGGGGCTTCCTCTTCTCCCCCCTGAAGCCCCCTTTCCTTGCCCACCAATCTGTGCTGCAACTCCGGCCCCCCAGAGGTTCCTGGACACTTTTGAAAGTTTAGTTTATCCAGTGCCACTTTTCCTCAGAGCCCAAAGCAGACGGCAGAGAGACACGGACCTTTGCTAAACGGCACATTTTGTTGCTAAACGTGTAAATAAATCCAGACAAGATAAAGATAGACATGCAGGATAAATTCCACATTGCAATGAATAAAACTTGTGATCGTAGTGAGCTCACCATCTCTTCTGTTTCTTCCTGGGAAATGCGGACCCCCAACTTGGGGGACTTCAAAAGAGGACTGGAGAAATTCATGGAGGAGGGGAGGGCTATGGGTGGAAATTTGCAGGATTTTATATCTTTCCTATAAAAGAAACCAGTTTTATTGGGTTTTAAACGAATACAGCAACCGTTAAACACTTATTGAGCAGTAGTATTTGAGCAAGATGCTGATTGCATGGGCCGCTGGCCTGATCCTGCAGAGATCTTCTCAGGAGAGCTTCACTCTCTGAGCAGTTTCCCTGGAAAGCAGAGCTGTGTGTGTCCCCCTTCCCCCCCCATCCCAGACCCCTCACTAGTTGGGACTCTGGCTCTTAGTTTGGTCTCTGTGCTTTTAGGAGCCTTTGGAAGGAAGCAGTAAGTTCAGCCTGCAAGTCTGTTTGCTTGCAGGGGAGAGGGTAAGGCGAATCCTGGAACTCAGAGCCCACCCCCCAGATTCTGAGTGCGCCCCCCCATGCCACACAGAGCCCATGTCGTCTTCCTGTGGGTTAGCCAGGGCGAGTGGGTGAGGGAGCTCGTGAGCAAGAGCTAGGAAGACTCTGTGAGTTGGTGGGCTGGCTTAAAACATCTGAGGGGCCACTGACAAGGGGGGGGCACCCACTGGCAAATCCCCACGGCCCCAAGCCCCATCTGGGGGGGGGGCAGGGCTCCTTCCTGACGCCCAGAAAGACCATTGGCTGTGCTCTGAGCATCAACCCCCCCCCCCTTGAGTCCTCTTGGCCAAGGGTATTCTTGCAGAGACCATTGCTGGGATGAGGACAGGAGCTCCCCCCCCCCCGCAAGTGCTTTCCCTTGTGCAAATGGCCAGCAGATAAGAGAATTGCGGGGGCGGGGAGCATGCAGCTCCTGCCCCACTTTATGGGCTACCCAGGTGCGCCAAGTGTTCCGCTTTAGTCAGGGGACGGTTGGTTTCATGGGGTGCTACTGGAAGCTACTCCTCTTGCTTTTTTTGGGGGGGGGTCTGCTCAGTGTTAGAAACTGGGGTAGGAATGCTAGGAGCCATGTGGCTCCTGGGACCTCGGTTGTGGGTGCCAAAACAAAATGTCTAGGCGGACCGGGCAGCAAAATAAAAATTGCTGCCCAGTAATTGGGGGTTGGGTCTGCAGAGTAGCCTGGCAGCGGGAGACAGGTCTTTGCCAGCACTCTATCCTGCCAAATACCTGATTCACCCAGCCGGGCGATTCAGGGGGTCTGGAGGTGATTCAGGCGCATCTTTTGCTTTGGCACTACCCTGCAGACCAGCGCTGGCCGATACATGGATATATCGTCCCAAACTGCTTTGAAGTTCACATTGTGATAATTGTTTTGTAATATTTAAGCTGGCAGTCTATCGCTGATAACAATGTGTGTAAGGGCTGGGCAATAACTGCTTTTCAATATTGCAATATATCACCAGCTAAGCATTGCAATGTTTTCAGCAGCTAAATCTTGCAATCTGCCACAATGTCTGAAATAAGGAACCAGGCAGGACAATGTGCTGGCAACTGCTTCTACTTAAGGGTCTAAAACGGATAAATGTCAATGTTATCAATCGCCACACAGTCTGTTTCGCCAGCAGGCAAGCCAAAATTCATCCCAGCAGGACTTTAGGTTTGGGGCTTGGCTACCCAGTGGTGGGATTCAGGACAATCTCAAAGTACGGCAATGAGTTGTAGGGAATCCAGTGATACCTTGGGTTACAGACGCTTCAGATGCATTTTTTCAGGTTACGGACTACCAAAACCCAGAAGTACCGGAACAGGTTACTTCTGGGTTTCAGCGGTCGTGCATGCGCAGAAGCACCAAATTGCAACCTGCGCATGTGCAGACGTGCCACTGTGGGTTGCGAACGCTTTGGGTTGCAAATGTGCATCCTGCACGGATCACGTTCGCAACCCGAGCATCCACTGTACAAATAAACCGGGACTGCCAGGCTGCAGGAGCAGCAGTGGCAGAAACCGCTTGCCATGACCGCGATACGTGGCGGCAGCAGTGGCGACTTACGCGGCCTCACGGCGGCGACAGACAGTGGCGGCAGTAGCAGCGCTCCGCAAGGCTTCGTGGTGGTGATGGGAGGTGGCAGCAGTTGTGGTGGTGGCCCTCTGAGGCCTCGTGGTGGCAGAAGCTGTGGCAGCCGGCCTCGGTGAGTCTTTGCAGGCCAGATCTGCTTCTGCCAGTGTCTCCTGCGCCACCGCGAGGCCTCAGTCCGCTGCCAGCGCCATGACAAGGCCTTGCAGGCGGTCGCCGCTTTCGCCACTGCCACAAGGCCTAGCAGGCCACCATGACTGGCCATCATCTGCCGTGACGATGCTTTGCAGGTGCTGCAACGCCCACAGGCACCCCTGAGACACACAGATGCCGGCACATGTTAAGGAGCCTATCCACGGAAAGGAGGTGTGGGGCGAGTTTTCTAGCTTGGATTCTGGCACTGCAGGGGGCCAGATTAGATGACCCCCCCCCGGGGGTCCCGTCCAACACTGCAGCTCTCTGATTCTTGGATAGGGAAGCCAGCAAAGGAACTTCAGAATTCCGCAATGGTTTGGATGTCCCATTTGACTAGGAGGGGAAATATGTGAGTGCCCCCCCCAGTAACCCTTCCCAAATTGCGTTTGGTCACGGAGTGTCCCCATCTTGATCTGGAGATGTGGGGCAGTCAAGAATCCCTTCCCCATAGATTTGGGATCCTGGTTTCTCATGGGAACATTTCTAGAAGCCTGCTCTCCCCTTGAGCATCTCTCTCCTCCCCGTCCCCGGCCATTTATTTACCGTATTTTTCGCTCTATAAGATGCACCAGACCACAAGACGCACCTCGTTTTTGGAGGAGGAAAACAAGAAAAAAATATTCTGAATCCCAGAAGCCAGAACAGCAAGAGGGATCCCTCTTGCTGTTCTGGTTTCTGGGATAGCTGCGCAGCCTGCATTCGCTCCATAAGACGCACACACATTTCCCCTTACTTTTTAGGAGGGGAAAAGTGAGTCTTACAGAGCAAAAAATACGGTATTTTGTTGGTGGCTTTCCGCCCCAATTTTCAGCCCCAAAGGCTCCCTGAGAGGCTGACAGGCAGTCAAATGAAGACAGCCGCTTCCCGCAGACTTGCCATCTCAAAAACCCACAACCTGCAAGGGGACAGGAAGAGGAAATGAAGGCTTTTGGGCCACAGACCAAGCCCCCCTCCCCAGGTTGCCACATGCTGTTAAGGGTGCCGCTCCTGCGCTGTCAAGAGAGTTCAGCGGGTGCAAGACTCTGAGAAATTAGAGAACAAAGTGGGGGGGGGGCGGAATTCTTGGAATTTTGTGGAATATTTGAAAAAAATGTCACGGTGATACAAAAATGGTTGTCGGGTTTGATGTAATAGAGCAACGGAGGAGAATTTGTAGTTTAGCCATTTAGAATTGGTGTGTTTAACAGATAAAATGTAATCAACGTAGCAGCTTTATAAGGGAATAAAAGCACCGTAGTAGAAGGGTGGGAAGTCTGAGGACAGGAGAGATTGGTTCTCGCTGTATTTTAAAAGCATTTGTAAAATCTGAACATCTAATTAAAAAAATAGTATTAAAAAAAAGAGTTTAGTGGGGGAGGTTTGTGGGCTGCCATTGGGGGGGCATTGTTTAGTTTGGAGGCAGGGGCGAGAGGAAGGTTGGGGTGGGAGCAGCAACTAATAATAGTAGTAGTAGTAGCAGTAGTAGTAGTAGTAATAATAATAATAATAATAATAATAATAATAATAGTTTGTATAGTGCTCTAAACCCACAGGTCTCAGGGTGGTTTACAATATAAAAGTGCAAGAGACCAGTGGCGTAGCGTGGGGGGTGCAGGGGGAGCCGGCCGCACCGGGCGCAACATCTGGGGGTTAGGGAAATCCACGGGTTAGGGGGCGCAAATCCATGGGTTAGGGGGTGCAAATTACTTGCCTTGCCCCGGGTGCTGATAACCCACGCTACGCCACTGCAAGAGACATAAAAACAAAAACATCCCAATAATTCAGCCCCCCCCCCAAGTAAAATACCCAAGACACTTCAATGTCTTCCCCCTCTGACCTGCTGCGCCTCTTGGGCCTTACAGCTGGTCCAGCAGGTGAAGAAGGCTCACTCTTTGGCTCAAACTTGACAGGGATTCACACTTCCATTATGCCGATAGCTCTCAAGGCTGCTTGACAGACAGCAACAACGACAATTAATTCTACGAGGCTTTATTAAGTTTTGTGAGCCCCCCAGAGTGAAGAGAAACATATTAAAATGCAATAGGTCAGCCATCAATCGATGCAAGTAGAAAACTGCAACGTCAGCGGCAGGAGGAGGAGGGGGGTCAGACCGGCTGCAATGCCCAGAGCGGCACCAAAATGTCTGAAAACATAGACCAGGGGGTGGAGCCACCGGGGAAAGACGCCCAGGGAAGGGCCTGGGATCGAGTGGGCACCCGGCGGATCTCCCTGGTCTCTTCTCCTGCATTGCAGGGGGTTGGGCTGGATGACCCCAGGGTGCCCCCCAACCCTACCATTCCGTAATTCCCTGGGAACAATGCCTCTCCCCACCCACCCCTATTCTCTCCTTCCCTGGGGGAATGGGGGAATGGGGGAGTGTGGTGGGCAGCAGGAGAGGATATATTGATTAAATATTGTCCCTCCTAACTCACGCTAGTGGGGTTGTTCATACAGCAGAGTACAGGGGTCAGCAAACTTTTTCAACGGGGGCCAGTCCACTGTCCCTCAGACCTTGTGGGGGGCCAGACTATATTGGGGGAGGGAATGAACAGATTCCTATGCCCTACAAATAACCCAGAGATGCATTTTTTTAAAAAAGGACACATTCTACTCATGTAAAAACACGCTGATTCCCGGACCGTCCGCAGGCCGGATTTAGAAGGCGATTGAGTCAGATTCGGCCCCCAGGTCTTAGGTTGCCTACCCCTGGCAGAGTATATTCCCCTCTTTACACAGCCGAAAGCTAGTTGCAGATTCGTTAGAATCACTTAAGTTCTGTTATTCCTGGTAAGACCCTTTTGATTCCCTCCTAAAAGAATAAAGACACAAGAAGCTTCTTTTAAAAGTAGTAAGAAGTTTACTCACATTCAGTTCACAGCTGGATCCCTGAAGGCAAAGAGGCTTTAACTTAGAGTTTCAGAAGAGGGTTTGAGTTCATCCCAGATGGGAACTCATCCCACATGCTGCTGGCTGAGAGAAGAAAAGGCATCAAAATAATAATAATAATAATAATAATAATAATAATAATAATAATAATAATAATAAATTTGTACCCCACCCATCTGGCTGGGTTTCCCCAGCCACTCTGGGCGGCTTCCAACAAAGATTAGAAATACATTAAAATGTCACACATTAAAAACTTCCCTGAACAGGGCTGCCTTCAGATGTCTTCTAAAAGTCAGGTAGTTGCTTCTTTCCTTGACATCTGATGGGAGGGCGTTCCACAGGGCGGGCGCCACCACCGAGAAGGCCCTTTGTCTCGTTCCCTGTAACTTGGCTTCTTGCAGGGAGGGAGCTGTCAGAAGGTCCTCAGCGCTGGACCTCAATGTCCAGGCAGAACGATGGGGGTGGAGACGCTCCTTCAGATATACTGGACCGAGGCCGTTTAGGGCTTTCAAGGTCAAAAGAGAGGAAGGTGGCTGTGTGACTGGACCTTTTGTGGGGTCTGGAAGGGTCACGCCACCTACCTGGTCACCTACCTGGTCACCTGTAACAGGAAGTTCGACTGGCTGGACCAACAACCCCTGTCTGTGTCCACTCTAGGCAAACAGGAAATGTTGTTTTTGACTGCTTACGTTACATCCCACACACTGGGGGGGCCTCTTCCATGAATCTGGCCTTTTCTAAAGCCATCCAGGTTGGCTGGTTCTGCAGCTTGAACTCTGCACCGCCTGGAGGATGCGGACCATTTGGATCCCTTCCAGTCGGGATTCAGGCCTCATCATGGGACTGAAACTGCCTTGGTCGCACTGGTTGATGATCTCCGGCGGGCTAGGGACAAAGGTGAGAGCTGTTTCCTAGTTCTGCTGGATCTCTCAGCGGCGTTTGATACCATCGACCATAACATCCTTCTGGACGGTCTGAAGGGGCTGGGAGCTGGGGGCACTGTCCTACAGTGGTTCCGCTCCTTCCTCCTGGGCCGTGTTCAGAAAGTGGTGGTGGGGGATGAGTGTTCAGACCCCTGGGCTCTCACTTGTGGGGTGCCTCAGGGTTCTGTCCTCTCCCCCATGCTTTTCAACATTTACATGCAGCCGCTGGGAGAGATCATCAGGAGGTTTGGGCTGGGTGTCCATCAATATGCAGATGATACCCAGCTCTACCTCTCTTTCAAATCAGAACCAGTGAAGGCGGTGAAGGTCCTGTGTGAGTGTCTGGAGGCGGTTGGAGGATGGATGGCGGCTAACAGATTGAGGTTGAATCCTGACAAGACAGAAGTACTGTTTTGGGGGGACAGGAGGCGGGCAGGTGTGGAGGATTCCCTGGTCCTGAATGGGGTAACTGTGCCCCTGAAGGGCCAGGTGCGCAGCCTGGGAGTCATTCTGGACTCACAGCTGTCCATGGAGGCGCAGGTCCATTCTCTGTCCAGGGCAGCCGTTTATCAGCTCCATCTGGAACACAGGCTGAGACCCTACCTGCCCGCGGACTGTCTTGCCAGAGTGATGCATGCTCTAGTTATCTCCCGCTTGGACTACTGCAATGCACTCTACGTGGGGCTACCTTTGAAAGTGACCTGGAAACTGCAATTAATTCAGAATGTGGCAGCTAGACTGGTGACTGGGAGCGGCCGCCGAGACCACATAACACCGGTCCTGAGAGATCTGCATTGGCTCCCAGTACGTTTCCGAGCAAAATTCAAAGCGTTGGTGCTGACCTTGAAAGCCCTAAACGGCCTCAAAGGCCCAGTAGACCTGAAGGAGCGTCTCCACCTCCATTGTTCTGCCCGGACATGGAGGTCCAGCTCCGAGGGCCTTCTGGCGGTTCCCTCATTGCGAGGAGCAAAGCTACAGGGAACCAGGCAGTGGGCCTTCTCGGTAGTGGCGCCCGCCCTGTGAAACGCCCTTCCAGCAGATGTCAAAGCGATAAACAACTACCTGACATTCAGAAGACATCTTAAGGCAGCCCTGTTCAGGGAAGTTTTTAACGTGTGATATTTTACTGCATTTTTGGTTTCTATGGAAGCCACCCAGAGTGGCTGGGGAGACCCAGCCAGATGGGCGGGGTATAAATAATAAATTATTATTATTATAAATAAATTTATTATTATTATTATTATTATTATTATTATTATTATTATTATTATTCCTTTTCCCTCTCCTGACTTCCATCCTTCAACTGCAGGCGCTCCTCTGCCCTCGGTCCTCCTTGTGAGGCTTCCTTCTGCTGGCGCAAGTGAGCGGATCTGGCCGCCCTCTGGGCAGCAGCAGGAGGCATGGTGGGGCAGCAGAAGAGGCTGCCAGGGTCTGTTCTGGAGCCTCCTTGGGGGGCTGCCACAGTCCTTCCTGGGGATCGTTTCCAGGAGGTGGGGGCCTGAGGAATCTGGGGCAGCCCCAGAGAGAGAGAGAGCCCCCTCCTTGTCCCAGGGGCTGTGTTGGCGACTGGACGCAGACTCTCACCCAAGCCCTGGGCCTGGTTGGCGCTTGCATCTCTGCCAGAACCCGGCCAGATCTCACTTGGATGCTGCTCTCCATATTTCTGCACCTTCCTCACTGCCCTTTTCTTGGCGTGGCTCTTGGGCCAGATCCTTCCTCCGGGGGCTACAGATTTGGGGTGGGCTGGTTGCTTTTAGCATGTGCAGAAACGGAACTGTGTCAAAAATGCCCCAAGCCGTTGGAAAGGGGTGGAGAGGTTTCCGTCCACCTGTTGTTCTTCAAGAGAGGAAGAGTCTTGGGTGTTGGCCAGTTGTCTGGGGTGGGCAAGGGGGGGGTGAGCCTGAGTGCTCCCCCCCATCCCAAAAGTCCCTTTAGTTTCCAGGTGGATTTGTGCAAAGCGAGATCCAGACAAGGAGGTCGGGGAAAGATCCCACATGGGGGGGGGGGGGCGGCGGCAAGGACCTCGTGGGGGGGGGGAGATGTTTATTTATAACTTACGTATAAATACCACAGCATCACAAAAACATATCCCAGTATAACACCAAGCAATAAAGTTACAGAAAGAAGTAAGCGATGGGAGGACCGGGGGGGGGGCTGTGGTTCCACTTCAGGACACCTTGATCCAGACTTAGGTGGGAGTCGGGGCCATGCCAGTGGTGCTGAGTCCCTGTGCTGGGGGGCCAGGGCTCCGATCCAGGCCAGCCTTGGCGAACTTGCTTCCCTGCAGATGTTTAGCAGCACAGCTCCCATCAGCCCGTGTTGCCTGGGGCCATGATCCGCCTGCAGGTTAATAAATAATAATAACAATAACAATAATTTATTATTTATACCCCGCCCACCTGGCTGAGTTTCCCCAGCCACTCTGGGTGGCTTCCAACAAAGTATTAAAATACAGTGGTCTGTTAAACATTAAAAGCTTCCCTAAAGAGGGCTGCCTAAACAGGTTGTCCTGCGCCAGCTCCTTGGGGCCAGCGGAGGTCCCCCCCCCCCCCGAGACTCTCTCATCTTCAGTCTTCCCAGGGAGAGGCAGGGCAGGCGCTTGGGGGGAGGAAGGCAGAATGTGGAATCAGGTGGGCAACTCACCTGTCCCAACTTGGGGACAGTCTTCCCTCTCTCATGGTGACTTGGTGGAGATGCCGGCCTGCGATGCTAGTCAGCTTCAGGGTGTGAGAAGCAGCCCCCGCGCGCCCCCCCTTGGCGATTTCATCTTCTGTCTCCTTCCTGGAGTGTTTTGGGCTCTTGTGGGAAAAGGTGCTTACGTCCATCTCAATTCTGTAGTCTGAAGCAGATTGGTGGGACTGGGGTGAGCAGTTCTTGTTGCCTTCAGTGGGGGCGTCCTGGGGGGGGCTTGCTTTGTGCTCTCCTTGAGGTGCTTAGCAGCCGCTGCCAACACACAGTTGCCGCCATCTGAGCCCCCAAATCTTGGACACGCATCATCAGCCTGTGTCTCGAACTCAGGGCCCTCCCCTTCGCTCCTCCAGAGCCCCGATCCTTCCAGAGAGGCAGTGGTAGGTCCTGCTTCCTTCTGGGGGCTGCAAAGAGAGATCCCCCCCCACTTCCTTTACCCCCATCGGTCTGTTGCTTCGTAGTTGGAGAGAGCCGTTGCTTGAGGCCTTGAATGTGGGGGACACTTGCTAAAAATATTTTGTCAGAAATACTCAAACGCTCCGTTTCGCTCTTAAAAACTGGTCTTCCCCAGTTGTGGTTTGAGGCCAGAATGTGGGGATATACTTGCGCCTGCCTGGGAGTCAGTGGTTTGGATCCTGCCTCCTGCATGGTGGATTCCCAGCGGGATCTTGGGCAAGTCAGCTCTCTGTTTCGCCTTACCTGTCCAGTGGATTCCTGAGTAACCCGCCCCGCAGGGTGGTTGTGATGGGAAACAGAGAGAGAGATGAGAAACGACTTTGCGGGTTAGAAATGCTGCCCAGGTCAGAAACCTCCAGGGCGGATTTCCATCCTCCCCTATCCAAAACCTTTTGGCAGTTTCCGTTACGCTGAGACTGTTTGGCACTGAGCTCTCTGGCCGCCCGCGGACTGGAGTTGGTGAGCTCAGCGTGGCTGGCAGAGCCTGTGGGGAAGGAGGAGACCCCCTTGCCCGTGGGGTGGGGCTGCTTCTGGTGGTCTCAACCAGGCCCCACATTTACGGAGCAAGGCCCCCCAGATGAAAGACCCCTCCCCACCCCACAAGGTCATGCTGAATTTTGAAACTCTCAAATTCTCAAAATGAGGAGTGCTAAAAAGTTGAAGCGTGGGAATTCAAAAAATATTTGGGTCCAATTAATATAATTTAGTATTGCTTGGTAAGTAAAATATGTATAAAGTTGCTTAGAAATCGTTATAAATTCTTGCCAAGGGCTTGCAGTTAAATGATTTGGTTTTCCAAAAGCAGTTCATGTGCTTCTTCATCAAACGTAGAGTTACCAAGCTAAATGCATTCCAGTTGCAAAAATAATTGCACCCGTAAACATATTTTTCTCACTGTAGCAATGTGCAAAAACTAAGTTTTGCCCCCTGACATGGCATGCCCTGCCTGCCAGTTTTTTCCGACGGAACTTCCTTCCTGGCGAAATGTCTCTCTGTCCTCGGAAGGAGCGCCCTCTGAGCTGGCTGGGCTTTGCCCAGCAGTGAGTGCGCCAGGGTGGGCACCACGGAAGGGGGGGGAAGATGCCCCTTCCCTCGACTGCCGCCCCAACCTTGTCTGCCGTCTCCCGCAGGCTGAGAAGAAGGCCAAGGTCATTGCCGGGATGAATGCGGTGGAGGAGATGCCCCCCAGCGAGCCCCAGAAGGAGGAGGAGGCCAGCCCCCCGGCCTCGCAGCAGCCCACGGACCCCGCCTCGCCCACCGTGGCCACCACCCCGGAGCCCGTGGGGCCTGAGGCTGTGGACAAAGGCATGTCCAAGTCGGCCGACGATGAGCCGGAATACGAGGTGAGCAGTGCCCTTCTGTGAGTCCCACCCCCCAGCTCCCGGCCCCCTAGCAATCTACTGCATCCCTGGGGGGTCTCTCCCCACACTGAACATTGACCCCCAGACGGGGCTGGCCTGAGCCACGCAGGGCAGAGGCTGTGGGCAAGGGCACCTCTGCAAGGGGAGAAGCTGGTGTGGCCGCCCGCCACTACTGCCCCCCATGCAGCCGTGCGCTGAAGACTGTGCCTATGGGGTGCCCCCCCACCTTGCATTGGGTGGATGAGTTGGCAGGGAGGAACAATGGGGCTGAGAGAGAGGGAGCGCCCAGGAGAGGCTTTGCTCTTAGCCAGAGGGGAAGGAGGCTCAAATCCCTAGGGAAGGTGAGGCCAAGATCCTGGGAGCAGCGTAGGATCGGAATTGTGGAGTCGGGGGGACCCCATGGGGACATCTAGTCCAGCCCCGGCAATGCAAGACGGGAGGCACGGAGTTGGGGAAGAACGCATGCCGGCTGGTGGGAGATGGCAAGGGGCCGGTTGGAGGGAGACTGGAGAGGGTGGAAGTGAGGTCTAGAAGCTTGAGAAGGCCTTCTGGCATGGGGGGGGTCCTCTCTCTGCAGCACATCCAGGCCCACCTCTCGTTGCCTGAGTTCCCCCGTGTCACAGGCAGCCCCACTCGGAGACCCCCAGGCAGCCTCTGATGGGGGGTTGAGGGATAGACCGAATTTCTGCCCCACTTTCCCTTCCAACAAATCCCAGAGCGGCTTGTGGACGATAAACGACAAAAGCAGAACAAGTACAGAAAAAGTCCTAGAAAAGGATTTGCAAGCCATCAAGACAACATCCATACAGCACTATTTGCAAGCCAGACACTGAAAAATAAGCTAAACGTGGCAAGTTCAGCATGAGTCACGTTAGGTGATGAACAAATCACCAACGAGGCATTTAGAACCTATAAAATAATATAACAAGTCCACACACACACTCCTCCTCCCCACCTAATGACTCACAATCTTTGCTTTTTTAAAAAAAGTTTTTGTTTGATTGTACAGATTTGTTTACCCTCAAAATCACAAATAGTAAAAATTGCACAAAATTCTTCAGCTGCATATTATAAGTCACTCTTAATTTTCCAGTTCTCCATTGTATCCAAAGCCTGTGTAATGTTACAAGAGTTATTTAAGACCTGCTAGAGAGTCCAGGTGTTTACAGTGGTCTTTCAAGTATAGTATAAATTCCTCCCATTCTTTGCTGAAGTTTTGATCTTCCTGGTTTCTGATTTCCGCGGTCATTTTTGCCATCTCTGCATAGCCCAGCAACTTGGTCTGCCATTCTCCTCTGGTCGGGGGGGGGGGGACGGGGACTCTCGTCTCCCGAACTCTGGGCAAGCAGCTGTCAATCTTTGCTTTCTTCCGTCCATTAAAACACACACCTCTGCAAGAGACCTGGACGTCCTCAGCCTGATGGCCCCTTGCTCTCTTCTTTTTCCTCCCCACGGCAGGACGGCCGGGGCTTTGGGATCGGGGAGCTGGTCTGGGGGAAGCTGCGGGGCTTCTCCTGGTGGCCGGGACGCATTGTCTCCTGGTGGATGACGGGCAGGAGCCGAGCCGCCGAGGGAACGCGCTGGGTGATGTGGTTTGGCGACGGGAAGTTCTCTGTGGTGAGTGGCCCAGGGGGGTGCTGGGGGGGGGAGCCAGGCGGGCACCCGAAGGGGCCAGGAAGCGGCTGCTTGCTGTGGCCTGGGCCCTGGGAGGCTGGCAGGGTGCCCTGCATGAAAGAAGAGGCTGCAGGATCAGGCCAGGGGCCCAAACCCAAGAGCCCCAGTCTCCCCTCCTGCAGTTTCCAGTGCCTAGAATTCAGGAGCATGGCTGCCTCCATGCAACCTAACGGCCATCGAGAGTCCTCTCCTCCATGAACTGGTCCAGTCCTCTTTGGAAGCCATCTGAGTTGGGGGCCATCTCTGCCTCCTGTTAACGGAGAAATCTGAGGGCTCCCTTGGACAAAAAGCAAGGACCCCAGCCAGGAATACCAGGGCAAAACAGGAGCCAGTAGGCTTAGTCTTTATTGAAGACTGTCAGGACAGGACTCCCACCTGCCACAAGGTGGAAGCCCCGAACAAAAGAGAACCCAAACTTTTATTAGCCGCTAATCCCCATGTTACATCCCAACTACATCATAGTTACATCATGAAAGGGGAGGTCTGGTGGCAGGAATCTGAGCATCCTGGACCCTGCCCCATGGTTCCCCTTGCCCTCCACCAAACACCCATCAAGTGGAACAAAAGAGATATTTACATTTCCCTGTTTCCCAGCCAAGTTCATCCCACCCTTTTGTCTTCATCTGGGTTTATTTCTGGAATGGCTACCTGTCTGGCACTCAGGTATCAGGAGGCCAGGGATTATCCCTCAGGCAGAGGGGCTCACAGGTCTATAGGAATTTCTGAAGTTTCCCCAGTGAGCCAGTACAGAGATGCATTGATCAGTGAATTCTTACATTTGGTATTGTGCAGCAAAGGCCCTTTGAACAGATAGGAAGAAACTGTGATGAAGTGTTTTGTGGGGATAAATCACAGAAGTCACAAAAGTGATTGTGCTGATTTTGGTAGTGGGCTGCATGTGCAGGATATCTGCTGGAGGGGCAACCCCCCCCAATCCTATACATAAATTCCTGCAACACTCCTGTGGCAGGGAGTTCCGCAGTTCCACTTTGCTTTCTAACCCTAAGAAACTCCACCCCGCCCTCATTCTGACATTTATTTTCCTCTCTTTCCGGCAGGTCTGCGTGGAGAAGCTGCTCCCGCTCAGCTCCTTCTCCAATGCCTTCCACCAGGCCACGTACAGCAAGCAGCCCATGTACCGCAAAGCCATCTACGAGGTGCTGCAGGTAAGGCCTGACTTTGGCCCCCCCACCCCTATTCGCGTCTCCCACCTGGCCAGCGCTCCTGGTTCCTGTTTGCAGGCAAGTAGGAAGCCTCTAAGGGACGCAGGTGGCGCTGTGGGTTAAACCACAGAGCCTAGGACTTGCCAATCAGAAGGTCGGCAGTTCGAATCCCCGCGACGGGGTGAGCTCCCGTTGCTCAGTCCCTGCTCCTGCCAACCTAGCAGTTCGAAAGCACGTCAAAGTGCAAGTAGATAAATAGGTACCGCTCTGGCGGGAAGGAAATAATAATAAATTTTTATTTATACCCCACCCTTCCCGGTTCACAAAACCGGGCTCAGGGCAGCTAACAACAAATTTAAAACACTTAACTGATGCAACAAAAAACAGCATAAAATACAGTATAAAACATAAATAACAATAAATTCAGAATTCAAAAATCAATTTAGGGGGAAATCCATCCAGTAAACATTGGATGATCACCAGGGCTAGCTGGCTAAATTGGTCCTACTTGGGCCAGTGAGGAGACCAGGGGAGAACCAGTTGTGGGATCCCAGAGCGGGTAATCTTCATAAAAAGGGAAGGGGGAGGGAAGGAAGGAAGGAAGGGGAATAAAAGATCAGGCTAAGTTCAAATTGAAAGCCCAGCGGAAGAGGGGTTAAATCCTGCAGGGCCCTGGTCTCCTGGGACAGAGCATGAGACCACCAGGTCGGAGCCATCACTGAGAAGGCCCTGGCCCTGGTGGAGGATAGTCTGACTTCCTTCGGGCCTGGGACCTCTAAACTATGCTTATTCATGGACCTTAAGGTCCTCTGCAGGGCAGACCAGGAGAGGCGGTCCCTTAAGTACGAGGGCCCTAAGTTTCCGTGCTCTGCTCTGGTTTTGCCAGAAGCGGCTTAGTCCTACTGGCCCCATGACCCAGAAAAACTGTCTGCGGACAAACGCCGGCTCCCTCGGCCTGTAAAGCGAGATGGGCACCGCAACCCAAGAGTCGTCTGCGACTGGACTTAACTGTTGAGGGTCCTTTACCTTTGAGGAAGCCTTTAAAAGGACAAGTTCCCCCCCCCCTTCACGCTGCCCCACAGACCAGCTCAGGGGCTGGGAAGGGACCTGCCCACCTGCTCCACAGCCTTCCTCGGCTGCCCCAGATCCATCTGTGCCAGAAGCACAGAGGAAGAAAAGGGACAGATTCACATGCACCTACAAGTAGGTGGGAAGAAGCCCCGGCGCCCCTGCAGAGTTTGGGGGACGCAACAGAGGGTGCAGCGGGGGTATCTTTGCCAGCCAGACCCCCACCGTGAAGCAGCGGCCCTAGGAGCCTAGGGAGCAGCCTGCGCTGACCGCTGAGCCCACTGAGGTAGTGTTTGCTCTGACTGGCAACAACCGCTCTCCAGGATTTCAGGCAGGGAGATGCTGCCGTCGGGGATTGCATTGGGGGCCCTTCTGCGTGCACGCAGGTGCTCTACCCACTGAGCAAGCTGTCCCTTCTGCCCCCATAGGTGGCCAGCAGCCGGTCAGGCAAGATCTTCCCCTCCTGCCCCGAGAACGACGAAACCGACACATCCAAAGTGGTGGAGATCCAGAACAAGCAGATGATTGAGTGGGCGGTGGGGGGCTTTCAGCCCTCTGGCCCCAAGGGCCTGGAGCCCCCAGAAGGTAAGGAAGTGGGGCAGGGGCTGGGGGGGGGGCTCTAGGGCAGGCGGGCGGGCAGACCCTGGGGGTTCCTGACCCCGAAGCCCGGTGAGAGCGAGGAGAGGAGCGTCCTCACCCAAGGGACCTTGGAGCTAGATTCGCACTCGGGGCTAGCCCCCCTCACCGCCTTCTTTCCTTGCAGAGGAGCGCAACCCCTACAAAGAAGTTTACACAGAGATGTGGGTGGAGCCGGAAACCGCTGCCTACGCCCCTCCTCCCCCCGCCAAAAAACCAAGGAAAAGCACAGCCGAGAAGCCCAAGGTCAAGGAGATCATTGACGAGCGCACCAGAGGTCAGCCTCGGGCCGGGGGGGCTGCTTTGGCTGGGAGGTTCCCCGCTTTCTCCAATGTCGGACCATCAAAAGGATCCGCCGGATCAGGCCCAAAGGGATCACCTGGTCCTCTCCCCCCTCTCTCCCATTTGGGGATTGAACCTGCAAGCTTGGACTTGCCAGCGCCACACTCTCGCCAGCGCAGCCCAAGCAGAATCTGAACACAAGCGGTGCTCTCCTCTGTTAATTTGCCTTTCAAAGCCGCCTTTCTTAGCTGCCTCCTGTGGCAGGGAGTTCCAAAGTTGAACTCTGTGCCACATGAAGGGCTTTTCTGGCCCAGCTGCTTCTGGGGGCAGGGGCAGGGGCAGGGGGAAGCGCTGTAGGGCCTGCTGTGCACCCCCCAAAAAAAAACCTGTGTTCCTGGTCCTCTGTACCCCACTCCATCTGGGGGTGCCCCCTTCTCCTCTGCTTGCTAGAGTAGCTGCCCCCAGTTTCCTCCTGTGCAGAGAAATACCTAGGGAGTTGAGGTGTTCTAAGAGGCTGCGTGGAGCAGTGGTAAGAGCAGAGCTTTCCCTATAAGTGTGTCCTCTCTCCCTGTCTCCCCCCTTCTGGGCTGCAGGGGCCCCCTTCTTGCCTCTGTGCTTTGTCATTTGCACCCTGGCGCAGCCCATGGGCAACCATCTTGCCCCCCCCCCCCGGCCTCCTTTTCCACCCCTCCTGGCATCTCTGGCATAGACCCCTTGTCCCAAAGAGGCCAGTGTTGTGCTTGGGGGGCTGGCTTAGAGACCCTTCCGGCTGTTCCTCTGGGCAGCCTGGGACCCTGAAAGAGGCTGTTAGGGGGCATGGGGGCTGCCCCCCCCGGGTCATGGAGGACTCTGCAGGAAATGGGCAAAGTCTTTGCCCAGAGCTCAGAGCAGGCGGGCATCCACAAAGCAAAACAGGAAAAGCGGGTAAACAGTTTCAGTCAAGCCCTACCTAATCTGGGCAGATTTCGTCAAGACCACCTCTCTGTTTTTGTAATGGGAAAAGTGGCAAAATCAGCACAGATTAATAATAATAATAATAATAATAATAATAATAATAATAATAAATTTTACTTATATCCCGCCCTCCCCAGCCGAAGCCGGGCTCAGGGCGGCTAACAACAATCAAATAATCAAACAGTCAAATAATCACACAATCTAAAAATATTTCATTATAAAAATTAATTAAAATCAAATTGATGGCAACCGATTAAGCAAAATTCTGTGCAGGTTGCCAGAGGAGGGAGTCAGGCTGCGCCCTGACCAAAGGCCTGGTGGAACAACTCTGTCTTGCAGGCCACCAGATGTGCTGATGAGCAGTTGAGGCCACCCCTTGGCATCCCATCATGCAGCCTTTGCCAACTTGGTAATCCCTCCAGAGAATAAAAAAATGGGGGAGTTGGAAGGGACCCCTTGGGGTCATCCAGCCCAACCCCCTGCAAGGCAGGAATCTCAGCTACAGCATCCAGGACAGAGAACCATTCAACCTCTGCTTAAAAGCCTCCAAGGAGAGTCCCCTCACCTCCCAAGGGAGACCCTTCCACTGTCCAACACCTCTGACTATCAGAAAGGTTTTTTGTATGTTTAGTTGGAATCTCCTTCCTTGTCACTTGAAGCCATGGGTTCAAGTCCTGCCCTCCAGAGCAGGAGAAAAGAAGCTTGCTCCCTCTCCCATTTGAGTCATTTGAAGATGGCTCTCCTATCTCCTCTCAGTCTCCTCTTTTCCAGGCTAAACATACCCAACTCCTTCAACCACTCCTCATCAGGCTTGGCTTCTAGACCCTCGATCATTTTAGTCACCCTCCTCTGCACACCTTCCAGCCTGTCAATATCCCATCTTCCTAAAAACCTTTTAATTTTTAGTTCTTTTCCTGTATCCCTTTATGGTTTGATACTGATATAAGCCGCTGTGATAGATTTTTATGATACAGTGGTGTAATAAATACTTTGAAAAGCAAGATAAATATAACATTTTAATGTGTTGTTTTGTTGTTTAATGTGTTATATTTCCGGGAAGCAGTGGTATATAAGTATTTTTATAAATAGCAGAACGGAGCCCACCCTCCTGTTCTGCCAAAATCTGCCCTCCGCTCACCAACCCCCCCCCTTTTCCCTCCGCAGAGCGTCTTGTTTTCGACGTCCGGCAGAAGTGCAGGAACATTGAAGGTGAGCCTGAGCCCTTGCTGCCTCGGCTGCACAGAAGCGGGAGGGGTGCATGCATTTGGGGGGGGGGCGCTTTTCCACATCCGCTTTCAGCGCTTCCCTTCAAGAGATGCTGGCCCCGGAAGCCGCAGGGTCCTGTGGGGGCGAGGAGCTTCCGTGCGTCCTCCCCCCGCTTCGTAAGTGGCAGTCACTCAGTGCGGAGGGTCTTTTGTGCCCCCCCCTTGCAGCTGCCAGCTCCGTCCGGTCCAGCAGGAGGGGCCGTAATGTTCCGGGTCCGGTCCAGAGGTTGCTGGGTCTGCCTTTGGAAGAGGGGGAGCAATGCAGATAGGTACAAAGGGAGGTGGGCGGTAGACTTGCCAGGTGGGGGGAGGCCAGGGGCAGCTCCTATCTCCCTCCCCTTGCCCCCCCTAACCCTTCTCCCCTTGTCCCCCCCCCCCCAGATATCTGCATCTCCTGCGGGAGCCTCAATGTCACCCTGGAGCACCCTCTCTTCAACGGAGGCATGTGCCAAAACTGCAAGGTAGGCCTTGAGGTGCCAGAATGCAAATAGGTAAAGGTAAAGGGACCCCTGACCATTAGGCCCAGTCGTGGCCGGCTCTGGAGTTGCAGCACTCATCTCGCTTTATTGGCCGAGGGTGCCGGCGTATAGCTTCCGGGTCATGTGGCCAGCAGGACTAAGCCGCTTCTGGCAAAACCAGAGCAGCGCATGGAAATGCCGTTTACCTTCCCGCCGGAGTGGTACCTATTTATCTACTTGCACTTTGACATGCTTTTGAACTGCTAGGTTGACAGGAGCAGGGACCGAGCAACGGGAGCTCACCCCGTCAAGGGGATTCGAACCGCAGACTTTCTGATCAGCAAGCCCTAGGCTCTGTGGTTTAACCCACAGCGCCACCCGTGTCCCAGAATGCAAATACAAGCCCTGCAAATAATGGAAATTTTGTCATCGCCTGCAGGGAAGAGGCAGCAAGTGGGTAGCTTGGGGGGGGGGGGGGTAGCAGGAGCCCCTAGGGGAGAGGGAGACGTCTGCTGTGGCGAGGCTCCTCACGGGTGTTGGCTATTTGCAGTTTAGTAGTGCTGCAGAGAGCTTGCTGGGGAGACCATGCATTAAAAAGGGACTCAAAAATAACTTAAACAAGGTTTTACTTACAAAACAAAAACTCCTTATATACTAAATACATTAACAACAACCCAGACCCAACCACCAACCCAACCCCCAGGGTAATGGAAGAGCTAGGTGCTGCTCCTTATATACTATACCCAAATGCTGACACACCTTAATCAATACAACTCAGCAGCACCTGCTATGTTTCACAGCGGTAAAGCTGGGTCTCGTTATTTTGCTCAGGCCCCTTAAAGACATACACATCAGATGGAACAATGATGAACCTTTACATTTCAAGAAACCATTCAACAACGGGATCTTTGCCGCAGGATCACATTCACCTAGTGCTATACCAGCTGCACTGGCTCCCGGTGGAGTACAGGGTCAAGTTTAAGGTGCTGGTTTTGACCTTTAAAGCCCTATACGGCCTAGGACCCTCGTACCTATGGGACTGCCTCTCCTGGTATGCCCCACAGAGGACCTTACGGTCTTCAAATAAAAACACCCTGAAGATCCCGTGCCCCAGGGAAATTAGACTGGCCTTGACCAGAGCCAGGGCCTTTTCAGCACTGGCCCCAATGTGATGGAACACTCTGTCCCAAGAGATCAGGGCCCTGCGGGACTTGACATCTTTCTGCAGGGCCTGCAAGATAGAGCTGTTCCGCCTGGCCTTTGGTTTATACTCAGTCTGACCCTTATGTTTCCCTCCCCTTACGGTTTTGATCTATGGGCTATTTTTAAAATGAGGTTGCATTTTAAATTGCATTTTAAAATGTTTTTTTCCTATTATGTTTTTACTGTGATTTTATTGGTATTAGCTGCCCGGAGCCCGGCTGGGGCTCTGGCTGGGGAAGGCGGGGTATAAATAAAATTTATTATTATAATTATTATTATTATTATTATCATTATTATCATTATTATCATTATTATTATTACTATTATTACTATTCTCTGCCTGTGCCCCACCTGTAAGGGGGCAGCCAGTGCCTTTCCTGTTAGTGTGTTGCAAAGGGCATGGAGCTGTTAAATTGTGGAGTTCGGTGGGATCCCAATGGCCATCTAGCCCAACCCCCTGTGAGGCAACAATCGCAGTGCCAGGAAGGCCCCCTCACTCCACTCTTCTCTCTCCTCTTGTCCCTCCCCCACCAGAACTGCTTTTTGGAATGCGCTTACCAGTATGATGACGACGGCTACCAGTCCTACTGCACCATCTGTTGTGGGGGCCGCGAAGTCCTCATGTGTGGCAACAACAACTGCTGCAGGTGAGCCAAAGGACGGGGGGAGGGTAAGAGGGAGGGGTCCACACCTGTCTGCTCCCCCCCCCCCCGGGCAGGGTACTAATATTATACCCTGAAGTCCGGCTCCGAGAGCCTTTTGGCGGTTCCCTCCCTGTGAGAAGTGAGGTTACAGGGAACCAGGCAGAGGGCCTTCTCGGTAGTGGCGCCCGCCCTGTGGAACGCCCTCCCAGCAGATGTCAAGAAATAAACAATTATCTGACTTTTAGAAGACATCTGAAGGCAGCCCTGTTTAGGGAATTTTTTAATGTTTGAATTTTTACTGGTTGCAAATGGATCCGTTCCGGAGGCCCGTTCGCAACCTGAGAAGAATGCAACCTGCGTCTGTGCATGTGCGGGTTGCGATTTGCTGCTTCTGTGCATGCGTGTGACGTCATTTTGCACTTCTCCGCATGCGCGAGCGGCGAAACCCGGAAGTAGCCCTTTCCGTTACTTCTGGGTCGCCGCGGGACGCAACCTGAAAACACGAAACCTGAAGCAAACATAATTTGAGGCATGGCTGTATTCTGTTTTCAGTCCTCTGTTGGGAACCGCCCAGAGTGGCTGGGGAAACCCAGCCAGATGGGAGGGGTATCAATAATTTATTTATTTATCTATTTATTTAAGAGAGGGAAGCCTTTGTGTCCCTCTTCCTGCTTGTTGAGGTGGAAGCCTGCCGGGACTTTCCCTTTGACTCCTGCGTGAGAGGCGGCTGCCAAGGGGAAGCCCTGCCTCACGCAGAAGCAGGCTGGGATCCAGACCGCAAGAAAAGCTTGCTGGACCAGCCCCATGGCCCAGGAAGACGCCCCAAAGGGAAACCCACAGGCAGGATCCCAGCCCAAGAGCAACTCTCTCCTCCTGCATTTCCAGCAACTGGGATTCAGAAATGTTATTCACTCTGACTATGGAAGCAAGGCCACCCTGGTTGGAGCCATCGATAGCCCTCTCCCTCTCCTCCTTCTTCTCCTCCTCCATGAATTTGTCCTCTCCTCTTTGAAATCCATCCATCTGAGAAATCCATTGCTTCCTCATGTGGAAGGGAGTTCCGCAGTTTAACTAGGCGCTGCGTGAAGAAGGGCTTTCTCTTATCTGCCCCAATTCTTCCAACATTCAGGCTAGGGATAAGGAAAGATTCGCCCAGCAGTTGGGTCTGGGTTGGGCTAGGCCTGGGAGGGACCCCTGCCAGTCAGTGCCAGGGTGATCCCACAGGCAGTGGAGCAAGCCAGGGGGGCGGGGGGGGGTCAGACTGTCAGAGTCAGGAATCCCTCCCTGCCTCCCTCGTCCTGCTGGGCCGGAGCGCTGACGGCTGGACTCTGCCCGCAGGTGCTTTTGTGTGGAGTGCGTGGACTTGCTGGTGGGCCCTGGCGCTGCCCAGGCGGCCATCAAGGAAGACCCCTGGAACTGCTACATGTGCGGCCACAAAGGCATCTACGGCCTGCTCCGGCGGCGGGAAGACTGGCCCTCGCGACTCCAGATGTTTTTCGCCAACAACCACGACCAAGAGTTTGTAAGTTCAGGGTAGCGCGGGGGGTGGGATAAGGCGGGTCTTGGGGTGCCCTTTTGCCAGGACTGTTCAGGAGGCGACAGGAGGCACCTCGGCCCTTGCTCTCTGCCGTGGCCTCTGGGGAGCCACTTCTTTTGCCCGACCAGTGGCAAGAGTGGTTTTATTCCATTGGGATGCTCAAGGCAACTTAGCACATCAGCGGCTGGCAGGGAAGTCACACAAGGGAGCTCCAGGCCTATAAATTGCACGGGCTTCTATTATTTATTATACTATACTATACTATACTATACTATACTATACTATACTATACTATACTATACTATACTATAATACAGTGGTGCCTCGCAAGACAAAAATAATCCGTTCCACGAGTCTCTTTGTCTAGCGGTTTTTTCGTCTTGCGAAGCAACCCTATTAGCGGATTAGCGCTATTAGCGGTTTAGCGGCTATTAGCGGCTTAGCGGCTAAAAGGCTATTAGCGGCTTAGCGGCTTAGAAAAAGGGGGGGAAAGGGGAGAAAACCCGCAGGAACTCGCAAGACGTTTTCGTCTTGCGAAGCAAGCCCATAGGGAAATTTGTCTTGCAAAGTGCATCGAAAAACGGAAAACCCTTTCGTCTAGCGGGTTTTTCGTCTTGCGGGGCACCACTGTAATTGATTGATTGAATTTATACACCACCCTATATATACCCGGAGGTCTCAGGGCAGTTCAATGTTTGTAGAATGGCATTCCATCACCTTAGCTTTATACATGTGTAGAAATCCAGTCGCATTCTCTGGGAATGGACATCCTGAATTTGGGCTGGGCGAGATCTGCTTTTCAGCATTTATCACCAGCTAAACATGGCAAAAGAGTGGTACCTTGGTTCTCCAACTTAATCCATTCCAGAAGTCTGTTCCAAAACCAAAGCGTTTCAAAACCAAGGCACACTTTCCCATGGGAATTTATGCTAAATGGATCAATCTGTTCCAGACATTTTAAAAACAACCCCTAAAACAGCACTTTAACTTGATTTTCACTATCTAAAGAGACCACTGATCCATAAAATGAAAGCAATAAACAATGTACTGCAGTTACACCATCGATCAGTCAGTAGCTGAACTCGGTTCCACACAGTCACAAAAACAAAACAAAAAGCCACAAAAACGCAAAATAAATAGTAAACACAGACAGACCTCGCGTAACACTCAAAACGGAGCACATTTGGCTTCCGAAAAAGGTTCGCAAACTGGAACACACACTTCTGGGTTTGCAGTGTTTGGGTTCCAAGTTGTTTGAGTACCAAGGCGTTTGAGAACCAAGGTACCACTGTATATGAATATATCCCGATGTCCAAAAGAAGCATGGAGCTATGTAGAGGCTTTGGTTGGCTTGCAAGATCTCTGTTGGCCCCATGAGATCTCCCAGAAGCCTCACCCGACCTTCCCTCCAGTGGGAGAATTCCAGGGGTCTTGACTTTGCACAAATTTGCCTCGGCATGCAAATCCCCGGGACACAACCACCCCACCCCCCCCACTGGCAGGTCTGCTGTCCTGTCATTTCTACTACACCGCCCCCCTCCCTCTCTTGCCCACGCCAACGCCGTCTCTCTTTGCATCTTGGCAGGACCCACCAAAGGTTTATCCGCCGGTCCCCGCCGAGAAGAGGAAGCCCATCCGTGTGCTCTCGCTCTTTGATGGCATCGCCACAGGTGAGCCTGGCCCCCCTCCTGGAAGCGTGGGCCGTGTTGGGGTGCAGCCCCCCCTTGCGCACCTGTGAATGTCCCCCCTCCCTCCCTCCAGGTCTCCTGGTGCTGAAGGACCTGGGCATCCAGGTGGACCGCTACATCGCCTCGGAGGTGTGCGAGGACTCCATCACGGTTGGGATGGTGCGGCACCAGGGCAAGATCATGTATGTTGGGGACGTCCGCAATGTCACGCAGAAACACGTACGTGGAGCTCTGGGGAGGGGGGGAGGGCGGCTTCCCCTCCCTCTGTGTCGCTGGCCCAGGACCCCAGCCCCAGGGGGTGCCCCTCCCGCCTCTGACGCTCCCGCCTCCTTCCGCACTGCAGATACAGGAGTGGGGGCCCTTCGACCTGGTGATTGGAGGCAGCCCCTGCAACGACCTCTCCATCGTCAACCCAGCCAGGAAAGGCCTTTACGGTAGGTGCCCCACCCCCCACCCACCCCCGGTCCCTGCCGGGGCTCACAAAGTCAAAGAATCATCGGGTTGGGTCATCGGGTCCAGACTTTCCAAAACTTGGGTCTCCAGCTGTTTTTGGACTACAGTTCCCATCCTCCCATATCATTGAAAGACCTACACTGGCTCCCAGTATGTTTCTGAGGACAATTCAAAGTGTTGGTGCTGACCTTTAAAGCCCTAAACGGCCTCGGTTCTTTATACCTGAAGGAGCGTCTCCACCCTGGACACCTGGGTCCAGCGCCGAGGGTCTTCTGGCGGTTCCCTCCCTGCAAGAAGTGAAGTTACAGGGAACCAGGCAGAGGGCCTTCTCGGTAGTGGCACCCGCCCTGTGGAACGCCCTCCCACCAGATGTCAAGAAATAAACAACTATTTTAGAAGTTATCTGAAGGCAGCCCTGTTTAGGGAAGTTTTTAATGTTTGAAGTTTTACAGTGGTAAAACCTCTGGTTGCAAATGGTATCCGTTCCGGAGGCCCATTCGCAACCTGAGAAGAATGCAACCTGCGTCTGTGCATGTGCAGGTTGCGATTTGCCGCTTCTCTGCATGCGCGTGACGTCATTTTGCACTTCTGCGCATGCGCGAGCGGCGAAACCCGGAAGTAACCCTTTCCGTTACTTCTGGGTCGCCGCGGGACGCAACCTGAAAACGCGCAACCTGAAGCAAACGTAACATGAGGCTACTAGACTTTTGGAAGACATCTGAAGGCAGCCCTGTTCAAGGAAGCTTTTAATGTTTAACAGACCACTGTATTTTAATACTCTGTTTGAAGCCACCCAGAGTGGCTGCCGAAACCCAGCCAGATGGGCGGAGTATAAATAATAATTTCTATTCTATTCTATTCTATTCTATTCTATTCTATTCTATTCTATTCTATTCTATTCTATTGGTCCCACTCTCTAGGGATGATTGGAGTTGTGGTCCAAAAACAGTTGGAGACCCAAGTTGAGGAAGGCCTGATCTAGTCCAGCCCCCTGCAGTGCAGAAATCTCGGCTAGCGTATCCATGACAGATGGCCCTCAAACCTCTGCTTAGAAACCTCCAAGGAAGGAGAATTCACAACCTCCCAAGGGAGACCGATCCGCTATTGAAAGTTCTTCCTGATGTTTAGTTGAAATCTCCTTTCTCGTTACTTGAAGCCATGAGTTCGAGTCCTACCCTCCAGAGCAGGAGAAAACAAGCTAGTTTACTCTTCCATTTGATGGCCCTTGACATATTGGAAGGTGGCTCTCCTATCTCCTCGCAGTCCCCTCTTCTCCAGGCTAAACATTCCCAATGACCTCAAAGCTGTTTAAATCATTTGCGTCACTGATAGCTGTGACCCCAGGGTTAGGGTCTGCCTTTGTCTAGTGACGGTGGTGCTGTGGTCTAAACCACTGAGCTTGCCGATCAGAAGGTCAGCGGTTCGAATCCCTGCAAGGGGTGAGCTCCCATTGCTCTGTCCCAGCTCCTGCCAACCTAGCAGTTCGAAAGCACACCAGATACTGTATTTTTCGCTCTGTAAGATGCACCAGACCATAAGATGCACCTAGTTTTTGAAGGAGGAAAACAAGAAAAAAAAATTCTGAATCTCAGAAGCCAGAACAAGAGGGATCGCTGCACAGTGAAAGCACTGATCCCTTTTGCTGTTCTGGCTTCTGGGATAGCTGCACAGCCTGCCTTCGCTCCGTAAGACGCACACACATTTCCCCTTTTTAGGAGGGAAAAAGTGAGTCTTATAGAGCAAAAAATATGGTAAATAGGTACTACCGCTGCGGCGGGAAGGTAAATGGCGTTTCCGTGCATTCTGGCTTGCGTCACAGTGTCCTGTTGCACCAGAAACTGTTTAGTCCTGCTGTCCACATGACCCGGAATACTGTCTGTGGACAAACACCGGCTCCCTTGGCCGGAAAGTGAGATGAGCACCGCAACCCCATAGTCGCCTTTGACGGGACCTAACCACCCAAGGGTCCTTTACCTTCCCTTCCCTTGCCTAGGGGTCTGGAGAAGGGGATTTCCCCACACCCTTAATCACCCTGGAGTGTGGGGCCAGAAGGGCTTGCCAAGGGAGCTTTTGTGTCTTGTGGGCTGGTCTTGTGTTTGAGCCCCCGTTCATGGCGGTCTTCCTCCCCTCCCACCCCAGAGGGCACGGGGCGACTCTTCTTTGAGTTCTACCGGCTGCTGCACGAGGCCCGGCCCAAGGAGGGAGACGAGCGGCCCTTTTTCTGGCTCTTTGAGAATGTGGTGGCGATGGGCGTCAGCGACAAGAGAGACATCTCTCGCTTCCTGGAGGTGAGAGGGTGGGCAGCAGGTGGGTGGGCAGGCACCGCTCTTTCCTCCTTGCCCGCCCTCTGAATGTCCCTGGGCGGGAGAGGGAGGAGCAACCTGGGGGAAATTGCCGGATCTGAGCCAAAGCAGCCAGAACAGGACCAAAGGCAAAACCTGCCTGCCTCTCTGCTGTATTCCAGGCGCAGGGAGTTCCTCCTGCCACCAGAGGGCACCTGAGTGTTTCCAGGGCTCATCTTGAAAAGCAGCCTTGCCTAGCGGTTAGAGTGGCAGAGCACCGGGTTCAAATCCCCCGCTCTTCCAGGAAACGCTCAGCAGGTGGCTCTCAGCCTATCCTACCTAGCAGGGTTGTGGGGATTAAATGAGGAGGGGCAGAACCATGTAGGCCACCTTGTGCTCCTTGCAGGGAAATTGGGGTATCAGTGTTGACCTCCTGCCATCCCTGTCTATTGTTCCTGCTGGCTGTCGGGGTTTTGGGAAGGGGGCAGCTTCTGAGGGAGGGGGCAGCTAGAACGTTAGCCCCCCAGGGCCACGTCATAAATGAGGCGATTTAAGAGCTTCCGTCTGAGAAGCTGAATGCTCTGATCCAGGATTGAATCAGGGTGAGGTTGTCAGACAGGGCCAGGGGTCAGCAAACCTTTGGAGCAGGGGGCCGGTCCACTATCCCTCAGACCTTGTGGGGGGGCTGGACTATATTTGGGGGGGTGGGAATGAACAAATTTCTATGCCCCACAAACAACCCAGAGATGCATTTTAAATAAAAGGACACATTCTACTCATGTAAAAACACGCTGATTACGGTCCGGATTTAGAAGGTGATTGGGCCGAATCCGGCCCCCGGGCCTTAGTTTGCCTACCCATGATCAGGGCATTGAATGAAATCTTTATTGCTGAAAACAATAAGCCATCACAATTGGTCACAATGCATAGAATACAAATAATTGATTTAAAACTGAACAACAGCAACAGCAAACATACAAAAATGTGAAAAACACACCTGCATAAGTTAAGCACTCCATTTCTCTCGCTCCCCCTTATGATACTTGCCTTGGTGCCCAGCTCTCAACTTACTTGCAGCCAAGGCAAATTTTGCAACTGTCCAGTAATAAATACGTTCTTGCCAGCCAGCAAACTAGAGATTTGCTGAATGAGAGGTCAATTGGAAAGAGAGCAAAGGATGTAATCTAGGGGAATCCACTGAGAGGGATTGGGTTCTAGATTAAACCGCAGGGTGCCTTCCGCTCAATGAGGCCCTCCGGTGGGCAGGACAGGGCTGGCACAGGGGCACCGGAAGCTGCCTTCCACTGAACTGACTGGCATCAGTGGCTTTCCAGAGCTTCAGGCCTGCCCTGGAGATGCCCGTTCTGCGGGCAAGGCGGGAGCTGCGCCACTGAGCTCTCCCCTTCCCCAAAGTCATGAGCAGGGGCAGGCCCTTGCCGGAAAGGTCTGGAGGGCCTGAGCCCCGAAGCGCAGCTCTACCTGGGGTGGAGGGCAGCCCCCGCCCTGCCCACCCCGTGACGCCTTCCTCCTCCCCCCTTCTCTCTCGGCTGCAGTCCAACCCGGTGATGATCGATGCCAAAGAGGTCTCGGCAGCGCACAGAGCCCGCTACTTCTGGGGGAACCTGCCCGGCATGAACAGGTTGGTCAGAGGTCTGGCGCCAGCACCCAGAAACCCGCCCGTGCCAAGGAAGCGGTGAGGTCCTGCCAGAACCCTGCCTGCCTTGGGACAGAGAGGAAATGGAAATAATAATAATAATAATAATAATAATAATAATAATAATAATAATAATGGATTAAAACTTGAGCCCGCTTGCCAGCTCCTCTGGCACACATCTATGAGGAGGGGGCTTGGGGGGGGCGAAGGTGTGAGGCCCAGGAGGTGGGGGTCTTGCAGGGAGGAGTGTTGAGGCTCCCGGGATCCCTGTTCTGGGCTGATCAGTTGTCTGTTTTCCCTGCAGGCCATTGGCTTCAACTGTGAATGATAAGTTGGAACTGCAGGAGTGTCTGGAGCATGGCAGGATAGCCAAGGTGAGTGCGGGGAATTGGGGCCGGGAGGGGAAAGGGACTCTAGTTCAGGAAGGAAGGAAGGCAGGAGTCGCCAAATGGCAGGGAAGGCCACCCACCTGGAAATAATAATAATAATAATAATAATAATAATAATAATAATAATAATAATAATATAATGATAAAATTTATTTGTACCCTGACCATCTGGCTGGGTTTCCCTAGCCACTCTGGGTGGCTTCCAACAAGGATTAAAAATACATGAAAATGTCACACATTAAAAACTTCCCTGAACAGGGCTGCCTTCAGATGTCTTTATAGGATAGCTGCTTATTTCCTTGACATCTGAAGGGAGGGTGTTCCACAGGGCGGGCGCCACCACCGAGAAGGCCCTCTGCCTGGTTCTCTGTAACCTCACTTCTTGGAAGGAGGGAACCACCAGAAGAATTTGAAGGGCCAGGGGCCTGATCCAGCAGCTTCCCCTTCTATCCTTATGAGAACAAGCCAAGGGTATCTGATTCTGCTGAAGCTGCCGGTGCCCCCTGCAGCTGCCGTTCAGAGTTGGGGGCAACAGGAGTCCCCTGCTGAGGAAGGGCAGGGGGGTCAGGCAAAACAGAGGCTGGGGGAGGTGGGGCGCCCACTGGGACGGGGGAGGGGGGCAGGGTGGATCTCCCGCAGCCCCCCCCGGCTAACCTTGCCTCCGCCCTCTGTGCTCCCTCCCAGTTCAGCAAAGTGCGAACCATCACCACTCGCTCCAACTCCATTAAGCAAGGCAAAGACCAGCATTTCCCCGTCTTCATGAACGAGAAGGAAGACATTCTGTGGTGCACCGAGATGGAGAGGTGGGTGCCTGCCCTCCTGGCGAGGGGGGTGGGCTGGGGGGTGCTGGGGGCTCCCTTCCCACTTTAGGCGTTCCCCAGGCAAAGGAAGGATTGAACGCTGATTAATAAGAACACACACAGAGGCTTGAACCAACAAGACTCTGGGAAGAGTGCGTATAATAATAATTCCCCTCCACCCTCTAGCCCAGGTCGTTTTATTCACAAAAGAACTTTTTGCACTGTGTTCGTAAGAACCAATCAGATTTCCTCTGAGCATTTCAACAAACCCCACGTGGGAACAAAGTTAAACTACCAAAACTAATTAAGCATGGACACTTCTGGGGTAAACAAAACAGAACTACAAAGGAGTGCATTTGGCAACCATGGGAGGTGATAAACAAGCAATATACATGATAAGAAGGATGGCCAGGAAGACAGCGATCAAGACCTGTTTCGTGGCCCTAAGATTAACATCCTAAGATTAACATATCAGAAAAGCTACATCAAAGAAACTGCCCACTGGCTTTGATGCCTGCCAGGCAAAGCAACTGGCAGTGTAGGTGACTGGTCAAGAAAGAGAAATGGAACAGGGATGCAGAGGTGTGGATTGATCAAGAATCATATCAAAATAGTTCAAACCCAGTCAACGCAATGCTTTCATTGCTGACACAGATGGCTTACTCTAGATTTGTTAGAATTCCTCATAGCAATCCCACCTGATCACTACACCACTCGACTATTCTGTGCTGTGGGGCGGGAATGGGGGGCTGGCTGGCTGAGTCCTGGCTCCATGCACATGGGCACAGCTGTCAACGTTTCCCTTTTTTTAAGGGAAATCCCCTTGTTCCGAATAGGGTTCCTCGCGAGAAAAGGGGAAAGTTGACAGCTACGCCTCCGGGGCCTGCTGGGTGCTGAGTGCCCCCCCCTTTCTGTCCCCGCAGGGTCTTTGGCTTCCCGGTCCACTACACCGACGTCTCGAACATGAGCCGCCTGGCGAGGCAGAGACTCCTGGGTCGCTCCTGGAGTGTGCCAGTGATCCGCCACCTCTTTGCCCCCCTGAAGGAGTACTTTGCCTGCGTCTAAAGAGACACCCGCCCTCGGAACTGGCAAAGCGGAGGAGGAGGAAGAGGAGGAGGCGTCTCAAACACACACACCCCCGAACAGACGAGAAGGGGCACCAGAGAGGAGGAGGAGGTGGTGGCTGGTGGGCAAGAGGGAGGGAGGGAGGGAGAGGACGGCCCCCCCACCCACGGGAGGGTCTACCACCTGCCCATCCTTTCCCCGGGTCAAACCGCCCCAGACCAACCGACCGGCCCCCCTTTTCTGTTGGTGACCCTTCAATTTCCTGCTCTTTCTGGACGGCTTCGCCTCGTCCGTTGGGTTTCCGCCTCTCCTCGGCTGAGCCCCGGGCACGGAGCCCGGCTGTCCGGGCGCCCACGGGCGTGTGCCCCCCCGCCAGCCTCCGCAACGGAGGAGGAGAGCCCAGAGCTGAGCGGGCCTTGGGGCGACAGCTTCGCCCCTGCTCAGTCGAGGAGCACAAAGGGAGGTGCCGGGGGGGGGCCTCCTCGTGTCTACCAGCGCCATTCCTGCGGCGGAGGGTGGGGGCGCAGGCCCGGAAGCTGCCTGCCCCTCCCTCCCTGCCCCTCCCACCCTGCCCCCCTTCCCCACAGTATTTGGGTGCCTACCAGGCCGGAGACCTTGACCAGTCCAGCTCCTACAGCCGCTCTTACCTCTTGTTTACAGTTTATATATATGTGAGAGTTACGTGAGAGAAATGTCTATATATATATAAAAAAGGTACTGTTACTGCTGTACAACTGACTTTCAAAATGGTGCTTCTACATCAAGGGAGAGGGCGCACCCGTGGCAGCTTCAGGGGGGCTCCGTGTGCTGGCCCCCGGGGGGGCTTCTCAGAAAGGGAGGGCAGGTGGGCCAGCAAGGGCGGGTGCCGCTCTCTGCCCTGGGTGTCATGCAATAATGCTTTCCCCCCCGCAAAAGGCGACCCTCAGGCCAGGGGCCCCACCCACCCACCCTCCGCAGTGTCCCAAATAGTGGCCCCTACGTAAACTGGTGCTTTCTCACAAGGGGGGGGGCTGGGTGTCCTCCCCAGCGGGCAGACCGGGCGCTCCACTCAGCCGAGGTCTTTCTTTCCTCCATTTCTGCCCCTGGAACCGCAGGCTCAGCAGTGGGGGGGGGGTCCGTGAGGGGAGGGAGGTAGATAAATGGGGTGCCCTTTGGCACCCGCCTCTCCCCATTCCTCCACAAGCGCGGGGGGCGTTTGGGGGGTCTGTGCCGCTGCTGCCCCCTTCCACCTGCGGCTGATGTGAACGGCAGGGCTCCTGTTTTGCTTGAACAGGCTCCGGCTGTGCTACCCGTCCCCCCGCCCCCGGTTGGCCCCCCAACCCACCCTTTGCAAGGCCCCCCCCACCCTCCAAATACAGGGTTGAGGGGTAGCTCCTCCCAGGGTCCTTGCGCAGAGGGCGGCGGGATTCCTGGGCTCTGCCTCCCTTGGCAATTGTGTGCACTTTAGTCCTTTGGGGCACGGGGGTGCAGAGTGCGGCCAGCTTGGCCCCCCCCCCCGGATGCCCCTCGGGGCGCGGCCTGGGAGGCTGCTTCTCCCTTCCGCCTGTGGGGAGGGCTCCCAGCAGGGCCCAAAGCCCTTGGTGCTAACGGGGAGCCGGGTTGGGGGTCCCTCGCTGCCCCCCGCCTCTGCCCCCCCCCGGCCGTCTTCCCTGCGTTCATGGTGCTCTCGGAGGCAGCAGCTTGGTGCTGAGGCAACGCTCAGGAGCAGGGCGGGCCGGGTCTGCGGGAGACTGCCAGCCCCCCCCACTTCTCCCCCCCCCCAGCGAGTGAAGCAGTTGCAGCTGGCAGGGCGCTCTCTGGTCTCGGTGCTAACCGGGGAGCAGGCAGGCAGGCGGGGGCCTCCTCTCCCTTCCCCTCAAACTGTGAAAGGTGCTGGGGTCTCGCTCAGGACCCGATGGGGAGGCCAAGGGAGGGGGGCATTGGAGGGGGGACGCGCTCCGAGCCACCTCCCTGGCAGGTGGGCAGGCGGGCATCTCCCTCTCTCCAGCCCCCCCGGGCAGGCGACACTTCGGACGCGCCCCCGACAGCCCCCACCCCTTGGCCACAAGGGGGGTGGGAGAGGGAAGGAGGGGGCCGCCTTGGGGCTTATTTTAGTCTAACTTCTTTGGTGCTATGTGGGACGCCTGGGGCCCCCTCCCAGCCATGACCTGTCCCTTTGGGGGGGCTTCCCTACCCGGGGCCCAAGGGAGCCCACTGAGCGCTCCCAGCCCCTGACCAGGGAAGCTTATCTTGGCGGAGAATCAAAGGTGGGGAGGGGGCAGCGGCCCCTCCCCACAGAGCCTTCCTTCTAGTGACTGTTGGTTCAGTGGGGTGGGGGGGGTGGGCTGGCCACCATTCCCAAATTCAGCAGCTAATAGCTGGATTCCCCAATTGCTGCCCCCTCCCTTAGGTCTGCCTGGCAGACCCTCTTTCTGAGCAGCCCAGCTTCATGGAACTCCCCCCCCCCCGACCCCTCCCCAAACTGGAAGTGGCCTCTCGGGAAAACCTCCTGTCTGTTTTGTCTTTTCAGCCCCCCAACTCCCCCCCCCAAAGGTGTCCCGCTGTATTTGTCTTGGATCTGTTTTGCTGTCTGCTACAGAATCCACCTGCTTCCCCCCGGGGGGGCGAGAGGAAGACGGGGGGGGAGGATGGGGGGGTGGCTTTAGGGACCGGCTTGACTCTGGTCTCCTCTTGCGATAAAGAGGGGACCCCCCCTCCCGCCAGGTTGCAGAGCCCTAGACTGAAAAGCGGAGCAACCGGACTCCCCCCCCCTTGCCTGAATTCCTTTGTCAACCACAGAAGGACATGGGGGCAACTAAGGTGCTAAAAAAAAATCCCTCTTTTATCACAAATCTCTATTGTTAACTTAAGTCTGCTGTCTGGACAATGACTGTTTTTTTTGTTTTCTTGTAGTGGAGTTTTAAAAGAGCTCTATTATTTTACTCTTATATATTATTATTAAAAAAAAGAAAAAAAGGCATTTTAACTTTGTACTTGAAACCTTTAAGGAAAGATTTCATGTGTTTTAGCCTAGGCATTGAAGTAGCTGAGACGCTTTTACTGTTTGTGGGAAATCATGTATTCATGCTGAAGAAATAAATCTTGTCGAGATCCTGGGAAGAGCTCGGCCACGTTCCCTGCTCTCCAGCCGTCGCTGCCGCCTTCCCGACATTCCATGCCGCTGACTGCCCCCCCCCCGCCCCCAGCAACACCCCCCCTCACTTTTCTTTTCTTTGCTAGGATGATTTTGGGATGCGCCATCCTTTCTGCCGCTTTCCCCCCGCTCCTCTCTCTTTTTTTTAGGGTTGCTTCTATATTTATTGACAAATAAATAATGTACATTTCAGAGTATGGTTCTGCTATGCCAGGGGTGGAAAGTGGGGTGGGGGGTGGGAGGCCCAGCTCTCCACCCCCGCCGGGCAGGCTGTTGTATCTCTGTGTAAGTATTGCTCGTGACATAGCTGTTTTATAAAAATAATTAAAAGGTCCATGGTGCCGCAGATGTTAGAAAGTCTGTCCGTTCCGCCTCCATCCCATCCTTTGCGTTTTTTTTTCTTTCTTTTCCATTTGTGCCCAGGACACTCGGGAGAAGGAAAGGCTCCTTTGCTGATGTACTTTGTGCTGGAGAACACTTGAATAAATGTTCTGTTTTGTGCAAAAAGGAAAAGCGAAAAAGCCCCGGAGCCTGTCTGCCGTCATGTCCTTTTTGTCGCCCTCGTGCTCCGAGTGTTCGTGGGAGCGGCAGGGTGGCTCTGGCTGGGAGGCCGGGGGCACAGGCAGGCCCCCCCGGGGGTCTCTCCTAGCAGAGAAGTCCACTCTCGCAAAAGGGTCAGGGGATCCACCAGGCCACATGCTTCACACGGCTGTGGAGCCTGAGAATCGCTGGCCGTGGGAAGGCTGCCTTTGCATACCCGGAAGGAGGCAATGCGCCTTTTTATGGGAACCGGCCGCTACTGCTGGTAAAACACCTGTCAAAAGCAGGATCTATTTCTGACAACTTGCCCTTACCCAGCTGACGTCAAAAGGATACCCAATTTCTACAGAGTTCTGTGTTATTTAGTTACATATATGCGGTTGAGATTCCTGCATGATCCTTGGGCAGCGTTCAAAATCCACCAATTGGCCACTTGTGGCCAAGTGAAGATGCCCAGGTGCCAAAATGCCCAGGTGCCTGGTGTCTCCACCTGGTGGTGCCTACCTGCGGGTCCTTGGATCTTGCCCATTTTCACACACAAGCAACACATCCTGTAGAAATCTAACTGTGCTATTTTATCTGCACAATCTGAATGAATTTTAGGAACCAAAAAGTACTGAAAAATACAACTTTAGAGCCAACCAAATGGCAACTAGGCATTCCGTTTTGGCGACGGTTCTCCTGCCTTAAGGAGCCATTTGGCGCCTCACTGATAAATCTCTTGAGTTTTTAACGCTGCCCCTGAGGTTCCTTCCAACTCGGATTCCATGCTTAATGTTTACTATTTAAGCGGAAGACAAAAGTGCCAGGTAACCACGATAATTCTAATACAGGTTGCGTTTGGGAATGTGTCTTTTCGCGAGAGATTTGTGCCTGCTTTTCAGGCGTGATCTTGCCAGGCTGGATGTAGTGCCAACTCCAAGCACTAAATCTGGGTGTAGCTGCGAGACTGTACCTGCATCTATTTATTAGAGCTACAGTTTATTTCACTGATTCCTCTTGGTTGCTAATTTTTCTTTAAGACCGCCCCCCCCTTCAGTCTAGCACTCTTGAGACAAGGTCAGAGGTCCTGTGAAGGACCACCAGGTCTCCGTGTGCCACTGGGCAAAAAGCACAGGCTCAAATTACACCACACATGGGGGGTGGGGAGGGAGAAGGAAGGGTGAGAAACATGTTTCAGATGCATCTTTGGCTCCCCATAAAGTCACCTGGAAGCCATTTGATTTGATTGTCACTTAGAAATCAAAACAATCCCATATAAGCCACACAACTCCCCCCCCCCACTGCCAAAAAAGAAACCCAGAGAGAACTCCCTCTCAACTGGGAAGTAAGTCAGTATGATAGAAGATGTGAGAAGCGCTTTAAGGGTTTAATGGTCCTGGGAAAACAAGGAAGATCTTATTCCCCTGCTGTCGCAGTGCTCAGCCCCCCTACACAGCAAATGCCCCCCCTGCTCAATTGTAGGCACCCCAGGGCCCTGCCTGTGTTTCCCCTAGCACAGATTTAGGAAGGTGGTATCCTGCCATTCCGTATCTTCCCTGGGTGGCCTACGCAACATCAACCAAGGTTACAGTGACAGTAGCCAGAGTCATGCTTTGTAGCCGCAAAAGTAGGGTTTGGGGGCAGCAAGATGCAGCCTCATGCCAGCTTTACACACACCTTGATCTGTTGCCCAGGATTTGGGCCATATAGGCCAGGGGTAGGCAGCCTAAGGCCTGTGGGCCGGATCCAGCCCAATCGCCTTCTAAATCCAGCCCACGGATGGTCCAGGAATCAGCATGTTTTTACATTAGTAGAATGCGTCCTTTTATTTAAAATGCGTCTCTGGGTTATTTGTAGGACATAGGAATTCGTTCATATATTTTTTTCAAAATATAGTCTGAGAGACGGTGGATCGGCCCAGGGCTGAAAAAGGTTGCTGACCCCTGCCATAGGCCTTCAAGCAGAGGACTGTCTTCTGCAAACTAGGACACCCCACCAGCTTTCACAGCCTGGGAGGGGCAGCTGGGTGGGTTTCAGTAGACCCCAGCAAAGAGTTGTGTAGAAAAGGTGGAAGTTGCACAGAAACAAGATGTTTGAGAGAGGTGACTTTCTCGGCTTGTATCTCTCACACTCCTTGGGCACCCCAACATCAGGCTCCAACCCTCAAACGCTCGTCCTCTTGCCCTTCTCCAGGGGACCTGACTTCTCAGCCCAGGACTTCTGAGCACCAACAAGGCACACTCCAGGGACCACAGGGTAGGATTAGAAAAAGATGAGGCCCAGTGGGTCATTTGTGCAGCCTCTGAAGGGGCTTGCTTTCACTTCCTTAGGCAGAGATGTTCCCTGCTTATTTTGGGCAGTTACTGCCCTATCTGCAGTTTAAATCAATTTATTATTTGCCAGTGCCATGCATATATGCGGTTGTGTGCAAGTCAAATGCACGTAAGAGGGGAGACGCCTGAACGTGGAATATTTTCCGCTAAAAAGAGACAGCACACAGTAAGAAAAAATATATAAGCAGCAACCACCACACTACGATTCAGTGTGCCACTGAGGAATATGAGCTCTTTCTTCAACAGCCATGGGGTTGGGCTTGGCAGATACACTGCGGGTGGGCAGGGGGAGGCTGGCACAGCCTCAGGAGTGGGGCACTCTGCATTGGTGTCCCTGAGTGGGAAAGGAAGAGTGGATGCCCCTGCTTTCACTGGGCTGGGTCCAAGGTACTGCGAAGGGGAGAGGCTTACAGGGGGTGGGACACCCAAGAACTGCTGCTGCAGAAGAGGTCTTGCCAGCCAGCATCTAAGACCCAAGTTCTAGGGTTCTGGGTGCCCTGCCAGATGAGACCAAAGAGGGCCCCGTCCAGCCCAGCATCCTCACCCCATCATGAGACAAGCAGAGCTTCAAGGCAACAGGTAGCTGGATGAAGGGCAGAAAGCTCCATAGCTGGGGGACAACCACCTAAAACATTTGTGGTCTCTACGGGGCACACAAACACCTTTGTACTGGAGGCAGACCTGGAGATCTGCTGGGCATCAGCTCTTGACAGCTTCACAAGGCACAGTCTGCACCAGATGAAGCAGACTCGAACCCATGGCTTCAAGTTACACAAAAGGAGATTCCAAGTAGATGCCAGGAAGAACTTTAGGACAGTAAGAGCTGCTCAGCAGCGGAACAGATGCCCTCCGAGGTGGTGGACTCTTCTTCTTTGGAGGTTTCTAAGCAGAGGTTGGATGGCCATCTGTCTTGGATGCTTTAGTTGAGATTCCTGCAGTGCAGGAGGTTGGACTAGATGACCCTTGAGGTCCTTTCCATGATTCTAGTCTGAGCCGTCCCACACTGAGAGTCCTGAGGTCAGACTGAATGCTGTTGCTGTCGGCCTGGGTAGACCCCAGAATTCAGTGCCTGAAGGGGCAAGTCCCATTGCAACCCAGGCCCCTCTTCCAGCTGGGAGGCTGAGCCTTGAGACAGGCTGACCAGGGAGGGTCCGCTTCCTTTTCATCCTCTGCTGGTGCAGCTGAATGAGAAGCACCTCTGAGTAATCCAACTTGGGGCTCACCAGGCAGGACCTTCCACAGGCCTGAAAAGCAGCCAAGCTATTCGCTGTCCAAGGTACCAGCCAGGAGAAAAAATCTCCTGTGGAAAGCGAGCGAGTAATCCAATGCAGAGCTTCAGGCTCTCCCTCCGTCGCTCTTGCTGCACTCACCACTTGATTCTAAAATACTTTAAACAGATTAAAATGAGCTGAACTTGCTAGGCATCTGGGTAGGCCGGGTGTGGGCCTGCGCTTCTTTGCATGCATGCTACTTTCTACTGAAGGAGTGCTGGGAAACGGACTACAAAAGTCGTGGTTTCTTCGAAAGACATCACGACAAACAGGACTGATATTAGCAACTGAATCCCTGAGATTATTCTTACTGACTCTCTAGCCCACTGCTGACTGGTTGACAAAGATCTGCAGAGCCCACATTCAAAACTCTTGTGTGTATGAGCTGCCGCCTTCTCCTGGATGGCAAGGAATGTGGGGCGTTCCCTGACTCTCGGACGACAGCAAGGCAAGGCGGGCATGACATGAGCTCAGCCGCTGGGCACACACTGGCAATGCCCAGTCCAGAAAGCTCTAATGGAGATAAACCCCACCAACCCCTGAACTCCCATTTGCACCTGCCTCTACGTCACCAAGCGCTGGGCAGTCTGGCCACCTCACTGCCCAGAAGGAATGGTGTCTGACTGCAAGGCCCAAAACATCACAACTTGTTTGGGAATTAGGTGCCATGTGGGTGGCAAGGAAAGGAAAAAAGGACTGGCTGGGAGACTAGAACATCCCCTCCAGCCATAGTTTCCCTGTTAATCCCAGGGGCGTTAATTTAAAATGGAACTGCAGTGTGGTCTATGACCCAGGAGGTGGTGCCCTGGCATCAGAATCGACGCCTAACATTTCAGTGCTGCCATGCTATCTTTAAGACACCTTCCTGAGCCTCACCCTCAGCCCCGTTCCCTGCCCCATAAGCTCATCTCTGGCACCAGCTGCCCGGCCCAGTCAATATGATGCCCCAAAGTGCCCCAAGCAGTTATTTCCTTTTTATTCCTTAAGCTTAAATTCTGATTATCGTTCCTCTTACTGGCCCCTGCACCTTCCTCCTCTCGGGGATTCCTATGGCACACCTCCAGCTCCTCAGTGCATCACGGGGCTATGGTTATCCTCCTTGCACACTCATGATACCGCACACAACCACCTCAGCTCTGTGGTCTGCTGCATAAATTATTATTTATTTTAACAGATTGTTACCCTGCCTGCCTTAAAAACAGTTCAAGACCGCTGTCAACATTGCTAGGAAATCTGTCATCAAAATTAAATTATGATTCTGTGAGGAGGGGAAACCAGTGAGCAGAGAGCAGAGAGAGCCACCCTTTGACACCGCTGCAACCATGTCCATTAGACAAGCCATACTAGGCTCCCAGCATCATCATAAGGCAAAGAAACCCCATTTTCTGAAACTCATAAATTCACCCCAAAAAAAGCCAAATAAATGATTTTATTTCATTCCAGAAGGTAATAAAATTGTGATCCGGGGATGGAACCTGACTCATGACGTGAATGGAACAGGGATGTCATAATGCTCAAGATGCGCCCTCACATACTTTGGATACCCATCCCAATTGCTAAACTGGGTGTTATCAGTCCCGGCAAAGGGACCAGACTAAGGTATTACCAGAATCACAATACCCAGCCGGAAAGCCCATCCCCAGAGGGGAATGAGGCCAAATTAATGAGAACAAATAAACGGTGTTAACCAAGTTGTAACGACAAAAGGACACATAGATACTTTCTTCTGCCAGCGTGAGAGAGATGTTGCCACAATGCATGACTGACTGATGATGTCACACGTGCACAACATGCGTGTGACACCTTACGGAGCACTGGCACTCTAGGCTCATCAGCTGGGTTGTGCCAGAGTGCCCGAGTTTCAGCCCTCCAGTGTGACCCTGCAGGTGAGCACAGTGTGCCTTCCCTTCAGACAGGAAGACACTCTGGACTTGTCAGCAGCGTTGTGCCGTGCCAGAGATGCAGCCCTTTGGCACAGCCCTGCTCACAAGCCCAGAGCTCCTTTCTGTCCAGAGGAGAAGGCACACTGTGCTCATCAGCAGCATTGCGCTGGAGGGCTGGATCTGTGGCATGACTGCGCTGATGAACCCAGAGCGCCGGTGCTCCATATGGCGTCGCACACGTGTGACAACACTGATGAGCTGGATGCCACTGTCCAAAAAGGGAAGAGACACCCAGAGAAGTAGAACAGCGCGTTGTGTTGCTGACACTTACAGATCATCTTCTTTGGCGATCCCTCGTAGGCATGTAAGATTGTCTTCCACGAACACCGTCTTAACAGTGAGTCCGTAAGTGACTATGGAGGCCAGTTCTGGATCCACATGTCCTTCCACAGTGGGGACATTGGTTTCTGGGCGGGAGTTAATCACGGTGTGGATTTGCCAAGCATGCCTTCCTCTTAGCACATTTCTCCCTTGCGTCCTGAGTTTGAGTGTCTTCTAAGTCCATGATACCTTTGGTAAAGGCTGTTCTCCAATTGGAGCACTCGCAGGCCAGTGTTTCCCAGTTGTCAGTGGTTATACTACATTTAAAAAAAAATGCCTTGAGACTGTCTTTAGACCTCTTTTGTTGACCACCAGCATTACACTTTCCATTTTAAGTTCGGAATCTACTGGCCTTTCTGGAAGCTGACCTAACAGAGATTTGCCACTGGACCTGCAAGCCTGTGAGCCAATTGAGAGCAAGATCAGTTGGGAGCATGAAAGGCAGAGGAATCCTTCTGCCATGGCAGTAGAGGAGGAGGGCCCAATCCCTGAGATCCGGCGTTGATCATTTCCAGGCGGCAATAGGCTTTGTCTGCCAAAGCACAGGGCCTTCAGCAGAGCCGCAGCTTTGGTAGCTACAGATTCCCATCCAGTAAGCGGAGTGGTGCTGCACCAGTTCAGAGGCACCGGTGATGGAAATGTGGATGACCTCTACAGTTAAAGTGTTGCCAGAGCAGACCAAACTGCAGAGCAGGCTGTGTTGTACAGGGCGATTCTAATAGTCTGTGGGCTTCTTCCTTCGCAGGTCAGACCCGTGTAGCTGCATGTCTGCAGCTGTGTGAGCTGCCTTGGGGACCTGTGAGTCAGAAGACGTGATAGGAATGTAAAGAAAGTGATCCTTGACCTTGAAAGTGCCCAGGCTCATCTTTAAAAGCACTTTTCAAAAGACAGCAGTATTTTTAAAAGACAAGTCATCTTGACAAGTCAATAGAGGAAAAGCATGGATATTTTAAATATTCGAAATCCCTTTAAAAGGCTGTAAGTTATGTGTTCCTCTCTGATAGTCTCTTGTTCTGTAAATTCAGTACACCACACTCAGAGGTCAGGCACAAGGCAACCCACCTAGTTCTCATGGCTCTCTTAGCAAGACCACTGCGGAGGTCTTTCCAAAGAAGATCACCGACCTCGGGGTCCGCTTCTCCTTTGGGAAGACCTCTCCCCTCCTGATGGGAAGGAGACCCTGGTTCAGACAGTCTTCCCACAGCTTCTCCCTCTCCTGCCCCAGACTCAGCCCCCCATGTGACGCCTGTCCGTCCACCCATCTGTCTGTCTGCCTGCCTGCCTGCCTTCCCCAGAGGCTCCACCGGCTCCTCCTCTGGCCAGAGACCAGATTCTCCTCAGAAGAGGCTCCAACCAGAGCCACTTCTCCCTCAGTCCAGGCCTCTCCAGATCCCTCTTTCTGCCCCCTCTCCAAAGGAGCCCTGTCTCACTTTAATGCCCTCTTTGGGGAAGCTTCGCTTTTCAGGGTTGACGTTTTACTATGGTTTTAAATGGGTTGGAAGCCGCCCAGAGTGGCTGGGGGAACCCAGCCAGACGGGAGAGATATAAATGATTTAAGAATTATTATTATTATTATTATTATTATTATTATTATTATTATTATTAGCACTTTCCCTTATCAGAAATTGCTCCTTTTATTTTCCCTTCCAAAGTGCTGGCTCCGCCCCCCTCTGGCTGGCTGGGGAGCCAATCAGAGAGAGGCTCCAGCCCCCTGGTGGCATTCCAGAGGATCTACATCCCTGACTCTGGTCTGGCTCTGCTGTCAATCATAGCATCCCTCGGATAAGGGCTGCAGCGACTAATATACAGTACTGTATGTGCAAACCAGCTAGAGCTCCAGGACGGAGGGAGGCGTGTTTTCTCAAAAGTTCCTCCACAAATCACAGTGGCAGAAGAGGATGCCAGAAGCAGATGGCAGCCTTCAGCCCAGCAGAATCCAACCTCAGCTGCCCCCGCTCAATGGAAGAGGTGCCCATGCTCACTTTCTGCTCACCAAGCTCCAAATACAGAGCAAGGAAGCTGTGCTTATAATGATTATTCATTATTGTATCTAATTTCAATTATAAATATGCAGCTATTAGCAGTCAAGGGAAAAGTGTGGGGAGTCCCAGGGGGTGGGGAATGGGAGCTCTGCAAGGAAGAGAGAAATCCCCTAATTTGGGGCATGGGCGCATGGCTGCCACAGGTTCTGTGAGGAAGCCAGAGAGTGGGACAGCAGGATGGTCCTGGGGGAACCTGGAGCCCAGTGTGTGGCAGTCATGAAAAAGCAAATCCCAGGCTACAGATCTTTTGCAAAGGAATTGAAAATTAAACTGCCAATATCATGCCATTACAGACATCTATGGTGCTATCGCATTTGGAATATTGTGTGCAGTTCTGGTCTCCTCACCTCAAAGAGGATATTGTAGAGCTGGACAAAGTCCAGAAAAGGGCCGCTGAAATGATCAAGGGAATGGAGACAGTGATTCCCCGGTGAAGGAAGGCGGCAGGGTTTGGGCGTTTTTAGTCTAGAGAAAAGGCAAATAAGAGGTGCTGCAGATGTTTATAGAATTATGCGTGGCGTGGCAAAAGTTGATGAAGGAAAGCTTTCCTCCCTCTCTCGTGACACCAGAACCTGCAGACATCCAGTGAAGCTGAATGTTGGAAGACTCAGAACAGATAGAAGAAAACGCTTATTCACACGGCACATAGTTAAACTATGGCGAATGTTCCTGCAAGAGGCAGGGATGGCCACCAGTTGGGATGGCTCTAAAAGAGGACTGGACAAAGTAATGGCAGTTGTTGTTTAGTCATTTAGTCATGTTTAGTCGTGTCCGACTCTCCGTGACCCTGTGGACCAGAGCACGCCAGGCCCTCCTGTCTTCCCCTGCCTCCCGCAGTTTGGTCAAACTCATGTTCGTAGCTTCGAGAACACTCTCCAACCATCTCGTCCTCTGTCGTCCCCTTCTCCTTGGAGCCTCAGCTTCAGGATCTGTCCTTCCAGGGAGCCCTCCGTAATGGGGGAGGAGAGGGCTGTTGATGGCTGTGCTGGAAACCACTGGAGAGTGAAAGTGGCCTTGTCCTTGAATCCTCCTCTCGACTTTCCCTGGGGGGCTTCTGGCTGGTCACTGCGAGGATGCTGGACAATATGCAGAGATTGGGCCGGATCCAGCAGCTGGGCTGTCCTAATGGAACCTCCAGTTCCAGAGGTAGTCTATCTGCAGGCGCAGCTTGCGCGGGGTTATTTGGCGAGGACGGGATGCTGCGTGAGACGGTCGCTCCGACAGACCTCGGGCCCGCCCCGTTGGGCAGAGCCCCCCCCGGCTGTCCCTCCCCCCCGCGGCCTGCGAGGCTTGGCCGGGTCCCCGGAGCGAGCAGGCCCCGTCGCCATGGCGACGCGAGGATGGAGGCGGCCGCGCCCTGGTCCCTCGGCCCCGCCCCTCGGGAGTCGTAGTCCCGCCCCTGGCGGGGAGCCGGCGGCGCGGCGATTGGCCCGGGCGGCGAGTGGCGGGCGGGTGGGCGGGCGCGAGCTGGCCCCGCCCCTGCCTGGCGCGCGCGCGGCGAGGGAAGCAGGTGAGGCGGCGGCGGCGGCGGCGAGGACGGACGGGGAGGAGGGCGACGCCGAGGAGAGCCGGTGAGGGGGGGGGGAAGCAGCCCGGGCCCTGCCGGGACCCCGCCGGGGCGCCTCCCGCCCGCTTTGTCCGCGCCCCCCCGCCGGCCTCGCCCACCTGGGCCCCTGGCGGCCGGGCTTTGTGCTGCTCCGGGGGGCGGCGGCGGCGGGGCCTTTGTCTGGGGTGGGCGCTGCCCTTGCCGGGGGGGGGGAGGGAGAGGCGGGTCCGGCCCTTGGGGGGGGGCGCGCCGGCGACGCCGCTGACAATGGCCGGGGCTGGGCGCTTTGTGCTGCTTTGGCCGGGCTGGGCGATGGGGAAACTGAGGCACGGCAAGGGCGGAGGGACGGGGGGAGGTCCTGCCGGGGGCGGCGGCATGGCTCTCTCCCTGCAGGTGGTGGCTCTCTAGGAGGGGGGGCGCAAGACCCAGGCAGGGCCCTTCGATCCCCCCCTCAAAAGCATGGGGCAGGGGGTGTCACAGACTCTGGGGGTCAACAAGAAGCTTGGACTCCGAGATGGAGGGGCAGGAAGCGGAGGGCAGCAGAGGCATCCCCTGCCCCCCTCGGGGGCTTGCCCCACCCCGTTGCCCCATGGCAGAGGCCCCAAAGGCTGACCCAGTTGCCTCGCGCCCCCCCCCCCGTAGGCCCCTGATGGATCCCCCCAGCATCCCCACCAGAGCCGAGTCAGGAGTAATCTCCTGGGAGCAAGGATTATGGACTGATGGAGGAGTCACGCCAGTTCACCCCATCCGCCTGGTCCCCACCCAGACACTCAAGCTGCCCAACCCCACCCCACAGAAGGGGGATCAATGGAACGCACAGCTGCCGCCACTGCTGCCTGTGTCATACCTGCCTCCTTTTAACGGGGAGGAACAATCAGATGCTTGCTGCCGTACATTGGGGGGGGCACGGCCTGCGTGTTGCTGGTGGTGTGATATTGATTACTCTGAAGACGTTGGTGTCTCTACAGAAAGCACCACCCTCTTCCTATGCTCCACAGGCTCCCCTCCTGCCCAGGGCTGGGGGGGGCACTTCCGCACTTTGGGGTTGGCGCAGCTTTGTTTTGTGTTGGATTGGTTCGCGTCCAGAAGGCCCCCCAGGCTTGCAAAGGTTGACCCTGCCCCTGTGGCAGAGGGGCGTGTGCATGGGTGCATCGTGCGCCCCCATCTCCTTGCTGGCTATGAGCCGTTGCCTGTGAACTGCAAGTAGCTTCTGTCTGGCCTGAGGAGGAGGATATCGGCAGCTGCAGAAGTAGGAACCACGGAATTCGGTGGGATTTGTTTCCTTGCAAGTCCACTGGATGCTGTGAAGTCTGATGCTGGCATCCATGTGTGTCATGGGGGGTGGGACAGATGCCCCAGTGTCTCCTTCCTCAGTTTCCCCCTCTGGGAGTGAGCCTATGGGGAGCATGCAGGCATTGGGCTGGAAAGCAGGGGAGAGATGCCTCATAGTTCTGACACCTTGTCTTAACCTCTGGCTGCTTCGTCAAAGAAAAAGCTGTAGGCAGATCCTGCTGTTTTTTGTTCCGGTTTATTATTATTATTTCTTAGTAGTTAGAGATTTGATTGAAGCAAGCAAAGGAATGCAATGGAAATAATAGAAGTACAAAAGCTGCACAGTAAATCCGGGAGAGACTTAAAATTAGGTTGGTAAAGTACTTGGAAGAGCATTAGGGCAGCCAAATTTCAGGTGGTGTTGTGAAGGAGGAGTCCTGGCTGTCTGCATTTGTTGAGCTATAAGATAAAATCCCACCAAGCAGAACCAAATCTGGGTCCTCTGAGCCTTTGGCAACACATAATTTATGAGTAAATTTTTCGGCTAATGCTAACTGCCACATGGCTTTTGCCAGGAAAAAATCAGTGTGTCTATTTCCCGCCCATGCTTTGAAGCTTGCGAATGATCCTCAGGAATTGGAAACACTTTTCCGTGCCGCTCGGAATCCATTGAAGGTATAGGTGACAGTGCCGCCTCTACCCAGCTTTCTCTCCTGTAGGGCTGGCCAAAGGACCATCCCATCATAAGGGTCTGAGGAAGGTCAGAAGGTCTTCTGTTGGCATCCCAGCCCGGGGCTCTGCCGGGGGTCCTGGCCCTCCCTCCGTGTTGCTTGGCGATGGGACCGGGACAGAAGCTGCCTGTCAGAAGCAAACAAAACCTTGAGTCAGGTTGGCCTGTGCTGGGGGAGGGGTGCCGGAGCAGCAAACAATGGCTGTTTGGCCGCCAGCTTCCACACTCTGGGGAAAATACAATGCTTCTCTGTGTGGAAGGCCCCCTGCAAAATAAACGCAGGCCAGGGAGGCCCCCCCCCCCCAGTAACAGTGCAAAAGCCTGAAGACAGGAGGGGTGTGGAGAAGCCTTTCTCTGGTGGGAAGCAGAGTCCACTTGCGACTAAGGGGAGATTTCTGGGCATCAGGTTGGTGACCACGGTTTGAAAACCTCTGCCTTAGTCCATAGTTATTTCCATTTCCACTGTGTGTGCGTTTCTCCTTCTTGCATACTGAGACAAGTGCATTGTTGTAAGAAGAAGCTGCAGTCAAGCAGGTCATAGAATCATAGAATTGTAGCGCTGGAGATGGACCCCACGGGTCATCTAGTCCTACCCCCTAGCAAATAGACACTCTTTTGTGGCAACCGTAACTTAGATTTACAGTGGCATTTGGCGCCTAGCTGATATAGCTGAGTTTCTAACCCTAGTTGGAAGATGAGGCTGGGCCGCTCCCAGGCAGCCACAAGTGGGGAGGAAGAGAGAGAGGAGGAGGAGGATAGGCTGGGATGGTGGGGAGCAAGACTGGGGCTCTCAGGCCGCCCTCCCTGATAGATGGGGATGGAATGAACATTCGCTTCCGGCTGGGACTTGAGAGCCCAACCTCTCGCCCAGGGATCTTGAATCTGCCCAAGTACTGCTTATTGCTTGTAACAAGCAATTATTCTGGGCATTCTGCGGCCTTTAAGACAAAGGCTGTCCATGACGGTCAGCGGTCTGGTTGGATGGTAGAGAGGAGGCTGCCGTGAGCCAGTGTCCTAAACTTCTGTGCCCTGCCTCTTCGCAACCAGGGTGTGGCGTCAACTTCTGCTCGCTTTTGCCTGCACTTCTACCTTCTGATTTCCCTTAAATGTTCCTGGGAATGCAGGGAGATGCTGGCTAAGGAGGGCTGAGAATGCCTTTCCCTGGCAAAGCTTTAACACGCCATTGACTTAGTTTTGCCCCGTTTTATAGCTGCCATTGCCAACCTGTGCCTCCCAGATGATTTCTGCTGCTGCTCCCGGGGGCTGATGGGAATTGGAGTCCAAGCATCTGGTTCCTCGTCATCCTGGGGGAAAGTGACCAGTGGGGTGCTGCAGGGTTCTGTCCTGGCCCATTGTTGTTCAAGGTCTTTATAAATGACTTGGATGAAGGAATTGAGGGGGTGCTCATCCAATTTGCAGATGACACCAAATTGGGAGGGGCAGCTAATGCCGCAGAAAGCAGAATCAGAATTCAAAATGACCTTATCAGATAGGAGAACTGGGCCCAAACCTTGGTCAGGCCACACCTGGAATACTGTGTCCAGTTCTGGCTGCTGTAATTTCAAAAAGTTGTTGACAAGCTGGAACATATGCAGAGGAGGGTGACCAAGAAGATCAAGCCTTATGAGGAATGATTGAAGGAGTCTGGAAAAAAGACTGAGAGAAGATATGATAGCCATCTTCCAATATCTCAAAAGGATGTGACATGGAAGAGGGAACAAGCTACCCCCAGAGGGTAGAACCAATGGATTCAAGTTCCAAGAAAGGAGATTCTGACTAAACATCAGGAAGAACAGTGGACAGTGGAACGGACTCCCTTGTGAGGTGGTGGACTCTCCTTCACTGGAGATTTTAAAGCAGATTGGCAAAGGCTGCCTTGTGGGACCATCATCAGCACATCAGATGGTCTTTATTTATCCTGTTTTTGCCTCTATTCTCAGCATAAAAATAGAGAGCTGCCAGAGGTTGATTTTTAGACTGTTTATCTGCTTGGAAGTGCAACATGCTCCTTTGATCATTCTATTCCTCTACAGTTCTTCAGTTTTCAAAGCATCATGAAATACGGATGGTTGAAAAAAACCTGGATCAGTGTGGGGAGCAAATGAAAAGTGTGGCGTCTTTGAGAATTTCTGTTTTGTTGTACTTTGGTGCATTGCTTGTGAGCACTTGGGGCTGAGAAGGGCGTGTGTCTTCTTCCACTTTCTGCGGGGTGTGTGCATGTGCCACCCTGGAAGGTCTGACCTCTGGGCTGTGAGCCTAGCATTTAGGCTTACAGGTTGGAATTGGCCAGAGAAGCTGGGAAAGGTGGGCTGATCCCTCTTCTCCCTTGAGCCTGATGCCCTTCAAGCTTCCCTTAAGCGTGAGAGCTGCTATTTTGGTGCAAGGGTTGGACTTAGTACTGGGAAATGAGGTGCCAAGTGACACCATAGCTTTCTTCCTGCTCCACAGCAATGGATCCAAATGTAAGAAAGGAGATTCTGAGTAAATATTAGGAAGAACTTTCTGACAGTGGAGCAGATAACATCAGAAGGTGGTGAATTCTCCTTCCTTGAAGGGTTTGAAACAGAGGCAGGGTGGCCATCTCTCAGGGATTCTGTGATTCCTGCATTTCAGGGGGTTGGACTAGATGACCCTTCGGGGGGGGGGTCCTTCAACTCTACAATTCTATGATTCCGTGAAGAAGCTCTTTGGCTGGGCAGGGTGTTGGCAGTCGGGGGCTCTCTCCTCAGCCCAGGGGCTTGAACTTCAGCCTCTGATGTCTGTAGCTTCCTAAGTGCCAGGTGACTCACCTCAGGGATTCCTCAGGTGTGTTCAGACCTTCTCTGTGAGGATTTGCGCCAGCTCCTGGGTGAAGCTTGGGTCTGGAGGACCTGCCCAATGGACTGCTGGTCTTCCATATTTGGTTTGAGTGGAGGTCAGTGTGACTGGTGGGGGCTGGAGGCTTTTTAGCCTCCATAGCCCCTCTTTTTGAGGCTATGCCCCCCTCCCTCTTGCCCCGAGGTGGTGGCAACTAGAATACCAAGTGTGGGTGGTCTGGACTCTGGTCCTGAAAGGCACTTTCCCTCCAGTCCAAACAAACCACCCCTGCACACGGATCTGCTGGTGCTCAAGCAGCCCTGTTCTCCGTGAGAAACTGCACCCCCATCCTGCTTCCCAGCTCAACTGGGGATTGTGCCTAGTGTCAAGTGGGGGTGCTCAGCCGCTGATCTGCGGCCCCCCTCTTAATGCCCTGGTCTTCTCTGGCAAGGCCTTTGCCTCATTGACAAATGAGTCCAGGGACCTGCAGGTCTTGCTTCAGCTCAGGGTTGGGATTCTGGACTCTTGAGTAGCAGCTCCAAGTCATAATCTGAAGTAGCAAAAAATTCTGTGTGGGAAAGATCAGTCAATCATTGGAAATACAAAATTCCCACTTTTTATTAAAGTCACAAATAACACTGCGGGAGCTTAAAGACCAACAGATTAATTATGGCATCAGCTTTTGGGGACTGATGCCATCGTAAATTTGCTAGTTTTCAAGGTGCCTCAGCACTGCAGGGAAGGTGGGTGGGAAGAAGGGCAAAGACTCTGTCTATCCAGCCTCTCAGCCAAAGGCTGCCTTTAATTTATTGAAACAATAAGATCATACGAACTCCAGGCCATCATTCCGTTCAGCTTTATTGTTTTCTTCTGAGGCATCTCATGAAATCAGAAGAATTACCCGCTGAAGGGGGCTTCCTCCTGCTCCTGCCTCTCTCCCTCGCCACAGGTACCAGGGAAAGGTGATCTTCTGCCTGCCCTTCAGACGGACGAGTGAGGCTCCTCTCTCCCTCAATAGGTTTCCATGTTCAGGCTGACCTTTGCCCACCAGGTGCCCCCTGGGCACTTTGGACAAGAACTCCCATAATAGCCATGCAAGCTGGGGCTGGCGGGAATTTGGAGGAAACCTGGTTGACTTCAACACAGTTCCAGGTGACCGGAGCTGGTTTCTGAAGGGGAAAGGGGCAGTTTCCCTTGCTGACTGGGAGCACGGTGCAAGCAGGAGGCCTCCAGTCAGTGCCAGCTCTTGTCAAGTGGGTCACAGGTGGGGTGAGAGTGGTGGTGTTGAGGAGCTGATTCCACTCCCTTTCCCAACCAAGACACTTCTGTCTGTAGCCCAGTCTGGTGGGGGGGGGGGCTTCTCCTTTGGAGGTTGGTCTTGAGATTCCCAGCAGGAGGGATCTGTGCTGTCACTTTTCCTGTTGAGGGTGCCACACACTGGGCCGGGCACCTGAGCTGGCACAGACCCTGATGAGACATAGGCAGGGGCCATGGTTCCATCTAGCCCAGTGTTGTCCACACTGACCAGCAGAGGCTGTTCAGGATTTCAGGCAGGGAATTTCAGGCAGACACTCAGCTAGAGCCGCGCTGGCCTGGCTCCCTGAACACTCTTCCTTTGTTGCATGAGAGTGGCTGCTGCTGCTGCTGCAAAGGCCTTTAGCCAGAAGGGTCAGCAGGGAGATGCGGCTAAAGCAAATCTTTTCCTGGAGGGGGGGATTCTTTGCGTATCTTGGGGTATTACCCCTTGCAAGGGGCTAGTGTCTTCTCCTCCAAGGTAGGACCATCTTTGCCTCTGGTGCTTCAGCTGACTTGGGTCTCCTCCAATCTTTTTGACGCTGAAGAAGTTGTGATGTTTGGTGGGATATTATCATGCATCCCCTTAAGCTTGTCTCCTCCAAGGAGAACACAGGATTTGGGTTCCAGGCTGCTTGTCGTCTTCACTGTATTTTTCTGGACACGTTTTTCCAGTTTGTCCAGGTCTTCCTTAAAATGTGGCACCCAGATTTGCCACAGGCCTGTCCAGGAGAGAGTGGGACTGTGGCTTCCTGTGATCTGGGCGTTGTGCTCCTGCTAAGGACACTTGAGAAGCTGCCTTAGCTTTTCTTTTGCAGCTGAATCACACTGGTGGCCCCAGTCCAGCTTAAGATCCGCTCAACACGCGCCCCCCCTTGCACATGAGGTGCTGCCAAGTCATGTCTCTCCCTTGCATTTGATTTGGCTTTGAACTTAAATGCAGCGCTTCACATTTGTCTCTGGTGCATTTGGCCTTGTTGGTTTTGGGCCAGGAGTCCGTGGTCCAGAGGGAGCTCTAAACTGGAAAGACGGATGCATCGCTCTGGAGTCCCAGCTCTGATGAAATTTTGCCACCAACCAAGCAAGCAAAATTAGAGACTTGCTAGCAGACATGAGTGGGAGAGGCCTGGAGCACCCGGGCGCAGCTCCGAGTCACCGGCTGTGAGCTCAGCCTCCTCCTTTCTCATCAGTGGCCTCCTCCTCCTGCGCCACTGTGTCAGCCAAGGTGTGGCTGAAGATGCTGTACCATCTGTGGCACAGCGAGAGCGTCTTGAGCATGGAGGCGCTGCTGGACCGCCTCGCAGGCCTCTGGCCTGAGTGACACGCAGCTGGAGAAGGAGACGCTCATCTCAGGTTTCCTCAAGTGGGAATGAACCTCCTGGTTATCGAGACCCAGAGTCAGCACCCACCATTCCACTGATGCCTGATTATTCCTTGCGCTTCCCTCTTGCCCTTGCTTTCAGTGTGGTGAAGGCTGCCCTTCAACCTTCACCATTAAACCGGCTATGCCTAAATGGGGGCCGTTGCCTATCTATGAGTTGCCTCGAGTTTTTATAACTGGCTGGTCAGGTGGCCGGGAAGCCTCTCCCCAAAGCAGAAATGTGAAAGCCTGGAGAAAAAAGCAGAAAAATTGGGGTAGTTTTTTTCCAAAATAAATGAGGGGGGGTAGCAGAAAAAATTGGGGTCATGGTCGCATTTTCCCAGTGTTTTTCGGGGCCTGCATATCTCTACCCCAAAGCCTTGGGCAGCAACAGAAAAGAGCAGAAGCGTTTCTAGAAAGAAAACTCTATGTGCCATGGTTTGAGTAATAATAATAATAATTTCTGATTTATACCCTGCACATTTATACCCCATCACATGACCCAGCAGCCTAGGCAAAGATTTGAGGGGAGGAGTTGAGCAGAGGCCGCTCTTGGGGCTACTCTCTGTTCCAGGGTCGGCTGGGTCCCTTTTGTGTGGGGGGAGGTCCATGCTTCTGAATGCCAGCTGCTGGAAACCAAAGGAGGGGGGAGTGTTGCTCTTGCCCTCGAGTCCTGCTTGGGGGCGTCTGGTTGGCCACTGTGAGGGCAGGGGGGTGGGCTTTGGCCTGATCCGGCAGGTGGACAGGCTCCTCTCATGTTCTCCTTGTTCCGCAATTGCTGCTAGAAATGTGCCGATCCTGCCACTGCCATTGTGTACTGTGCCATGCGAGGCACTTGCCTGCCTCTGGATCCTCAGATGTCTCCCTGTAATGACGCTCGTCTTCATCAGGCTGTCAGCGCTCCCTGCAAGGACTTCAAAACAAAGAACGGAGGGGGGGGGGTGTCTCAGTCACTCCTCCGATGTGTCATTGCTTGGCATCTGCACCAGCCCCCGCTTGCTCATTAAGCTTTCCCCCAGCGTTCCTTGTTAAAAGGACCTGCTTTCGTCTGTGCTGCAGCAGCGCACCAGGCAGCCTTGGGAAAGAGTTGGGGGTCTTGGCAAGTGGGGGGGTGTCCCAGGGCTGTGCCTGTGGCCCCAGGGTGCTCTGTGTCTGATCGTGCTTTCCCTCCTCTCTCTGGGCAGCTGCACTGCCCTAGGTCCTGTGTGGCCTTTTGAGGCAAGACAGGGGAGGGAGCCTCTGTCCCCCCCCCCCCCCCCGCTGTGTGTCCTGAGGAGGAGTTGGGGCTGCCGGCAGCCTTGCTGAGAAACGGGTGGGAGGTGATGTCCTGCAGGAACACTGCAATTCATGGACAGCCTAATCCCAGAGGGGCCCCAAAAGCAACTTTAGTCCAGATTGCTTTAAAAAATTGGTTCTAGGTGACCCAATTTGGGTGGCACGACTCAAAGTGAGTATTTTGATGTTGCATATATTTCACGAATCCCAAAGTTTGAGAGTCAGTAGCACAGATGTAGTAAAGGTGTGGGGATCTGTTGTGGAGCATCCCCGTTGAAGAACAGAACAGTGGTTAGCCACACCCAGTGTTTGAAACTACTGGTCTCTTGCGACCAAGCAAAGATGCCCGGGTGCTATTATGGTGTCTGACGTCTCCACTGCTTGGAGGTCCCTGCCTGGGGATCCCTGGATCCTGCTTGTTTTCACACTAGCAATGCATCCTGACCGTGATATTTTATCTGCACAATCAAAATGAATTTCAGGAACTACAAAGTCATATTGAAAAATAGAAGTTTCAAGCCGTCTGGCCCCCAAATGGCAACTGGCATTCCGTTTTGGCAACTGTAAGCCTGGTTTAAGGAGCCATTTGGTGCCTAGCTTATATATCTGAGCTTCTAGTGCTGCCCAGAAAGGTCCCCCATGACAGTTCAGGGCTCCAAAAATGTTGGTCTGCCGCTGGTTGGGGGACATTTTCACCCCATGTGTCTAGTATGCTTGCCTGCTAGGCAGGGACCCCGGCCCTTGCCGGTTCTGGTGGGGCTGCAGCTGACTTGGGAGGATGGAAAGGGCGGCCCTCTTCTGCTGTTTGAGCCTCAGCACTGCACAGCCTGGAGGAGGGGGCCTGGGTCTGCTTTGCCCGCCCTCTGAGCATTGGGCTCAGCACCCTCCGTGACTTTGCAAGGTCTCCTCCCCTTTCGCTCCTTCCTCCTGGAGCCCCTCAAGATCCTGCTTGGATGTGAAGAGCCAGCTCAGGGGCACAGGAGTTTGAAATGCCGGCTTGAGAGTGTGTTCCTTGCAGGGTGGGTGCAGCGGGTCATGGGGAGGGGGCTTGAAGAATGGGGATGGGACAAAGCCAGTGGTTGTTATACCCTCCCAGGACACAAAGGCTTCTCTCTCGCTCGCTCTCTCTCTCCCAGTTGTTTCTCTTTCCTGGGGAGGACAATGGCCAGCATTTACCCATCCTAGCAAATGGTGGGTGGTGTTCTTTGTCACCTGGGTGCTGAAGGAGACCTGAGCTTGTGTGTTTAAAAGGAAGGAGTTTGCAGGTGGAGGGTGCAGTGGGGCTGGGGGACAGAAGGAAAGGAAAGACATGGATTGTGGGTCTTCCAAGCAAGGAGGAGGAGGAGGGGGCAGCCAAGCTCTTTATGGATCTGTGGGTCACCACAGCACCTTGTATTGGGTTCCCAGGAATGGGGGTCCTTGAGAATCTTCTGATTTCAATGAAGCTGGCTTATGTGGCATGCCAGACCTTTTTTTTAACATTAAATTGTTCTCAGTGTGTTGTAATTGTTGTCATCTGCCCAGGGACCTTGGGGTGAAGGTTGTTTGCTGCTGCTGCTGCTATTTACAGTGGTACCTCAGGTTAAGAACTTAATTTGTTCTGGAGGTCCAATCTTAACCTGAAACTGTTCTTAACCTGAAGCACCACTTTAGCTAATGGGGCCTCCTGCTGCCGCCGCCGTGCAATTTCTGTTCTCATCCTGAAGCAAAGTTCTTACCCCGAGGTACTATTTCTGGGTTAGCGGAGTCTGCAACCTGAAGCATCTGTAACCCGAAGCGTCTGTAACCTGAGGTGCCGCTGTATTATCATTTATTAGGCTGCCTGCCAGGACCCCAGGAAGTGAAGGGGTCATCCTTCAAACAGAAGGCTGGCCAGAAGGGTGTGGCAAATGTACACTTGGTGGCCTCTTGGGTCTGAGAGGCTGGCCAGGGAAGCTGTGCTGCTCAACAAGGTGGCATCCTGCTCTGCGGCGGGGGGGGGGGGCCTTCCACGAGGGCTGCCTTACACCTTAGTTGGGGGGTGTTTCTTGCACTTGGAGCTCAGTGGCCTCTGTGCAGAGGGTGTCCTGCTCTCTCCCCACTGACTGACACTGCTGCGTGCTCAGCTGCTGCAGGGGGGAGAGGGGGCTGGTCTTAGGGGGGGGTTTTTTGGGGGGGGACAGTCAGGTCCACAGCTGCTGGCTGCAGTTGCTCTTTGGGCTGCACTTACTTTTTCCTCCATGTCTCCTCATATGGTCGGGTTGCTATTTTTCAAAAAGTGAAAATCCAGACACCAAAGTTGTTTTGGGCTATTTTTAAAGGAAAATTGGCAAAAAAAAGGCACTACCGACATGGGCTGCCATATGTCTGGATTTTCCTGGACATTTTGCCGATTTCTGCTGGGACGCAGCTTCCGACTGCCGTGTTCCAGGTATATCCGGGAAATTCTGGGCGTATGGCAACCCTGTGACCTCTGGAGAAGCAGCACCAAATTGTCCTGGCCCACGTAAGCCCCTTCCTGGGCGGGCAGGGCAGGGCTCTTTCAGGTTTTACATCCGTCAAGTGATGTATACAATTCGTTAAATAAATGAGTAAAACCAGCAAGTCCCTTCTGTGAGCTGCTGGGCCTCTCATCTTAGTGAGTGCTAAGTTGAGCTGCAGAATCCTTTGCCCCTCAGTCCACTCTGAGAGAGGTGGTCTCACTCGGAGACTGTGGCTTTGCTGGACCCGTCTGGACCTATTTTCTCTGCAGGCCCCTTTCCTGCTTGTGTCCACACTGGTCATGGGCCTGTTAGCTTTGTGTTGTCTCCAATTCTGCTTTGACAAATGCGTGAACAATCTGTGGGTGCCTTTGAGCTTCCTAGGCCTTTGAAAACCAAATGCTGGTTGACTTCTTCAACACACCTCATCCTGCATACAGATTGTGGGGGGCAGGTCCACTGGCCTTGTGTGGGGCCTGCCCCATTCCAAGTGTTCCTGTAGAGTATTCTGGGTCTGCCTGGTGCTCTCCCCACACTGCGCAAGAGTTGGAAGGGACCCCCAAGGATAATCTAGTTAAACACCCTGCAGTGCAGGAATCTCAGCTAAAGAGGGGGTGGTGGAGACGCTCCTTTGTGGGGAGCAAGAGTGCCCTGCCAATGCCCTGCCCTGATGTCCAGGGCTCCCGTTTCCCCTCCCACCTGCTAAGAGAGAGGGGACCACATTGCATAGCTACATGAGTGAGATGGGATGTCTATGGGCCACAGCAACTCTCCCTCCCCAAGCTTCAGGTCTGCTCTGATACGGCACCCGAGTACCCAGTATTGAGGTCTCAGTCCTACAGACCCAGCTGGTTTCCTCCTTCCCCATCAAGGCATGAGCAGCTGCAGACCTGAGGACTGGCTGGTGGGCAGCTAATGTCCGCCTTGTCCCCAGCTGACTGTGCCTTGGGCCCTATAGTTCCAAGCTGTGGGGGATCCTGGTGCAACAAGGACGTCTGCTTCTCCCTCCTGCAAGCGCCAGGCAAGGCTTGCTCTCCCAAGCTCCTCTGCTTCTCTGCAATTGCAGCTTCAGAGTAGACCCTATTTGCAACCATGCAGCCATCCAAAGGGAACGTGCCTCCCTCTCCTCCAGGTTTTGGGTCCAGCTCCAGCTTGTGGGAATGCAGGTTTTGTTTGATTCCCGGAGACCCCTCCCTCCTCCCCCTTTTCTTTCGATCCTGCCTCTCTCACACAATAGGAGCTGATGGTCTGTCTGGGAGCCTCTGAGCCGGCAGCTGTCAGGTCTGACTGCGCAGATTTCATGGCAAATGGGAGCTTCTGATGCTGATGGAGGGGCTGGGTTTGCCGCCAAGGGAGGCCGTGTTCAGGGGGCCTCTTTTATGCAACGAGATGCCAGGGAGGCAGAGGAGGTTGCTGAAGGGCTGCAAGAGGAAGGGCTTTCCAGGGGAGGGAAGCAGAGACCCTCTTTGCTGGGCCAGTCTTGGTGGTGCTGTTTTTTAAATATATTTTTCTTCCAGCTGCCAAAGAGGAATGGAGGATGTTTGCAGATATGTGGGGGTGGGGAGAGGACCAGGCAGCTGCAGCATCTTAAGGGCATATTGTCGGTAGGATGGCAGAGCTGCCAGGAGCAGCCGAGAAGGAGGCAGAGGTTCTGGCGGTCAAGAAGGGCTCTTCAGAGCAAAGGCCTAGCCAAGTCCAGCCGCCTCTTCTGACAGCAAACAACCAGATTCTCCCTGAACCTCCATGGCAGCTCAGATGGTTTCTGGGCCATCAGAAGAGCCCTGCAGCAGCAGCAGCAGCAGGGCAAAGGGGGACCATCTAGTCCAGCTCCTCTTCCCACAGGGACTGACCCAGTGCCCATAAGCAGGACCTGAGAGCAGCAGCAATTCCCCACCCCCCACATCACTTCCATCAACTGGTGTTTGGAGGCAATGGCGGCCTCAGACAGTGGAGGGGAGAGCACAGCTGTGGTGGCAAGTAGCCACTGAGAGCCATCCTTCCCAGGGTTAGAAACTCAAATATACAGTATATGCAAGGCTCCAAATGGCTCCTTAAACCAGGGCGTGTTTCTCGTGTGTGAAAACAGGCAAGGGCCAAGGATCCCCAAACAGGCACCTCCAGATGGGGGAGACATCTGGCACCCGGGCATCTTCACTTGGTTGCAAGTGGTCGACAGCCGGGGGCAAAAAGCCCCTGGAACCTGGTGAATTTCGAACGCTGATCCATCTGCAAGCCGTGCACCAGTTTTGATCCCACAGGGCCTCATGTTCCTCATCCCCACCAGCCACACTTCCCTCAGAGGACGGATGCAGGGCCAGCCCAAGACATTGTGCTGCCTGAGGCAGAGTAGCACCTGCTGCCCCCATCCCTCCCCTGGTCAGGGCACTCATAGCCTGCAGCCAAATTATTTTGGTGCCCATGTCTGCCTCCCTCCCTCCCTGTTGATAATCAGAAGTAGTAACAATAGGCTGCCTTTTTGGGGCACTTAAAAGCAGCTGCCACAGGCTGTTGCCTCACTTTCCCTCTTGGTAGGACCGGCCACAGGGTAAGTGGGCCACAAGAAAGGCCTCGGAGGCTGAGCCACGTTCTCAGAGAAGGTGCGGAGCTGCCCTCGTCCCAGACGATGGGTGGAATTCCATGAGGTGCTAAGGCAATTGTTCCGTCAGCAAAAGCACTTCTGTTTTCCACCAGGCAGAACGACCTCTCTTCCCCCCACCTCCAGCTCTGGGGGTTCTCCTGGCCCCCCAAGCAGATTTCGGGAGAGGAGGTCACACTGCACTAGCAGGACTTCTTGCACTTGCGTCAACCAGTGCAGCAACCTGGGTGAATCCGGGCCCATGTCCTCCAGCTGGGGTGTTCTGTGAGCCTGAGGAGCTGGTCTGGAGCAGCCTGTGCTGTGTCTTACCTGGCCGCGTTTTCTGAATTGCAGTGGCTCTGACCCTCAGCTGTCTCCTTGGGTGCGATCTCTGGGCCGTGTGGCCTCTGGGCATAAGTTGAACTGTGGAACTCCCTCCCACAATGATGGCAACCAACCTAGATGGCCTTAAAAGGAGAGGGGAGGGCTAGGAATGGCATGAGCCTGTTAAATGGATGACCTGTGACCTATGGAGTCTTGCCAGTGGGAGGGAGCAGCCCTGGCTCAGGCGTCCACGGCCCCTGACCTCCTTTGCCCTGTCCTCCTTTGCCAGAGCCATGCTCGCCAACGCTGCCACGATGCGGATCCTCATCAAGGGGGGGAAGGTGGTGAACGACGACTGCACCCTGGAGGCCGACGTCTACATTGAGAACGGCATCATCCAGCAGGTGGGCCGTGAGCTCATGATCCCTGGCGGAGCCAAGGTCATCGATGCCACCGGCAAGCTGGTTATCCCGGGGGGCATCGACACCAGCACCCACTTCCACCAGACCTTCATGAACGCCACCTGCGTGGATGACTTCTACCATGGCACCAAGGTAGTCTTCCTCCTCCTCCTCCTCTCTTGGTTGTGTGGTGCGGGGGGATGCCCAGCGGGTGGTCTGGTCTTGGGCATTGATGACCTGTCTCTCAGAGTAGGACAATTTCTGGGGAGACTTGAGATCTGTGGAATGGATGAGACATGAGGCGGGTCCACACCATCCATTTAAAGCAAATCCAACACACATTTAAAGCACACGACACAGTTTCCCCAATATCCTGGGAACTGTAGTCCCCCCCCCCACAGAAATACAGTTCCCTGCATCCTTGACAAACTACAGTTCCCAGGATTCTTTGAGGGAATTCATGTGCTTTCAGTGTGTTTTGAGTATAGTATGCTTTAAATGAGCAGTGAGCTCTGCCCCAGGAGTTGGGCAGCCAGCTGTGGACACTTCTGGCAGCCAGCATCCCCCTGAATCTATTTCCACAGGCACCTCCATTATTGCTGATCCAAATCTCATCATTTGCTGCAATGCCCCTCCATGCCACCCGTGCCCAGCAAAGAGCCAACTGAGCTGGCTCTGCGCAGGGCAGGAGTAAATAGATACAAGCCTCTCAGGCCTCCAAGGGCAGCCTCTGCCAACCTGGAACCCTCCAGATATTTTGGGTGTCAGCATCCACCAGTGCAAGACATGCACTTTCGTGGACTCCAGATCTCCCTCTGACCCAGGACTAACTCTGCCTTGCCATGCTCAGTGAGATCTGGCCTCTGGCCTCTTTCTTCACCCCCTTACTCCCCCCCCGGACAATGCTGGCCTGTCCCTTTCGCAAGGGGGCAGGCCTGCTGTGAGTGAAGCTTAAATGTTGTAAGCAGAGTCAAGAGCATTCCTAGTCAGCAACAGCCATGTGATTCCAGAGCCCCGTCTGCGCTGGGCAGAGGAGTGTGTAGCCGGCTGCCCTCCCTCGATGATTCCTGGCCACCCACTGCCTTGGCTGCCTTTTCTGGGGGGGGTTGGGGGCGGTGAGGCCTTTCCCTTCCCAAATGTGCTCCAGAACTGGGGGAAAGAACATCAGTGTTGACCAGTGGGGAGCGTGTGAAGTGGCAGGAGCCTCCCTGGCAGCTGTTGGGGCCTCTTCCTGGGGCAGCTTGGCTGAGCAGGTGGCAGCTGCTGGTGTCATTTGCAGGGCAGGTGTGGGAAGGAGTCGGGTCACCCCACGGCGGGGGCTGGTCTCCCTTGCATCACGGCCCCATTCTGCCCCTCATGGCATCCTGGGCCAGGCAGCAGCCTCAGCTTCTTCCGCCTTGCTCAAGAGGAGCCTGGTCAAAAGCCCCAGTTGCTTGCAAGGCCTGCGGGGGGGGCCGGATCTGGCCCCCCAGCCACCCACCTGCTCGGACTGGGCTGTATCTCTGCCCATCCGCCTGCCTGCCTGCCTGCCGGTCATCTTGGGGACTGGGGGGAGCTGTCCAGGCCTCTGGTGCTGAAAGTGCTCAGCTCCTTTGCTCAACACAAGGCAAAAGCACCAGACTCCACAGAAGAGCAGGAGTTCGTTTGTTTTCAATTTTGAAAAAAATACCAAGCCAGAAGGTGGTAGAACTAGAACTCAGATTACTAATATTTTTATAGGAATTGTTTTTAGAATTTCTACTTTGTTTGTTTCTTTTTTCCCCTTTACCAAGCAAACCCAAAGTGGCTTTCAAAAAGATGCAACCTACTAATGCTCTTTTTAAAAAAAATGTTCCAAACAGAGCTATCGTAAAGGGAACAGGATTGAAATAACAGCCAGATAAGCATTCATTGTTTATTTCATTTCTTCCTGTGAGGCACCCCAAGTGATTGACGATCTAATAAAAATGTAGGCTGGTGTTCAACTAAGTTTTTCTGCCTGTGCAAGGATAGTTCTTGTACAAAGGGGTTCCTCCCCTCTCCAGCCGTGCACAGCCCCCCCCCCCAATCTGATTTGGGTTGGTGGAACTTCTAGAACAGATTTAGGCGGTGGGGAAATGGGAAGAATGTTCCATCATGCAAGAAGAAATCATCTGACTAATAGAATGCCCCATGTTGAAAACAGCTGAAACAACTATGGTTTTTAAAAAAGCATTCGGGCAAGTTCTACTCAGAGCAGCCCTTTCAAAATTAATGGACCTAACTTAGTTGTGTGCATTAAGTTCAGGAGGTCTACTCTGAGTAGAATTTTGCTGAACACCACCCACCCACTTGGCTGCTGTGCATGAATTCTTGAGAAATGGCCTTCTGGCTGTGCACAGACTTGCCTTCTCGGAGCAGTGAGCCGGCTGTGGATCTACACACTCCCCTTTTTTGACAGGTGTGCAGCTGTTCTAGCACAGAATCAGGCCCATGACGTCCCCCTGTTTCCAACAGAAGCCAGCTCTGCAGAGGGCGGATTGAATGAGCTGTGCTTAACATCACAAAGCCTCCTCCCTCCCCATCTAGCTGCTCAGTCCCTTGCGCCAGTCACGGCGCCACTGTCTCCTCTGCCATGAACAGTGTTCCAAATACAGTGGACGCTCGGGTTGCAAACGTGATCCGTGCGGGATGCATGTTTGCAACCCGCAGCGGCGCATCTGCACACGTGTGGGTCGCGATTTGGTGCTTCTGCGCATGTGCAAAGCCGAATTTAGTGCTTCTGCACATGCATGACTGCTGATACCCGGAAGTAACCCGTTCCGGTACTTCTGGGTTTTGGCAGTCTTTAACCTGAAAAAACGCAACCTGAAGCGTCTGTAACCCAAGGTATGACTGTATTTACCAGAAGGGCTGGCTTCTCAAAGAGTGCTCTGGAGAAATGCTTCATCATCCTCTGAGGCACTGGCTCTTTCCTTCCTTCTGTGGGTATGTCTAGGGCTGCAGCCATGCTCTCCACCTGTGCCCCCCCCAAGAAGAGAATGTGGGGAAGGGGAGACATCTGTGACCCTCTGGTGCTGCTTAGCTACAGCTCCCACCCTCCCTGGCCATTGGCTGTCCTGACTACAGTTGGTGGGTGTGGGGAGTCCAGCAGCCCTTGGGGGGGGGGCTTCCAATCTTCCCCACCTGCAGAGTCTTGGTCAAGCCTCTTGTGGCTGGTGTGCTGCAGACCAGGGTGCCTGTGAGGGCAAGGGTTGGTGGCTTGCTGTTGTAGGAATGCGCTCTGCACATGCTCACATCATGTTTGCCGTGGTTCAATCCCTGGCGTTCAATGTAGCTTCTGGGCACTGAGCCCCTTCACCTAAATTTAGGCTGTGAGTAAAGTCTCTTCTATCCCCCACCAACCTGTCCCCCCCCCCTCTCTCTCTCTCCATTTTCCTGACGTGCCAGGAGAACTGTTGGGGCAGCTTGGGCAGCCCAGGGAAGAAGTGTGTTTAGTCCTGAGTGCCCAGTGCTGAGCACAACCAGGGCAATAGAAAGGGGGCTTCTGCTTCTGCTCACCAACCACCTCCTCCCTGCCCCCCCCCACGAGGTCTCGGCCTTGGGTTCCTCTTGAAATTGTGAAGGCCTTGGAACCCAGAACCCTCATGCAGGGTCCTTGAGGGAATGTAGGCAAGGCAGCCAGCTTCTCCCTCGCCTCCCGCCCCCCCTCAAAAAAAGCAGCTTTGGGGATTAGCTGATGTCCCACAAGTGTCAGCTGAGGACAGAGCCTTCCCTTTGCATTAGCAAGAAATGCTTCCTGCTGGCTCCTGACCCAGGGCCTCCACGCCAGGAAGGCTGCAGGGCTTGCAAACTCTGGGTTGGGCGTTGGTGGTTCACTCCTCTGGAAGCTCTTTTGGGGTTTCCACGAGGGCATCTCTCACCAGCTTCCCTTTGCCCCTGTGCCCAGGCTGCCCTGGTGGGGGGAACCACGATGGTGATTGGGCACGTGCTTCCGGACAAGGACATCTCCCTCCTGGACGCCTACGAAAAGTGCCGCAGCCTGGCCGACCCCAAGGTGTGCTGCGACTACGCCCTGCACATGGGCATCACCTGGTGGGCACCAAAGGTAAGAGGGCAGGGGGCGCACAGGGGGGTGGGCTTGTTGGTCTCCCTGACTCAGAATGAGGAGGTCCTTTGCCTTGACTGGCAGCGGGTCCTTAGGGTTCCGAAAGTGGAGTCTTGTAAGAGCACAAGGAGTAATAATACAACAAAACAACACCACCACAAACTGGCTTATAAGTATAAAACCAAATTTACTAGAATAATAGCTAGAATAGAGATAGACTTGTAACCATTCAGACAACAAACATACTAAGGCAGTGTTTCCCAACCAGTGTTCCGCGGCACACTAGTGTGCCGCGAGATGTTGCCTGGTGTGCCGCGAGATGTTGCCTGAAGGGAGGCGGGCGAGGGCGTTTGCTTCCTGGAGGACGGAGCGAGGGCGCCCCCTGCTGGGCCGGGGCTCGCTCTCCCCAGAGGGTAAATCTGGATCAAATGGGGCGAGGGGCGGGCAGAATTCTGGGGGCCACTGATGCCCTACAGACCCCCCCAAGTCCTCTGGGGCGCGCGCTCTGCTGGGCTCTTTTCGGTCGTCGTGCTTGTGGGAAGCCGCCCCTTCCCTGGGCGACGTGCCGCCTCGCGACTCCGGAGTCAGTCCCGCGGGCTCTCGGAGGGACTCGCGAGCGACGGCGCGGCGGCTCCGGGGCGCGCTCAGCCGGGCCCCTGCGCACCCCCGCGCAGCCCCTGCTGCAGCTGCCCGGCTTGGAGCGCGACGCGGAGCCGGCCGGGCTTGGAGGCGCCCAGGTAGGGCCGAGCCGGGCGGGGGCGGGGAGGTCTCGGTCTGCTGCAGGCGCAGGAGGGCGAGCGGGAGAGGGGGAGCCGTCGGGTCTCCTGGAAGGAAGCGAGGCGGCGGCTGAGGGGGATGCAGCCCCGTCCCCAGCAACAGGCGCTCCTCGAAGTGAGGCCACAAGTCGGGGCTCGGACAGGGCCTGGAAGCAGCGGCCCCGGCTCTTGGGAGCGGAGAAGGGGACTTCGAAAGCGGCCTGGAGGAGAAAAGCCCCGAAGCAGCGAGAGCGGGGAGTGTGCTGCCTTGCCCAGGCCTCCTCGCTTTGTGCCGTCCGCTGCCGGGAGCAGGACACGGGGGCTCCTCGTTCGCATGCTTTCCCGGGTGATCGGTGAGGGTTAGGGTTAGGGTTAGGGTCCCTCAGTCCCTCGGTTTGCTGCCTCCTCCCCCCCACCCCCAAAGCTTGGAGGTTCCCCGGCAAGGGGGAGGGAAAAAAATTGAAAGTTACACTTTCGTGCGTCCCTCCCGGCGTGACGCTGCGCGCTGACGTCACGGGGCTGTAATGGTGGTGTGCCTTGATATTTTTTTCATCAAACAAGTGTGCCTTTGCCCAAAAAAGGTTGGGAAACACTGTACTAAGGTGCCATGTGCAAGACAAAGCCTGGAGATACTGTAAACGTGGAGTGGATAAATGTACAGCTCTACCTTAATAAGTTACATGCTCAGTAAACATTACCTAGACTGGATAAATGAATCGTTCAACAAGTAGCGTAAGTCCAGCCACAGAACGGCAACCCCGTGCCACCACAACGGCAAGGGTAGCCCACTGGAGAATATGAAAAGGGTTTTCCAAGCTGTTTTTCAAAGATTGAACTGGATGAGATGTTCTTCAGTGGGTCTTGGGTTGGAAACACAAAGCCGTATGCACGGATCAATCATGGGAAGGCAAATCAAAGCCGCCACCCTGGTGAGAATAACGCAGGTGGGCAAAAGGAGACTGTTGTTCTCTGGATATATTACAGGTTTCGCTACACGCTTCATCAGTCCGAAAAGCCAGTCATACAAAACGGTTTGCTCAGGATAAAGAAAGTATTCACAGGCCTGCCAGATCAGGCCAAAAGCCCATTGCATTCTGCATCCTCTTCTCACAGTGACCAGCCAGATTCCCATTATGGGAAACCTGCAAGCAGGACCTCAGCCCGAGAGCCCCTTCCCCTCCCGTGGTTTCCTGTGGCAGGGAGTTCCATAGATTAACTTTGCACTGCATTAAGAAGTCCTCTCTTTTATCCTTCCCAAATCTTCCCACTTTCAACCTCATTTGAAGCCACAAATTCTGGTGTCAGGAGAAGAGAAAAACTTTCCCCTTTTCTCTGTGCCATGCAGATTTAAATTCTTCTTTTTAAAAATTTTGTTTATGATTTCCAGGTTTATATATTTCATTAACTTTACAGTCAGTTTAACATTTCCAAACTTGACTCCCTTCCCCCTCTTTCTGCGGTTCCTTACATTTATTTTTAATATCTTCTGCATACCAAATTAACTTGTAAATTTAATTTTTCTTATCTGTTTACAATTAAATTTTCAATAAACTATTTCTATTCCTTTATAAAAAGTTTGTTATCTTGATTTCTTATTTTTCCGGTATGTTTTGCGATTTCTGCATATTCCGTAATTTTGCCATCGTTTTGCCTCTTAACTCCCCTTTAACCTAAAAAGCCCCCAACGCTTCAAACTTTCTTCACGGGGGGGGGCGTACTCCATCTGCCTGACCCTTCTGGTTGCCCTCACTGCAGCCCCTTGGGCAGGGAGCCTGGGGCTTTGCCCCTTCTCCAGTGGTGCCACCTCCATGCCCCTCGGCCATGTCTCCTTCTCCCAGTGCTTCTGCAGCCATCCAGCTGCCAGCCTCCCCACCTGCTCCAGCCTGCGGAGATTTCCCTCAGGCCAACTGCCGGGCCCTGGCAGGATCTCAAGGCCAGGGGTCTCAAGCATGCCTGCCAGCCATCACATGGCCTCCAGCTGCTTCAAGGGCCGGGGAGCATCTGCTGGCTGGTAATTCTGGATTAGACCCCTGCCCACAGCCATCTTGTTTCCCAGCCCCAGCTGGGTGGCTTGACCTCCTTAGCCTCTTGTTTGGGTGTTTGTGGCTCAGCTCCTTCCTCCTCTCGGCCCCCTGGCAGCTGTAACGGCCCTTCCTTTCCCTCCGCGGTTGGCCACTCCCCCCTCCTCCAGATTCCCCTCTTTGGTGGGCTTTGGCGCTGCCTCGCCTGGCTTCTGGCACTGGGAGAAGATGCCCCCCACTTGTGTCTTACCTGCGCAGGACCATTTCATCACAGCTTGGGGCACCCAGATGCGGCCTCTGTCTTCTGTAGTGGCAACTGCCCTGTGGAACACCATTCCACCAGATGTCAAGGAATTAAAGAACTAATTGACTTTTAGCCCTGTATGGGGAAGTTGTTAATGCTTATTGTGTTTTTAATATTTTGTTGGGAGCTGCCCAGAGTGGCTGGGGCAGCCCAGTCAGATGGGCAGCATATAATAAAAAAGTATTATTATTATTATTATTACCAAACATAGACCAGCGACCTGCACAGAATACAGAGACAGAACATGCCTCTTGAACAAGGCATGAGCATGCCTGGATGCAGAGCAGATTCCTGGAAGAGGACCCTAGAGCAGAGATGCCCCCTTCTGTGCTCCAGAGGACCCTCCCCACTTTCCCCTCCCATTGGTGGAGGTTCAGTTTGGAGCAAGATGCTCCAAACACATGCAGGGCCAAAGAGTCCATTGCTCAAAGACAGGGCCAGCTCCTCACAGATCCAGGCCCAGAGCAGCGTGTTCCAGGTGACTCGAGTGAGTGAGCCAGTCTGCAGAGGAAAGCTGGAAACAATGTCGGGAGACATTGTGATGTGGGGATTGGGAGCCTCTTGAGGTGGGGGGGGTGCAGCCAGACAAGAGGGAGCATGGCCGCCTTGGAACATCAAAGCAATAAGTACATGAGTGTCCATTGCTTCCTGCTTCCAAACATACCACTGTAAACAGGAAGGTCTGGAAATGTTCAGGATTTGCACCAACTTCCACATGAGACCCCTAGCTCACCTTCCTGTGCTCATCAGGGCCTTAGATTTGGGCACATTAGATGAGCTCGATACCTCAAGGCCTGTGGCTTTGGCCCTCTGCGTTCGGCTCGCAGCATTTCCATGGCTGCCAGGGTGTCAGTGGGCAGGTGAGACCTTTGGGCGAATGACGCCTGCCCCTTCTGCCTCAGGTGAAGGCCGAGATGGAGACCCTGGTGCGGGAGAAGGGCATCAACTCCTTCCAGATGTTCATGACCTACAAGGACTTGTACATGCTGCGGGACAGCGAGCTCTACCAGGTCTTCCACGCCTGCAAGGACATTGGCGCCATCGCCCGCGTCCACGCCGAGAATGGAGAGCTGGTGGCCGAGGTAAGCTGCTCGGGGGGCAGGGGGGGGCGCGGCGGGGCTGCAGCCGGGGGTGGCAGTGGAAGGGGCAGATCCCATCAGCTGATCCATAGGCTCTCCTCCCCTGGGAGAGGGGAGGAAGAGGCAGGGACCAGCAAGGGGGCAGGAAGAAAGTGACCCCTGTCCCCGCCTACCCCAGACTGACCCTCTCTTTTGCCTTTCCCTGCAGGGGGCCAGGGAAGCCCTGGAGCTGGGCATCACCGGCCCAGAAGGGATCGAGATCAGCCGGCCGGAGGAGGTAAGGGTGCCCACCAAGGAAGGAAGTGTTGCGTTCCCAAAGCAAGGAAGAATTGGACTCTGATTAATAGAATACACACGAGGCTTGACCAGCAAGACTCTCTGAGGAGTGCCAATAATAATTCCCTCCTCACCCCTTGGCCCAGGTCGTTTTATTCACAAAAGAACTTTTTACACAGTGTTTGTAAGAACCAATCAGATTTCCTCCGAGCATTTAAAAAAACCCCACGTGGGGACAAAGTTAAAGTTAAAACTACAAAGAGCTAATTTGAGCATGCATGCGTAGTTCAGAGTAAAAAAAATAGGAAAGAAGGAGGAATGCTTTGAGAAAACCCTGGAAGTCATAAACAGGAGTAAACACGAGAGGAAGGATGGCAGAATTTACCATCTCCTTGTGAACTCTCTTCCTGGCCCTTAAGATCTATCTAAAGATTGACAAACTACATCAAAGTAACCTACTATCTTTATGTACTGAGGATGTCTGGTGAAGCAACTGGCCTGTGTTCCAGAATGCTTATACGTGTCTGTCAGGCGTAGAGAAAGCAAATGGCAGAGGTGCAGAGGCTTGTGGGATTCGATCAGAAGTTATTGTCAATGAATCAAGCCCAGTCAATGCAATGCAAAACACTGACACAATGGCTTGCTCCATATTTCATAATTCCTCATAGCAATCCCACCCGACCTCCACAAGGAAGGAGACACACCCATGAATGAACACACCTGCCCTGCTAGTAATCTCACTCCCCCCAAGGCCCAAGAGAGAAGGGGGCAGTTTGGGACTTGCAGGGTCTCCTTGCCAAGGCTGCCAATTGCCTGGTGACTGTTTTCAGAGGGCGGTTCTTCCACCAGCCAGGAAGAACGACCAGGAGGAAGGCGGTGGAGGAGGGATTTGGCTGCCCATGCGAGGTTGGGGGCAGCTGGCTGAGCTTGTGGGTGCTGCTCATAAGTGGGGGGTTTATCATGGCCATTGGTGGTGGGTGGGGGGACATCTCTGCCCCACTGAGCTCCAGGACCCACCAGCTGCAGCTGAAAAGAAGTGAGGTCCCCCACCCATGCCCACTGGCTTCACTGCGGCAGGCACTTGCCCAGTTTGTGCCCCGTCCCATGAGCTTGAGCAGTTGGTCACTCCTGAGGGGGAAGTGTTGGGGTTCTGTTGGCACCTGCAGGCACTGACTGCCTCATATCTCTCTCTCTCTCTCTCTCTCTCTGCATCGCAGTTGGAAGCTGAAGCTACGCATCGGGTCATCACCATCGCAAACCGGGTGAGCAGCCTTACCTGCCCCCTCTTTCTGCTGCAGAGGACTGAGGCTGGGTCTTCTTGCTCAACTGGGTGGGGGCCCCTTTGCCATCCCAGGTGGATGGATGCCTTGGACTCCGTGCCCAGGTCTCTCTCATTGCCCCAACCCCCCTGACGCCTTTCCTCTTCTTTTTGTCCTCCTCCCTCGCCAGACTCACTGCCCCGTCTACCTGGTCAACGTTTCCAGCATGTCAGCCGGGGACGTCATTGCCACCGCCAAGATGCAAGGTGAGTGGCCTTCCCTGGATCTGGAGCAGGAGGTGCCCACACGGCAACTGCAAGGGGAGATGGCAAGCTGCCCTTGGCATGTCCCGGCCCCTGGACCCATCCTGTCCCTCCTTGCTAGCCGTTGCAAGGAGTGGGTCTTTTCTCCCCAATCGGCTGGGGTGCCTGTTTTGGGGTGCCCTCTGGGTCCCTCCCAACTCTGCAATTAACCTTCCCGGACCCTGAGATCGCCCTCTGAGGCCCTTCTCTGTGTGCCTCCTCTATGATCTCTCCAGAGGGTGGCAACACAAGAACGGGCCTTCTCTGTGGTGGCTCCCCATTTGTGGAATGCTCTCCCCAGGGAGGCTCGCCTGGCGCCTTCCTTACAGATCTTGATGTGCCAGGTGAAAACGTTCCTTTTTTAACCAGGCCTTGGGCTGATTAATATTCTACATCCTTCTCACTGTGCCTGTGGGAAGGTTGGGGTTATTGTTTTGCTGTTTTGTTTTGTTTCTCATGTTTTTATCCTGCATTTTATTATTCTGTGAACCGCCCTGAAACCTTATGATGAAGGGCGGTATATAAATCCAATAAGTAAAAATTAAAAAACCAAACACAACTCTGTGAGCAAAGTGTCTCCGGCACCCCCCCTCGATTGCACAGCAGAGCGATGCGCCCCGCAAGTCCTGCCTCTGGCTGCTGTGGGGCTCTCGAGGAAACCACCCTCCTCCTCGCCCCACGGCCAGGCCTGATGTCCCTCCCCTTGCTTCCCCGCAGGGAAGGTGGTGTACGCAGAGACCACCACGGCCCACACTGCGCTGACGGGCTTGCACTACTACCACCAGGACTGGTCCCACGCGGCGGCTTACGTCACTGTTCCGCCCTTGCGGCTGGACACCAACACCTCCACCTACCTCATGAGCCTGCTTGCCAAGTAAGGGGGCCTGGGCTGGGGGAGGATGAAGGGAGAGGAGGAGGAAGAGGAAGGAGGTCCTGGAACGGAGGGAGGGAAGGAAGGGGTGGATTTGCGTGGAGAGGCCGAGAAGCCCCCTCCCTGTCAGCTGGCGAGGTGGTTGCTAAGACCATCTCTCCCCGCAGTGACACCCTGAACGTGGTGGCCTCCGACCACCGGCCCTTCACCACCAAGCAGAAGGCCATGGGCAAGGAGGACTTCACCAAGATCCCCCACGGAGTCAGCGGAGTGCAGGACCGCATGGCCGTCATCTGGGAACGGGGAGTGGTAGGTGGAGGCACCCCACGGGAAACGGGAGAGGCCCCCCTGCTGCCCCCATCCCGCCATGGGGAGGGGAGGGGGCCTGGGGTGTATGTGAGAGGCTGCCAAGCAAGGAATTGACTCTTCATTGTCGAAGGGACGCTTGCAAGTGGGGGAAAGGCATGTCCTTCAGCCCCACATCTCTCAGCTCCTCCCAGGCGGTTGCCACCACAGAGACCTCTGCTTATGTCTCTTCCCCACCTGAGCTGCCTGCCAGCAGGAGAAGACTGCGCCTGCACGTGACCCGCCTCTGCTTCTCTCTCTTCCATCCTCTCCTGGTCCTGCCAGGCAGGAGAGGTGGGGGGCAGGAGACGGCGGTGTGGAAGCCCTTGACTCTCCCCCCTACTGAGCCGTCTCCCTCCTCTGCTGCTGTTCTTCATTCTCCACTTCTGACCCCCAATCACCGATCCCTTTCCCCAAGTCAGGCTCCAGTGCCCCTTCTCCCCAGAATGCAGCCATCACTCCCTGTGGCTCCACCCAGTCCCTGACTTGCCAGTGTGGTGTAGTGGTTAAGAGTGGAGGACTCGTAATCTGGTGAACGGGGTTCGCTTCCCTGCTCCTCCACATGCAGCTGCTGGGTGACCTTGGGCCAGTCACACTTCTCTGAAGTCTCTCAGCCCCACTCACCTCACAGAGTGTTTGTTGGGGGGGAGGAAGGGAAAGGAGAATGTCAGCCGCTTTGAGACGCCTGAGGGTAGTGATAAAGCGGGATATCAAATCCAAACTCTTCTTCTTCTTCCCTTTGCTCGGTGCAGAGGGACAAAGGCTGGCAGGAGAGGCTTGGAGGAAGCCCTGCTGGGGCCCCTCTGCTGGGTGGCTGCCCGCATGAGAAAGAAAGGGGCTCAGGGCAGGGCGCCCCCAACCCAGCCTTGCAGCAACACTCAGCGCTGAGCCCGCAGCAGAGCTCCCCTTGCCTGCTTCCCTGCCACCAGCACAGCCTGTCCTCCAGCAGCCAGGGGGCATACACACCAACATGGGGGGGGGATGCTCCAGGATCCATCCCAGTACCACCCCCCAGACATCTGCAAGAGGGGGAGAGAATCCCATGGCAGTCCTGTGGAGGGGGCTTGGCGAGGCCATTTCAAAGGCAGCAATCCTAGCCAGGGAGTGGTCCTCTGGTGGTGGTGGGGGGTCTCCCCGAGCGTTTCCCATCAGCTGCCCCCTGCCCCCCAGCTCCTGCCAAGTCCTCTGACCTCTCTCTCCCCTCAGGTGGGGGGCAAGATGGACGAGAACCGCTTTGTCGCCATCACCAGCTCCAACGCTGCCAAGATCTACAACATGTACCCCCGCAAAGGCCGCATCATCCCTGGGGCCGATGCAGACGTGGTCGTGTGGGACCCAGAGGCCACCAAGTAGGTGGGGGGGGGACACAAAGGGGCCACAAGGAACAGGGAGGGGGCTGGGTGTCAGCAGGGCCATGTTGGAAGTGGCAGCCTGGGGCTTATGGGCTGTGAGAAGAGGGGAGTTGACTGGGGGGGGGCTCGCTTTGGCCTGATGCTGCTTCAGAAGCCAGGCTCCCCTCCCCTCCTGCTGGCTGCCTCCCCAGGGAAGCGAGGGGGGGGGAAGAGAAGGATGCTCACAGAGATAAGAGGTTCTCCCCAGCATCATGGCTGTGTGTCCGGCACTTGCTGCATCAGTTTATTTGATGGAATGATATATTATTTCATACAATTTATATGCTTCCTGATGGTTTGAAGAAACACACAAATAAACCTCCAAGTGGCTTACAAAAAAAGATAAAACAATAACATGGTCAATAACAGACATTAGAAAGTTCAGAAAGACTTCCAGGAGGACAAAATAACAGTAGACTAAAAACAGAACAAAACCTCCATCAGCTTTCTAAACTTCTGGGTCGGTTTGTCCAAACCAGAATGTTTCCAGCATGTATTGGATTTCCAGTGGTTCTTGTTGCTGGGGTTTCTTTTAACTGCCGATTGCTTCAAGGCGTTTTTGTGGGAAGCCATTCGTAAGTCAACTCAACAGGTGATGAGGAAAGGCTTCATCCTCACCCTGCCCCCTCCCCAACCAGGCTTGCCTTTCTGCCACAGAGGCAGTGGGGGGGGGGCATAGGAAGTTGCCTTGTTCCATGTCAGACCCCCACTCCATCTAGCCCAATGTCGTCTGCACTGACCGGCAACAGAAGCAGCAGCTCTCCATGTTTTCAGGCAGGCGCCTTTTTTGCAGCGCTGCTTGGAGATGCATTGGGCACTGAGCCTGTGGCTTTATGCATGCCAGGCGCGTTCTCTACCCTTCCTCTGAAGCTGCAAGCCGTGTTGGCTGGAGCTCAAGGGAGGGGCAGTCGAAAACAGCTGGAGGGCGTCAGGTTGGGGAGGGCTGCCTTCCCAAACTCCCGTCACTGTTCAGAAATGAGCTGGAACTCCCAGTGAACAAGCCTCTTCTGGCTGGAACCCCTGAAGGCGTCTCTGCTTCTCAGGAAAAGACACCCAGTTTCAGTGCCGAAAGAAGGGCTCCAGTTTCGCCAGACCCCTTAAGTCCCTTTAGTGCATGGGCAGAGAAGGACCCACTTGCTTCTGGGGCCTGCGCAAAGGTCTCTCTTCTTCCTCCTCCTCAGTTGCGCAGGAGCAAACTACTGTCCTCCTTGCCCAACAGATGCTTGCAATACATTTCCCTGTGCTCTGATCCTGCTGCTTTCACAGCACACAGTAGATGGCGCAAACGCACCAATGCGTCCCGCTTCTGCCAGGGGAAGGGGACACCCTGAGCTGCAGCTAAATCTTGCAGCGTGGAGTCCTCCTGGTCAGGGTGCCAGGGAACCAGCCACACTGTCTCTCAGGATGCCCCGTTCCATTCCCCCTCTGCCACCTTTGGCAAGAAGCAGAAGGGCTTTTTTTGGCCCTACTTCTGCAGCCTTGCAGGGCACCTCTCCCCAAACCTGTTGATCCATCCCTCGGGCTGGGGCTCCTCCATCGCTGCTCACGGGATCAGCACATGTATGATGCTGGGGGCCCTTCCTAGTTTCCCCCCTTTGATCTAACTGCCCACCCCCCAGATGGTGGGGACATAATGCATTTCTGAGATGAAAAACTAGGAGGGAAACTAGGAGGGCAAAGGGCATATTTCAAAGACACGCCTGGGATGAGGTTCCTGCTCTTTGCTTGGAGGCCTCATCCTGCCTCACTTTGACATTGCGTGTTGTTATTTCCATATCCCTCCTTTCCCAAATCACAACAGAGAAGGTTAAATAAGAAAAACCTATAAATGTACACAATGCAAAGTTGACATGCTCCCAGAAGTCTTTGCTCTGGTGGGGCTTCTAAAGGAGCAGGGAGGGGGCTGGGAGCCACCCCCCCCCGGCCCAAGAGGGAGTCGGAGCAGCTGCCGGCCCAAGCCCTGCCTCACCTCCCTGCTCCCTGATCCCCCCAGGACCATCTCGGCCAGCACCCAGGTCCAGGGCGGGGACGTGAACCTCTTTGAGAACATGCGCTGCCACGGGGTGCCCCTGGTCACCATCAGCCGCGGGCGCGTGGTCTACGAGAACGGCGTCTTCATGTGCGCCGAGGGCACCGGCAAGTTCTGCCCCCTCCGCTCCTTCCCAGACTCCGTCTACAAGAAGCTGGTGCAGCGGGAAAAGGTACCGGGGTGGGAGGGAGCGCAGTGCATTGCATGCAGAGACACTCATTGCATGGCAGCCTTGAAGACCACCATGGATTTGGGGGGGGGTCTGCAAAGAGGAGGAAGAGGAGGAGGGGCATGCCCAGAGGCTTTTGCTTGTGGTAGACACCAGACGGTGAGCAGGGGGGAAGGCTGGAGCCCCCCAGTTCCTCCTTTTTGGGTAGGAGTGTGGCTGCGGGAAGCCCAAGGGTTGGGGGTTGGAGTGGGGGCTTGTGGGAGGAGGATAGGGGGCAGGAGGAGGCACAGAGGGAGGAGAGCAGGACTGGGCATCCCAGGTGTGCTTGTGATTTGGGCGTCCAAGTGCAGAAATCGGCATCCAGGTGTTTGGGGTTTTGTCTTTTGCAAAGAGGGAGGAAATGTCTGGCCTTTTTCCTGCAAGGAGAAGAGTTGGGGCTTGGCCAGGCCTGGCATGACTAGCGAGACTTGGCTAGAAGGGGGCGGGGGGCTGAAATGGCTACCACTTGAGCAGAGGGGCAACTTAGGGATAAAGAGGAAGAGGCTTGACTGGGAGGGGAGATGTTGGTCCCAGGAGAGGCTGGCAGGAGAGCAGAGGAGCGACCGAGAGACCCAAAGGAGAGGGGGCTTAGGGAGGTCACCAAGGAGGCCCCCCCGGCACCCCAGCCCTCCCCCCTCCCAAATCCTGGAATGCTAGAATTGGCGCAAGGACCCTGAAAGCCATATAGTCCTTCCTGGGATGGGGGGCAGCCAAGCTCTGCACCCAGAGACAAGGGAAGCCGAGGGAATCTTCCCAAGGGGTGGGGGCTGAAGAGGGGGTGAGTCAAGCAACCGGCCCCCGCCTCTTCATCCCACTTCCCTTCACAGTCCTTGCTGCAAAGAGAGGGGAGGCTGAGGAGCCCCCCCCCCGGGCCTCCTCCCAGCATGCCTCAGTGTTTGACCAGTGGTAGTCTGGGGCAAAGAGAGTGGAGTGGGGGGAGCGTAGCAGAGAGTGGCGTCTGGAGGGGGTCCCTGGCAGACGTGGCACCAAGGGCCCAGTACTTGCTGGTGGAAGGGGGCGCAGGGGGAATCGAGGGGAGCCCCCATTCCCAGCCCCCAGAGGCAGCTGCTCCCTACCTCCCAGCCCAAGCCCACGCCCTGGCCTGCATTTCATCCGCCCGCCTTCTGCCCCGAGCCCCCCAAGAGGCAGGCTCCCCCTTTTCCCACCCTGGGGGCGTGGGGGTCTCCAGAGGCCGCCTCTTCCGCTGACCTGTGTGTGCCTTTTGTTGTCTTGCTCCGCGCAGAGTTTAAAGCTCAAGGGCGTGGACCGCACCCCCTACCTGGGGGACGTGGCCGTGGTTGCCCACCCTGGGAAAAAAGAGACGGGGACGCCCCTGGCAGACACGCCCACCCGGCCGGCCACGAGACACGGGGGCATGCGCGATCTCCACGAGTCCGGCTTCAGCCTTTCCGGTAAGAGCGGGGCTGGAGCACGGGGCCTTCTGTGGGGGAGGGCGCACAGAGGCGGGAGAGCCCCCCACGCCATGCTCCTTGCACCCTCCCAGGCTGCGGCATCTTCCCTGCCCTGCTTGCCCGCCTCCTGCCTTGCCCAGCAGAGCCAGCTGCCCCACGAGGGCTAGGACCTGGCTTCCCCCCTCCCCTGCCCCACCCCCCACCCGCGCCCCCCACCCCCAATTCCTGCAGGGCCTGCTCCCCACCCTGATCTTGCATTGGCTGGGAGTGAGGAGAAGGGAGAGCGAGAGGAGCAAGCCGCCAGAGTGGGACGCAGGCAGGAGTCAAGCCAAGCCGCTCTTGGGGGGGGCATAGCATCCTGGAAGGGGCACCCAAGGGTCATCCAGCCCAGCCCCCCACATTTCAGGAAACACAGCGGAAGAATCCGTGACAGGTAGCCAGCCAAGGAAGGAAAGGCCCCCACTTTTGGAGGGAATGGGTTCCCCAGCGCTTGGTATTTTGGCTGGGTCAGGATAGCCCCCCGTCCAGCCCCTTCTCCCCCCCCCCCTCCTTGAGGCACACCTGCAGGGCTACACAGAAGGGGTGTCGCTCCTTGCAGAGGAGTCTCCTGCCAGCCGAGAGGGAGCAGTGGGGCCAGGCAAGGAGACCTGTGGGGCTGAGGGGTCGGAGGGCAGGGCTCTGCCTCTTGCCTGAAAAGGGGTCCCTTTCCCTCCTTTTCTGCCACAGTCTTTTCCCACATTTATTCATACTTTTCAAGTTTATACATTTCACTGATTTGACAATCATTTTGACATTTCCAAACTTGACTTCCTTCCCCCTCTTTCTGTGGTTCCTTACATTTGTTTTTAAAACCTTCTGCATATCCAAATTAACTTGATTTGCTCATTTGTTCATCTACTTTAAATATATACCCTTATAAAACTGCAGGTTGTTACAATAATCCTGCCGGTGTTTTTATCTGTTTATAATTTATCTGTAAATATTGAATAAACCATTTCCATTCTTTTATATAAAAAAATGTTATCTTGATTTCTTATTCTTCTGGTCAGTTTTGCCGTTCCGCATATTCCATAAGTTTCAGTATCAGTTCTTCCTTTGCTGGGAATACTGCTTCTTTCCATTTCGGGGCGAGTGACATTCTTGCTGCTGTAGCAGCAGACAGGAATAAGTTTCTACTGTATACATTTTAGATAGTTCTATCTCTATAATTCCCAAAAGAAAAGCTTTTGTTTTTTAAATATCCTTTTCATTTCATTATATATCATTTCCCAGTAAACTTTAACCTTACGACAAGACCACCACATATGATAAAAGCAACCTTCTTTCTATTCACATTCCCAACACTTATTTGATTTAGATTTATACATTTTTGCCAACTTGCTTTGTGTTTGATACCATCAATATATCATTTTCATATCATTTTCTCTTAGACCATAACATGCTGTAAATTCTACGTCCATATTCCACAATCGTTCCCGTGCCTCCATGTCTATATTATGACCGATATCTATTGCCCAATGTATCATTGAGGATTTTACTTGCTCATCCTTTGTGTCCCATTCCAATAATATTACACATTTTAGACAGCACTTTTACATTACATTCCAACAGGTCTCTCTCCAGTTGTGATATTTGTTCCCCAAACCCTCATAAGATATTTTTCTTAAATACTTCATGCAAATGATGATATTATATCCATGTTATTAATTTTCCTGATAATTCCTTAAATTCTTTTAGTTTGTACTCCTCCCTCTTAATAAATTTCTATAAGCTGTCTATCTTTCTATCATATTCTTTTTCTTCACCACTATGGCTTCCAACGGTGAGAGCAAAAGTGGTGTTTTTACCTCTAATAAATTCTTGTATTTATGCCATACTCTATAATTTCCCCCCTAATTATATGATTTGTAAATCCTTTATGAACTTTCACCTTTTCATACCATAAATAAGCGTGCTAACCAAAAATATTATCATGACCTTCTAGATCTAGAATATGTGAATTATTTAATGTCATCCATTCCTTCAGCCAACAAAGGCAAGATGCCTCATAGTATAATCTCATATCTGGCCGGGAAAAACCTCCTCTTTCTTTTGCATTCTCTGCCATAGTCCTGAGAAGAAAACCCCACCCCCAAGTTGCTATTTGCATTTCAAGGGAGTTGAAAAAGGAGGTCTTTCTTGGTATCTGGTTTGGACCTGAGAGTGGGGGCTGGGGGCGCTGGGGCTGGGCTCCGCAAACCATGTGAGGTGCTGTCTCTTCTCTGGAGATGGTTCAGGTGGCATCTCTTCTGCTGGAGGTTGCATGGTCAGTCATTTTAGGGGGGGCTTTCATGGGGTGATGAGTAGGCGAGAGGGCAGGCTGCACCAGCGATGTGATTTTTTTTCTTTTATGGCGGGGGGGAGATTCTCTTTGTGGTGACCTTTGTGAAGAGGAAGCTCTGTTGTGCGCAGAAGCTGTGGTTGGCAATGGGGAATCTGCTTCCTAGAGCAAAGTGTGGGGGGAGACTGCCAGCCTGTCTCTTTTGGCCTGTTTGTCCCTTCAAATTGCGGGGGGGGGGGCAGGGACACATGCCTCTTACTCGAGGCTGGCAGAGCAAGATGTGCCAAGTCTGGCACTCAATGCCAGGTGTCAGAAGTGAGAGGCTTCAGGCTGGCCTCCAAAGTCCTGCTTGGGAATTCTGGGAGGTGCTTTTGCCACTGGTTTGGACCTGGCAGGTCCCTCTCAGCCAGCACCTCAGTGTCCCCCCCACTCAAAGAGGGTGGGAGCACCTTCTCCTCCTCCTTCTCAAGCTCAACCCCTGGCAGGCTCTGGAAATCGGGATTATAGCATCTTCCTTGAATTGCTCAGCAGTGGGGGCGGGCAGGGAAGGGGGATTGCAAGCCCTGATGTAATAAGCCACTCTGGGCGGCTTCCAACAAAATATTAAAATACTGTAATAAAAGGTAAAGGGACCCCTGACCATTAGGTCCAGTCGTGGCCAACTCTGGGGTTGCGGCGCTCATCTCGCTTTACTGGCCGAGGGAGCCAGTACAGCTTCCGGGTCATGTGGCCAGCAGGACTAAGCCGCTTCTGGCAAACCAGAGCAGCACACAGAAACGCCGTTTACCTTCCCGCCAGAGCGGTACCTATTTATCTACTTGCACTTTGATGTGCTTTCAAACTGCTAGGTTGGCAGGAGCAAGGACTGAGAAAAGGGAGCTCACCCCGTCGCAGGGATTCGAGCTGCCGACCTTCTGATCGGCAAGCCCAATAGGCTCAGTGATTTAACCCACAGTGTCACCCGCGTCCCAAAATACCATAATACATCAAACATTAAAAGCTTCCCTCAACAGGGCTGCCTTCAGACGCCTTCTAAAAGTCAGATAGTTATTAATTTCCTTGACATCTGATGGCAGGAGGTCCCACCACCGAAAAGGCCCTCTGCCTGGTTCCCTGTAGATTTGCTTCTCGCAGCGAGGGAACTGCCAGAAGGCCCTCGGAGCTGGACCTCAGTGTTCGGGCAGAACGATGGGGGTGGAGACGCTCCTTCAGCTGGATCCCCTCCCCTCCTGCTTCTGTCTCTCCTCCAGGGGCGCCAACTTGCCCCCCACATGGAGGGGGCCTGGCATCACATGACACCCCCTGCCCCTGCCCAGTCTGCAAGTGCTTGCCTAGCGGTGGCGGCAGGACATAATCACCCCTCAATATTGGGGGTGCTCAGCCCCTCCCCACAAATATTGAGGGGTCAAAGCCCCTTCTGCTCTCTATAGCCCCTGCTCCCCCCTCATCCTTTGCTTGCCCCAAATTGCAACCACAGGAAAGAGTTTTTTCTAGGCCTGGCAGTGGGGGGGGGGGTTGCATCTGAATTTGGGGGAGAGCTGGTGGGGCTGTTTACGGGGGTCCTCGCCGCAGCTTTTCTCCTCCCCGGCTGGTCCTTGTGGCCTGGTTGGGGCAGGATGTGCCCCCCCGGTGTGCTTCTGACCGCCCCGTCCTTCTGTGTCTCCAGGTTCTCAGATCGATGACCATGTTCCAAAGCGAGCTTCGGCCCGGATTCTCGCTCCCCCCGGAGGCAGGTCTAGCGGCATTTGGTAGCTGCTCCCCCGACTTGTCCCCCAACTAAGGACGCCGTCGCCGCCCCCCCACTCGCCCGGCTGCCCCCCCCCACGCCCCGCGGGCTCCAGGCAGACACACCTTTCACCGGAGCTGCCGCCGCCGAAGACCAGCACTTCACACCTGATGACCCCCACCAAGACCCCTCCCCGGAATGAGGCTGCCGGGGGGGTCCCGGGCCAGAGGCACCCCCCCTCACTCCACGGCTGCATGGAAACGCAGGCTGATGCACGGGGGGGGGGTGATGCTGGGCTGCTTCTGTCTCTTCCAGGTAGAGGGGGGCAGCTCCCCCAAGTGCCACGAGCGGTGGGGGTGGGGGCCGACTTAGGGAGGGGGCAGGGCCAAGGGGGGGCCACCTGGGCCCCCAGTTCCTTTCTGTTTTGCACGTTGGGTTTTTTGGATAAGTGACATTTTGACTTGTTTGTGCATCACGTGGAAAAAAAATGAATAATCCTGAATTTAAAGGTGCTTTGTGTGACTAGCAGTAGGATAGGAAGGGGGAGGCAGGTGGGGGGGCTGGACAGGTCTCTAGGGTGGAGCCCCCCCCCCTTTTCCAAGCAGCGTTTGCTGTGCAGAGAGGTTCATCCCAACATTGCTTAGCAGTAATGGGAGCCCCCCTTTTTGCTCTCTTCCCCGGGGAGGGGTGATGATGCCATGAGGTGGATTGAGGGGGGGTCCTCTGCTGCCTGCCCCCCCTTTCCCTGGCCTTCTCTGTAGGCCCCACTCAGTGCCTTCTCTTGCGAGGGGGGAGGGCTAAAGTGGGAGAACTCCCACCCACCCCGTCCTTCCGCCAGCCCACCAGGCAGGAGTTGCCAGGGAGGGCCCCGAGCCAAGGGCGCAAGAGGAGGGCCAGGACCCCCTGGAGAGTGCAGTGCAGAGCAGTGGTTAGAGCAAGGGGACCTCTCTCCCCACATTCCAGCATAGGGTACGGAGCTTTCGTATCTGCACCTTTTGGTAGGCAGGAATCCCTTTCTGATCCTTGGGTAGGGAGAATGGGTCGTGGGGTGAAGGGACCAGAGAGCTGGGAGGAGGCTGGCTGCTCCCCAAAGCTTTGGGGCCTCTCCTTGCCACTCCGCAGAGGAAGAGGGGCTGGGTGCACTGTCCTCTGCGACCCACTGTGAAGAGCTTGTGGGGGGGGAGCCAGTTGGGGTCTCAGCCCATGGTGGAGAGCACCCGTTTGACCCGAGAGGCACCCTGTTGAGGTATGGGATGTCTTGAGAGTCGCCAGCATACTCACCCCAACATTCCTCTTTTAACACAATGGTGCTACGCCCCCACCCCCCTGGCTGACTGTTGGGGCCACAGAGCCCCCCTTCACCCCCCTTCCCCCACCCACCCACCTAGTCTCCCTCTGGAGTAGTGTGAAGTGTGAACCGTTACTTGTGCACCTTCTCTCCCCCCCCACTAGTTGGTCCCTGTAGGTGTGCGAGGCTGGTGGGGGGCACGACAGAGGACTCCTTTGCCCCAGGACCACGGAGGAGGAGGAGGAGGAGGAGTCCCGGCCCCCCGCCCGCCCCTCCGTTGGGATAGTCTTGTAATGGCTGTGATAGCACCTGCTGCCCCTGTGCGTTTCTGTTTCCTCATTAAAGAGTGTTCTCATGGTACGAGGCTCCTGCGTCTGTCCTTCCGGGGTTTTTTGGGGGGGAGCATTGAGATTGGGGGGGGGGGAGCCTTCACAAGTGCTCTTTCAAGGGTGGCGCAAACCAACAGTCCACTAGGCATCAACGATCCACAGGTAGCGATTGCATCTGCTTTGGCCGGCTACCGTATTTTTCGCTCTATAAGACACACCCAGCCATAAGACGCACCTAGTCTTAGAGGAGGAAAACAAGGGAAAAAATATTCTGAATGCGCAGCGCATCTCCAGCAAAGCGGGAGGAGAAACGGAAGGGGCTCCATTTCTCCTCCCGCTTTGCTGAAGGGGCGCTGTGCGGCTTTCCCTCTCTGCGCTGCGCCTCTCCAGTGAAGTAAAGCGTTCCTCCCGCTGCCCTGAAGAGGCTTTGCGCCGCTATCCCAGAAGTCAGAACAGCAAGAGGGATCGCTGCTTTCGCGCAGCCTGCATTCGCTCCATAAGACGCACACACATCTCCCCTTACTTTTTAGGAGGGAAAAGGTGCCTCTTACACAGCGAAAAATACGGTAATTGAATCCGTCGTGCTAAATGGGATGTGGGTGTAAACGAAATGTGCAGAGCTATGTGCACCAGTTGGCAGCAAAGGGCAGCATCCTGGGGGACACAGAAGTGCATTTCCTCCTGCCTGCCCCCCGAAGGGGCTGAGGCTTGGGATTCCTGCCTGCTTTGCTCTGTCACACCCCGCCCCCCCGCCATGGTCCCTTGGAAGGTTCCAAGTTGATCCACTAGTGGCATTTGATGGGGGGCTTCTTTGCTCTTTCCTTTGAAGAGATCTCTTGCTTCTTCAAACATTGGTAAATAATCTAGTTGTCAGTATCTCTAGTGATAATAATTTTTGTTAGTTTTCAATTACAATAACCCAATAATAGCCTGTTTATAACAATGCCAAATTATAATACAATTAGTAATACCAATCCTTCAGGTGCCAAATCATGTAATTTAGGTCTGTCCCCCCCTCCCCCGTGCTAGAATGGATGATTTGATGATTTCTGCGTTCCAAAATCCTATTAATTTCAACCACACTCCAGTCAAAATAGCAATCCCTTACACAACAACTGCAATATTAACAACTTCCATTCGTACTGACACATTAAAAGATTTATAAACGTGCAGGTGAAGCATTCAAACCATATCCTTGTTCTTCCTGTGGCAATTATTCTGTCTGTGATGTTTCTTTCCATCCTTGAAAAATATTATGTCTATCTTTTCCTGATTGTTGCTGTTCTCCATCATTCCTTGGGTGGAGCTAATATCCCATTGTTGTTTCAGAAGTTCTCCATTGCTCCGTCCCGTGCTTCGTTGTTTTGCAACTTTAGCAGCAGCTGCAAAAATCCCAAGCTGTCCCAATAAAAAACCTGTTTTTGCCATTTTTTCCTCTCAACCTGGGAAGGAGAGTGATCTGCAAATAACTCAGTGATGAACCTTATCAACTCCTTGGCAAGCTCGCAGATTCCTTTCATCCTTCCATTCGGCCGAAGATAAGCAGTTACACTTCCAGTTTAATTAAATTCCAAGTCCTTTTTAGCATTATTCAGTTCAGTCCATAGATAATAAAGGATAGGGAAGAGTCAGCTCTAAGTTTCCATCATAAACCTTTTGCAAAATAGAGCTTTCCTACCTTTTTCCTTTTCCTTTTTTTACATACATAGTTCCATTTGATGTTATATTCCATATCTGCAATCCAGTTTCATCCCACTTCCCTGTACATACACAAGTTGAACAAAGTACCATACTTTTTGCTCTATAAAACTCACTTTTTCCCTCCTAAAAAGTAAGGGGAAATGTGTGTGCGTCTTATGGAGCAAATGCAGGCTGCGCATCTACCACAGAAGTCAGAACAGCAAGAGGGAATGCTGCTTTCACTGCGCAGCGATCCCTCTTGCTGTTCTGGCTTCTGAAATTCAGAATATTTCTTTTTCTTGTTTTCCTCCTCCGAAAACTAGGTGCGTCTTGTGGTCTGGTGCGTCTTATAGAGCGAAAAATATGGTACTTCAAGGGAGCGTTGCCGAATCATAAATGTACAAAAGAAAACTTTATATCAAGAAGCCATAGACTCCCCTTCTCCCCCAATCTTTTACACCAAATGAAGTCGTCTTTCAAGTTCAAACATTAACGACCTTGCAGCTGCTTCAATTCCACAGTTGATGATCTCATCTCTTCTAGCATGCGCCTGTACATTAGTCCAAATTAAACTCTTAATAGGAGAAACTCTGCTTAATGGTGACGAAGGAGGATTTTTGGCAGGCCAAGGGCTTTTGCACTCTGCGCCTCCCTGCCCCACACAATCCATGTCGGAGCAAGAGCTGGGTACCCAGACGATCTGCAAGTGAAGCCCGTTCCCCCGTCCCGGGGGGCGGGGTGGGACTTGCAAGGACAATCACCCTCAATTGTCCTTGTTTTTTCTTCTCCAACAATCTCCCACTGTCATGGGAGCTGCCTCCATTAAGGTAGACCAGAATCGGAAGCCCCTAGTTGTCTGTGTGTCAGATTTTCGAGGATCCCCTTCAAGGTGGTCAGTCTACTCGAATTAAAAGACCCTTCAGGTAACCATCGTACTGCAAACAAAGTACAGATCACCCATAGTTCCTTACACTGGTTCTCAATTTTACTCTTGGACCCCTCAGTTTGATCCCATTTGCTAGAACAAACTGAAGGGGGTCCAAGACCTCATCAGCTGGCAAAGGCAGAGAAAACTTCAGAGCCTTCTTACCTGCGAGATGCTTCCTGGTCTGCTTCAAAGTGTTTGCACCCGTTTTCTGATCAGATCCTGCCCTTAAGACTGCCAGCCCCCCCCCCCCAGTTCTCTAACTTGGCTCTGTGGTGCCCATCTCCTAAGGTGGCTGGTGGGCTATCACTCGGGTCCCTGCTTATCTAGTCCCTTTAATGTTCACGTTTTCCTGGCAACCCCCCCCCCCTTCATAACTGCTAGGGAAATGACCCCCTTGCTTTCGGATGCCTGTTTCATGAATGGTACCAGTGCAGCTGGGTCAATAGACAGGACAGAGGATATGAAAAAGAAAAACGTGCGCCTCCTTGCTTTCAGATACTTGTTGACTCCCTTGCTTTCGGATGCCCAATTTTTGCTTTTTTTTTTTTCAGACTTTTTATTGCAAAGTAAATACATCAGTAACAAGCCATACATAAAGAATAATATAAAGAAAAAGAAAAAAATAAAGAAAAAAACGCAAAGAAAAATAGACAGTAAAACAATAAAGAAAAGTATATTTCAATACAATAAACACTTCCCACCAGTTTTCCAGGTTAGGACGTTAAGCTAGGCAGCCTGTGGTTTCCAGGTTCCCTCCCAAAAGATAGTGGCATGCTCACAACCAGGCCATGAATTGCTGCAGATGACATACCTGCCAGCCTCTGAAAAGTGCTGAGTGCCCCTCAGTTCTCTGGTGACCATGTAGGATAGCTCAGCATCATCAAGACGGGAGGGGGGCGAATGCAGCCTCATCCAGAACAGTGCTGAGCACCACCTTCCTGACAACAAAAACTCTCTTCCCTGGATTCCACTTTCCTTAATTTTCCCCATCTCCTGTCCATAAGGATCCCATGCACCAATTCAGCCCCTCATTGATGAAAAGTAGAACTGGGAGGCTGGATTCCTCCCTTCGCTCCCAATCTCTGAATGACTTCACTCAGCAGTTTCATTAAGATTTTAAAGTGCCTGTGAGACAGGCAGAACCCTCCATGACCCCACACTTTCTGCTCTTGGGTGAGGAAGGGAGGTTTTAATTACTGGCTTTCTTCATTATTTTTTCCGTATAGCAAAGTATTACTATTTTGTTACGAAGATGAGAAGAAGCCATTAATGAAAGGCATCTCGCTGGAGGAGAAATAAGACCTTAGAGGAATTAAGAGAGGGCATGCAAGGGGCAAAAATATGGTCTGAAGCTCAACATCAAAAAAACGAAGATGATGGCCACTGGTCCCATCACCTCCTGGCATATGGAAGGGGAAGAAATGGAGGCAGTGAGAGATTTTACTTTCTTGAGTTCCATGATCACTGCAGATGGTGTCAGCAGTCACAAAATTAAGAAACGCCTGCTTCTTGGGAGAAAAGCAATGACAAACCTAGACAGCATCTTAAAAAGCAGAGACATCACCTTGCCAACAAAGGTCCCTATAGTTAAAGCTTTGGTTTTCCCAGCAGTGATGTATGGAAGTGAGAGCTGGACCATCAAGAAGGCTGATCGCCGAAGAATGGATGCTTTTGAATTCTGGTGCTAGAGGAGACTCTTGAGAGTCCCATGGACTGCAAGAAGATCAAACCTCTCCATTCTGAAGGAAATCAGCCCTGAGTGCTCACTGCAAGGACAGATCCTGAAGCTGAGGCTCCAATCCTTTGGCCACCTCATGAGAAGAGAAGACTCCCTGGAAAAGACCCTGATGTTGGGAAAGATGGAGGGCACAAGGAGAAGGGGACGACGGAGGGCGAGATGGTTGGACAGTGTTCTCAAAGCTACCAGCATGAGTTTGACCCAACTGCGGGAGGCAGTGGAAGACAGGAGGGCCTGGTGTGCTCTGGTCCAGGGGGTCACGAAGAGGCGGACACGACTAAACGACTCAACAACAACAACAATGCAAGGGGCAATTCATTCTAACCCCGACCTGGATCAAGAGGCGGTATTTTTAATTAACAGTGAAAAAAGACTTCTGGCGAATGTGACTTACTTGAGAGTAGACATTACAGAAGGATCTTGGCCACGGGGGGGGGGGGGGGAGAGAGAGAACATGGCTGGGTCCTATTCTGCTCTGCACAGTGCTGTGCGCAACTTCGGTTCTCATTCTGCTTCCAACTCATTATGGGAAAACAAATGCATCAAGAACATGAAAAGCTCCAATATAGAGGCAGCTGTTGTTTCGGGACAAACAAAGCAGACCTGTTCTCCAAAACATTTCCCCCCCCCCATAAGCCTTTTTATGTTCAGCTTATTTGCTTTGGTGAAAACGGCATGAATATGTCTAGGGCAGACCTTCAACCAGCCTCTTAATGCTTCCTGAGAGAGAGGTCTGCACAGATTCCAATGCCCTTTCAGTTGCAAAGTAAGCGTGATTGAGTCACGTGGAGCCAGAAATCAAGAGAGTTTAGAGCAGGGTTCCTTTGGTGGTGGTGTTTACTTCCCAAGAGGAGGTAGACAATACAATCATACTGTTTGCAAATATTCCATAATAAGCATCAGTACGTAATGCCAATTATTAACTGGTATATGGGGCATGCTCTAAGCTGCTGCACACTAATTCTCTATTGCTGGCTGAAGCCTCAACCGTCCAGGCCTAGCAAGGGCCTCAGCACCGCGCTTGAGCTGCCGGGACAAGTGCCACACTCTGGCCCACAGAATCACAGAACAGTAGAACTGGAAGGGACCCGCAGGGTCATCTAGTCCAGCCCCCTGCAGTGCAGGAATCTCAGCTCAAGCATCCATGACAGACGGCCATCCAACCTCTGCTTAGAAACCTCCAAGGAAGGAGTTTCCACCAAGTTCTGAGGGAGTCCCTGTTGGAGATAAGCAGTGTCCAGTGCACAGCGGAATGATGAAAAGTATGAGCCAACATGCTCTATACTACTTTATTTACAGTTCAAAGCTGGTAAGTTACAGAAAAACATTTTCCCTCTGCCGGAGCAGAGAAAGCGTCATCTCTCCTCTAAGGCACGGAGAGAATCACAAACTGAAACTGCAAAGAACAGTGAAAAACAGGAAACCAGTGTACGTCATATCCAGTCTCCCGTTCCCGTGAGAAAACCTCCAACAGTACAGACTCTGTGGAATGTAAACAACCTGTCTCGTGACAAGCACTTCGCTGCACAGAGAAGAAAGCAGAAACCAACATCCTCCCCCTTTCTGTGAACATCACTGGGCAGCGTGTTCGTACAATATCAGTACAAACCCAACTTCTGCACATAGGTACAGTGTTGATCCCTTGATACAATCTTGGACAATACATCAGCAGGAATTTCATTACCTGGCATATAGGACACCGTTACGAGTCCCTTCTGAATACGTTCCCTAGCATGTTGCAACTTCAATTGCAAGTGCTTCGTGCTTTGCTTACAACCTTCAGAATTTAGCAAAGCCAAACATGCTTTGTTGTCCTGGTAAACCTGGATTGGACATTTGACAGGAATTTTCATGTCTTTGCACAATTGTAACAACCATTCACAATCTTTAAGTGAATAAGACAGTGCATTCAGTTCAGCTTCACAAGTACTTAAGCTAACTGTTGTTTGCTTCTTGCACGACCAATCAAATAGACCCTGATTGTACTTATAGCAAACTCCAGACGTACTTTTCCTGTCTGTAGTGTCACTTCCAAAACTTGCATCTGCAAATATCTCAAGACCACCAGACTTCTGATTGTTAAATCTCAGTCTGTAATGCATAGTGCCTTTCAAATACCGCGCTATGCGTTTCAGAGCTTTCCAATCCTTAACAGTAGGATTGTTGACTTGTCTGCTTAGCAAATTACAGCTAACAGCAATGTCTGGTCTTGAACATCTGGCAATGAAGTTTAGCTTGCCTAGCACACTTCTGTACAGTGTAGTGTCAGAAAATGCTTCTTCAGTGTCATCTACCTGATAACCTGTTGTCATCGGAGTGTCTACAGGGTTAGCATCCATCAGGTTTAGCTTGCTTAACACATCAGCAATTTTCCGTGACTGGTGTACTAGAATGTTACCATCTTGATCTCTCTCTATTTCCAGAGATAGGTAGTTGTTTACCTCACCAAGATCTTTCATGTCAAAGTGCTCTTTCAGTTGAGCTAGGGCGTTATTGTACATTGTGACATCTTTCCAAAAGAATAAAAGATCATCAACATAAAACAAACAATACAGTTTCTCTTGCCCCTCCTCTTTGACAAATACACATGGATCAGCTTTCCCTTGCTTAAAACCTAGAGAAAACAATACTTCAGTGAGTTTTGTGTGCCAACACCGTGCACTTTGTTTGAGACCATAAATTGACTTTTTCAGAGCACAAACAAATCCCTGTTTTACCTGTACGCCATCAGGTGGAAGCATATAAAGTGATTCATTTAGAGATCCGTACAGAAAAGCTGTATTCACATCATGGTGACTAATGTGTAGATTTTCCTCTGCAGCTAGCTTGAGCATAAGCCTAATGCTCTCATACCTCACTGTAGGTGAGTAGGTCTCGTGATAGTCTTCACCTGGTACCTGTGCAAATCCTCTGGCTACCAATCTGGCTTTGTGTCTGACTATCTTGCCATTTTGATCAGTCTTCGCTTTGAAGACCCATTTGCTTCCAAGCAATTTCATTCCTGGAACTATTGGAACTAGGTCCCATGTTTTGTTCCTTTCCAAGGAATCAAGCTCAGCCTTCATGGCATTTAACCATGGCTCAGCTTCCTTTGAATCCAAATCCTGGATTTCTTGGAAACTTGAAGGTTCAAAAACCTTCTTGGAGCTTTTAACAGCTGTTACTGCTATCTTAGCAAATTCATCAGCAAATCTCTTTGGAGGTCTGCCTTTTGTGGCTCTCTGTGACCTGCGAATTAGCCTTAAGTCTTCAACACTCTCCTCTTCCTTCTTAGGAGAAAAGTGACCTATTGTGAACAATGGTTCCTCCAATTCTTGATCAGAGCTTTCAGAGGGTCGCATAGAGGCTTTCGCACTCTTGAAATCCTCTGAATCATCTGATTCAGTTTCAGACTCAGAATCAGAACCTTCATCAGTGGGTGTGGGTTGTTGCGGTTGCTTTTGCTGTTGACTATCCTCAGTCTCATCACTGTCATCAGGATAACATTGGAAAATTCCCACATTCTCCCCCCACTTGGCATTGTACTCAACACTTCTTGTGAGCTTAATTTCCTTAGAGTCAGTCATCATTATTCTGTAAGACCCTTTCTGATAACCTAGAAAGATACCATGCAATCCACGCTTGTCTAACTTGGAGTGTTGTGGTGAGTGAACCCACATGTCCGAACCAAAAATTTTCATGTGTTTGATGTATGGCTTCTTGCCAAACATCTTCTCATAGGGGGTACAACCAATCGCTGAAGATAACCTGCGATTATAACTGTAAGTGAAACATGAGAGAGCTTCGGCCCAATAACTCTCTGGAAGATTTGCATCATGCAGCAAGGTTTTTAACCCTTGAAGCAATGTTTGATTTGCTCGTTCCGCAAGCCCATTCTGCCATGGCGAGCGAGGACTAGACAAATCGTGTTGAATTCCTTTCTCAGCCAGAAAAGCTTCAAACTGCTGAGAAGTGAACTCTCCCCCCCGGTCGGTGAAAAGAATCTGTATCTTCTTACCATGCACATTTCCCAACCAAGCACAGAATTCCTTGAACCTAGGAAAAGCCTCTGATTTCTGCTTGAGATTGTACACAAAAATATACCTGGAAAATGCATCAATGAGAACCATGAAGTACCTATTCCCACCCAAAGAGGGCGCTAGTGGTCCAACCAAATCAGCATGAACAACCTGGTATGGTTCTGTAGCTTGCCTACTAGACACCTTACCTTTCGCAGCCATTTTCACCTTGTTTGCTGCGCATGCCTTGCACTTCATGTGGTACCTGCAGGGTTTAATAGTCATACCTTCAACCAAGGCAGGCATTTTAGATACTGCCTCAAAATGCAAATGTCCAAATTTTCTGTGAAAAGCATGAATACAATCTGCATGCAAACTTTTGTTAGAACCTGCAATGCAACAAGTGTCATCCTGCACAACATCATCATAATACAAAAGAAACAAACGATCAACAAATTCAGCGTACAATTGATAATCATTTCTCTTGGTGATGATGCACTTATTGTTCGTAAAGGAAACGTCTATTTTCCGCTCCATCAGCTGTCCAACGCTAAGCAGATTATGTTTCGCGTCCGGCACATAAAGAACATCCTGTATCGATAAGTCCAAACTGTGAAGAACAACAGTTCCGTAGCCTTTACTGGGGATCGTGTGGCCATCTGCCTGGTGAATCGCACCTTCCTGCGGTGTAAAAGACACGAACAGTCGCTTATCGTTGCACATGTGATGCGTTGCAGCTGAATCAACAACGAAGAAAGATCTAGACGTCTTCTGGACCTCTGCAACCTCTGCAACCTCTGTAACCTTTGGAGCGTAGCGTGAGACCATTGCCTTGTGCTGCGTTGTCCTGGACACCGGACCTTTGCCTTTGCCTCGGCCTTTTCCACGCGATGAGCTTTCGCTGCGCTGCTCTGTCTTGGCCCTGGGATATTTGCATTCCCTCTTCATATGGCCTAGACGTCCACACGAGTAGCATTTCACTGCCTTCAAAGCTTTGGCGCCATCTGGTGGTTCCACTGCACTATGGGATGACGTCTGTGAAGTCTCCCCATTTCCCATGCAGCTATCACCCCGCCGATCCGCTCCATTCTGAATCATGGCAGTATTACAGGCTACTGTGAGTTGAGCATTTGGCTGATCAGTGGTATGAAATTCCCCACTTGCCTCATCCAGCCTTCTGCAGCTAGCCATCATGACTCTGGCATTTGCCTCCTGCATCATCTATGCTGCTTTAAATCAAGCTGCTGTATACATGCTGCTTCTGTGTACAGCTGCTTCAATCCAAAGGCAATCTCAAAACAGCCTCTGCCTTTGAGCCTGCGCCTTTCTGTATGCTACGTTGCTTATCTGCAGCTGTTTCAAACTGCATTCCAAAAGCAAGTTCAAAAGCGAAAGTCCCCAAGTGCTTTCTCTATGTCCTAATTCCTGCTGCGTCACATTTGCAGCTGCTTTGAAACAACAGCACTTTACTTTCGTTTTCCCCCAGCATAGCGTCCCTTTGAGCCATTTGCCTGTGCCGCGGCAAAACCGGCTATAAAAGTTCAAAGTCCAGCCATAAAGCCATTAATTAGAAGCTGGCAGGCTGCCCGGAGCAGTAGCACATACCTTCATCAATCATTTTGACGCGCAGAGCAGATACCGTGCGTTCCGTCTCTCTGCTGCTTTCCGATGCTTTGCCGGCACTTCGTCTCTGTGCTCCTTTGTTCCTTTGCCAGGAGCCCGACTTCTGAAGCCCAATCTCAAAACACTGCATTTTTCTGGGCCCGGAACCAAATGTTGGAGATAAGCAGTGTCCAGTGCACAGCGGAATGATGAAAAGTATGAGCCAACATGCTCTATACTACTTTATTTACAGTTCAAAGCTGGTAAGTTACAGAAAAACATTTTCCCTCTGCCGGAGCAGAGAAAGCGTCATCTCTCCTCTAAGGCACGGAGAGAATCACAAACTGAAACTGCAAAGAACAGTGAAAAACAGGAAACCAGTGTACGTCATATCCAGTCTCCCGTTCCCGTGAGAAAACCTCCAACAGTACAGACTCTGTGGAATGTAAACAACCTGTCTCGTGACAAGCACTTCGCTGCACAGAGAAGAAAGCAGAAACCAACAGTCCCTCCTATTGTTGAACAGCTCTTGCCTTTGTTAACGGAAAAATCTGAGGGCTCCCTTGGACAAAAACAAAGACACCAACCAGGATAACTTGCCCTCACTTGCAGGAGAGAGGAAGGACCCAGAAAAATGGTGTGCAAGGCCTTATAAAGACTTTTGAAATTGCCACCCTGTAGATCAAGACCACCCCCAGAAACATTATGCATTCATCACAGAAGGGGTGTAACCTAAGACCACCCCTCAGATACATCACACCTACATCACAGAAAGGAGGGGTTGAGGGAGGAGCTGTGGTGGTAACCTGAGTGCCCTGTCACCTGGCTGGTTCCCCCTTTCCCCCTCCCCATGAGTACTTTCCAGGTGACAGAGGGGAGTTGGCAGTTTCCTGCCCCCAGAGGGAAGAGCTGATTATTGTCCTTTGTTCCAGTCCATGCTGAATCCACTCCTATATGCAAGTTCTTTGTGATCTTGATGGTCTTCTGTCTAGGACCATCAGGGTTGGCATAGCAACTGGGCAGGGCTCCTGTGGATGTGCTAGGATGCTGAAGGGATTATGGCTGGCCTGAATCAAACCTTCCCCATTTTGTAGTCCTTCCTTCATGGTGTACAATAAAAGTGGAACAGTGCAAATCCGATGTATGGTTGATTTTCTATGAATTTATAACAGAAGCGCATATGTAGTGTGTGAGTGTGAGTGTGTGTGAAGTTTGTACAAACTGAATGATGGGGGGGGGGTTCCTGCGACATCTTCAGAAAGTTATTCCTAAAGAATCTCCTTTCTTTTTATATATATTATTTTTACTGATTACAAATCAACCCAAATTATTTAAATTTAATACAATTGCTTTTTTAAAAAAAACAGGTTTCCCGCTCCCATCGCAAACATACGGTAAGTCCATTACTTCCTGACGCAGCCACTTCCTTCTTCTTTAATCTCCCCTTCATCCATCTTGATGTCAGTCCGTTCTTTCTAGTTTGGACAATATGGAGCAAGGTGGCCCAGGGGCCTGACTCTGCAAGGAAGCGGCTGGGATTGGAAAGCATCCCCTATCCCCGTGTTGCCTAGCAACCGCCACACTCCAGGCTGGGCAATGGGGTTCCCTGGTTGCTTGGCAACCCCATGGTCCTCCCTCCTCTTCAGAAAGTAGCCAAGCTCCCAGCTGGGGTTGCCACATTGCAATGGCCGTGGAAGGAGACTTGCCCTCAAGGTCAGTTGTGGGGAGCCAGCTGGTAAGGGGGCTGAGATTCGACGGGGGGGGGGGCATGAGCTCACCTCCTGGGGAAGAGGCGGAAGGGCTTCTTGAGAGGAAGTAGGCCCTGGAGGGATGATGCCCAGCCTTGGGCCTCCCGGCAGCCCCTCTGGTTCCCAGAGCCTCAGCATGGTGCTTGGGCCCCCTAGCAGCCCCCCCACAAGGCCAGGCCTCCAGGGAAGGCCGCTTGGGAAGGGGATGATCTAATGAAGGGAACTGGGGGGCAGATCATAGAAGTGTAGAGTTGAAAGGGGTCCTCAGGGTCATCTAGCCCAGCCCCCTGCCCAACGTGGGGCTCAAACCCACATTGTTCTACCAACTGAGCTGTCCCAAAGGCTTGGGGGGGGTGAGTAACCCCCTCCGCTGCTCCCACCACCACTTCTCCTCTCCAAATGTCCCCCCTCCCCTCCGGTTAATGCTGGTGGGTCATTTTTATGGGGAAAGAGTTATGGCTGCAGCAACCCAGCGAAATGGGTGAGGGAATATTATTATTATTATTATTATTTACTACTAGCATTCCATTGCATGTTTTTCTGCTTTGCATAAGCTTTCTACTTCCTCCTTTTTTGGGGGGCGGTGGTGTTTGTCAGGGCTTTCTAGTGTCCACTTTGCAAACTTGCTTGCCAATGAGAGCTGGAAGGCAGCACCCCCCCCCCGCCTCTGCCTATGACCCCCCCGCCACCTCTTGCCCCTGCCCAGCAGTGCCGGGGAGGGGGCAGCTGCAGGTCAAAGGGGCTGGGCTGGGCTGGGTGACTTCCCTGATGGGATATCTGCTGGACTACCAAGGGGTCCGGTATGGCTACTTCAGGCTCCTTGCTCTGAGCCCCAGTTCTGCCCAGAGGGAGGCAGCATTGACTCAAATCCAGCACAAGGGGATCCAAGCAGATCCCTGTGGAGGGGAGTCAGCTTCCGTGATTGGAGACTCAGATCCCCTCCTGGAAAAGGACAGCTGAGCGCAGAATTTGCCTGTATCAGGAACAGCAAAAAATGTCATGGAACAAAGGACCAACTTTTGAGTTCATCTGGCGGGACGTTAAGCCAAGTGGGGAGCGGAAGGGGGGCTGGATGTGATGTTGGCAGCCTCCCAGGAGTCCTCCCAGAATGGGATGGCCAGGTGTCACTGAATTCAGGACCAGAAAAGGGCTTCTCCTGCTCTCTTCATCAATTCACCTCTTCTTCCTTCAGCACATAAAATATGGGAGGGTGGCTGTGATGGGAACTGTTGAACTTGTTGTTGTTGTTTAGTCGTTTAGTCGTGTCCGACTCTTCGTGGCCCCCTGGACCAGAGCACGCCAGGCCCTCCTGTCTTCCACTGCCTCCCGCAGTTTGGTCAAACTCATGCTGGTCGCTTCGAGAACACTGTCCCACCATCTCGTCCTCTGCCGTCCCCTTCTCCTTGTGCCCTCCATCTTTCCCAACATCAGGGTCTTCTCCAGGGAGTCTTCTCTTCTCCTGAGGTGGCCAAAGTCTTGGAGCCTCAGCTTCAGGATCTGTCCTTCCAGGGAGCACTCAGGGCTGATTTCCTTCAGAATGGAGAGCTTTGATCTTCCTGCAGTCCATGGGACTCTCCAGAGTCTCTTCCAGCACCAGAATTCAAGAGCATCCATTCTTCGGTGATCAGCCTTCTTGATGGTCCAGCTCTCACTTCCAAACATCACGACTGGGAAAACCAGAGCTTTTACTATATGGGCCTTTGTTGAACCAAGATGCCTTTAATCTTGCAGACAAATCCATGCAGGACCCAAAGGCTCTGGGCGACTGCTGGCCATGACGCCTGTGCTCTCCAGGGGGCTGCTGGGAATCCCAAGTGGGGGGAGCGTCTGCCTGTGCCCTCCGGCCCTCTCTGTGGGCTTCCCATCGGGTCGGCTGCTGTGAGAACAAGATGCTGGGCGCAATGGGACCCCTTTGGCCCAAAGCCAGCTGCTGCAGGGCTCTGGTTGTGTTTCTGGACCCCTTGCAATGGGGCAGAGGCTTCCGAGGAGCCCTGTGCGCTACAGCTGGAGTACGACTCCCTGAGAGTCAGCCCACGGCTGGCTCTGCTGCTGAGCCTGGGACATACGGAAGAAGGTGAAAGTAGCCCTGCTGGATCCGGCCAAGGGGGCTCATCTAGCACAGCATCCTCTTCTCACAGCGGCCAACCAGATGCCTGTGGGAACCCTGCAAGCAGAATTCAAACACAAGACTCGTCTCCCCTCCTGGGGTCTCTAGTATTGTCTCATCCTATTTTAAAGCCATCTAGGTTGGTGGTTGCCTCCTGCGGGAGTTCCGCGGTTGAACAAATCCAGAAGTCTGCCAGTGCTATTTTCTTTTTTAGAAAAATATTTATTTGATTTATATACCAGCCTTCATCCAAAGATCTCAGTGCAGTTTGCAAGATAAAAGCAGACACCCTCCATGCTGCTACCCTTTGTCACTTGGCCTCATCCCTTCCATCCGGTCTCACACAGCTAATTGGGTGTGCTAACATGTCTTTAATCCCTCACCAGCTGACTGATCCGGACAGCCTTGTTTATCTCCGTCTTTTATGCCCTGGAGCTCTCACCTGCCTGGCCTGCTCAAGGTCTTTGCAATCCACACCTTGACCTTGAAGGATGAGATGGATTTATACCACTTCTGACTTGCTCCTTTTGGTTTATGTGCTTTGAGGAAAAGGCTTTTTAAGAGCAGGCATGCGACACGCTCAGGCCTCCTCCAGCTGAGAAGCCACATGCAGACCTCCTGCCCCACAACCAGCCGCCCTGGGCATGCCAGCTGCCTCTTGCACATGCCAGCCCCCTCCCCTCTTGGGTCATGCGCTGCTGCTTTGCTGGCATCCCTAAAGGCCCTTGGAGGGTCAGGTTTTGGAGGCTGGGGTGGAAGAGGCAAGGTTAGCGCTTGACTCATCTGCCTTTCCTTGCAGGATGAATGTAGCACACATCCCAAAGATGAAGCCAGAAACAAGCAGCCTGCGCCTGCTTAGAATCCTAGAATTGTAGAGGGGGGTGCGAGGGTCATCTGGTCCAACCCCCTGCAAGGCACTCCTGCTGGAACTTGGCTTGGGCAAGGGCAGGTCTCTTGGTGGTAAGAGGGAGGCCGTGGGGCTGCTAGGTCTCCTTGTGGGTCCTGCTCCCTGAATTGCAGAGGCAGCCAGTGCATCGCTAGGCTGCCAACGTGGGCCAAGACTGGGGGCCGGCCTAGCTGGGCCTCCTAGTGGGGACACCCCTCCGACTTCACGCTCAGCCCAGGAGACACCCAGAACGGAATCTTTCTTTTGACGATATGTGCAGCGCACAACCTTGTTATCACCAACACACTCTTTCGACAAAAAAATACATTTAAAACATCATGGCGGCATCCTCGGTCGAACCACTGGCACCTCTTAGACTATGTTATTGTCCGAGCTGAAGATCGCCGTGATGTGCTCCGTACCAGAGCTATGATGAGTGCTGCCGACTGCTGGACAGATCACTGACTAATATGCTCCACGATGGCTATCAAGATTATACCTCAACGCAGGCTTCAAGGAAGGAAACCAAGGCGCAAAATGAACACTCAAGCCCTTCAAGATCCCATTAAGCGGGATTGCTTCCAAACGAATCTTAAGGACCATCTGCTTTCAGAGTTCCCTGATAACATCAAGGAACACTGGACCAAGCTAAAAACATCCATTGTTTAATAACCTGTGAACAAACTATTGACTGGTTTGATGAGAATGATGGTGAGATTGAACATATACTGGTAATTGACAAGAAAAGGAAGGCCTTTCAGATCTGGCAAAGAAATAGGAACTGTGCCACTAAGAAAAAACCTCTCTCAACGCTAAGGCTGAGGTTCAAAGAAGAACCAGAGAAATAAAGAACACCTGGTGGATAAAAAAGCTCAAGAGATCCTTAGCCAACACTCATGATGAACAGAGGTTTTTTTTTAAGCCACAAAGACCATCTATGGGTCAATAAATCATGGCATATGCCCCCCCCCTGCTCAACCCACGACACCACACTTCTAAAAGATAAAGAAGCTATTGCACTGTGCTGGAAAGAACATTACCAGCATCTCCTAAACCGCAACTCCCCCATAGCTGCTGAGGTTCTCTCACAAAACTTAAAAATGGAAAGCGTTATGCTGGTGGTCAACAAAAGAGGTTTAAAACTCTCTCAAGACCAATCTAAAAAAATGTAGCATAAACACGGAAAACTGGGAAACACTGGCCTGCGAGCGCTCCAGTTGGAGAACAGCCTTGACCAAAGGCTTTGTGGGCTTTGAAGACACTTGAACTCAGGACGCAAGGGAGAAACGTGCTATAACCTCTGGGTATAGGGGGGTATATAAATTCTAATAATAATAATAATAATAATAATAATAATAATAATAATAATAATGAAGCCTGCTTGGCTAACCCTCACCGTGATCAACTCCTGCCCGGAAACCAATGTCCCCACTGTGGAAGGACGTGTAGGTCCAGAATTGGTCTTCACAGTCTCTTATGGATGTGTTCATGGAAGACCATCTTCCTCCTCGGCTAGAAGCAGAAGGCGGCCAATGTGGGCCAATGCCAGAGACCGGTCTAAATGTGCCTCCTAGTGGGGACCCCCCCACCTCTGGCCAGGAGACCCCCAGCCCCCCCTCCTAAGGCTTTCCCTGCGGACGTGTGACTCGCCTCTGGTGCGAGGCAGCCGAGAGAAGAATGGCCTTTGGGAAAGCAGCGCCCAGGATCCTGTGGGCGGGAGTTCCACAGTTTAACTCTGCGCTGGTGAGGAAGTCCGAGGGTGGCTCCGCTTTCCCCTTCCGGGCCCGATCCTGCCCCCTCTTCCTGCCTTCCTCCTCCTTGCGAGGCTGCGGCCCTCTGCACATGCTCGGGGAGCCTCTTCGCCCCGGAGAGCCAGGCATGCTCCGGCGCCTGCGCAGAGGGGCGCGTGGGCGGGGCCGGCGAGGCGGGAGGAGAAGCCTCTCTCTCTCTCGCCCCGCCCTCCGTCTCTGGTTGCCATGGCAGCGCGGAGGGCGGAGCCAGGTCGGGGGCGGCGCATGCGCGGAAGACCCTCCTCCCGGCCCCCCAGCAGAGCCGGCCCGGTCCGTGAGGAGGAGGAGGAGGAGGCGGCGGCGGCGGAGGAGGAGGAGGAGGACGGAGCAGCCAGCCGCCCTTGCCGCGCCGGCACCGCCGTGAGTGGGGGCCGGGGCGGCGGGGACCCCCCTCCCCCCGCAAGATGGGGGGGGCGCGAGAAAAGGGGCCCCGGGGGGCGGGGGGGCCGGGAGGGGCCTGGTCCGTGACTCGGCAGTCGGACGGGGGGGCCTCTGGGGGCGACCCCCCTCTGTCCCTGTCTGGTGGGGGGCGGGGGGCCATCCCGGAGCAGGCGGGGGTCCCGTCGGGGGGGCAGGGATGGGACCCCCCCCCCGTGGGCCTCCTGAGGCGCCTCTCTCGGTGTCGCCCTTCCCTCCGGGTCTCTCGCCCGGGGACACGTGTGAGCGCGCGTGCCGCCGCTGCCGCAAAATGGCTCCTGCCTCGACGGGGGGGGGAGGGGGGAGGGAGGGAGAAGGCGCCCCCTTTCCCTCCGCAGGGAGGGAGGAGGGGCCCCTCACGCGCACCTGGAGCCCCGATGGGGTTCCTGCGGGGAGAAGGTCCAGGGCAGAACACAAGGAGGAGCCGGCCCGCATCGAGGTCTGGCGGGGAAACCGGCAGGCAGGATCCGACCCGAAAAGCAGGTTCTGCTCTCTCCCGTCCAGATTCCCACTCCTGCTCTCGGCCTCTAACACAAGCCCGCTCCACACGCACCCCCTGCCCTCATCCTGCTCTCTCTCGGGGCAAAAAGTGGTGGTGGGCACTTGGCGAAGTGCTCTTAAGAGTTGGCAAAGTGCAAAAAAAGGAGCTGCAAGCTTTTTATGGGACGCCTTCATCCCGGGACTGGGACATACCAGAATAGTCAGCCTGTGCTTCAGTAAGTGGGCAGATCCTGGACCCCACGGTCAGGGCGGTTCTCGGTTGGTTTGCTCTCTGCAAAACATCCGTGCCCATCATTGCTGCTCCGTTGACTGATGGGATGCCAGCAGAGAGGCCTCCGCACACTCTGTGGGAATCCCTGGCATAGCTGGAGAGGGTGTGCCTGGAGGACCATTTTTGCTCTGAGCCGCTTGTGGGCATTGCCTTCTGCTTGCCCCTTTTCGGTGGCTGGCAGGGCACTGGGCAGCCTGGCAGGGTTGCTACGTTCTTTTTTCAGCTGCTGAGACTCCTCGGACCAGGCTGCTGCTGCTGATGATGAATGAGCCCTGCCTTGGGGCCCAGCAGGCCTCCTTTGAATGCTCTGCCCCTGCAGCAGAGGGCAAGGCTAGGTCTGGCTGCGCTTGGCTGCCAAAGCCCTTTGGGTCGGCCAGCAAATTCACCCTCCCCTCCTGCCCCATTGCTCTCCCCTCCCGTCTGGCTGCCTTGGCAATTGTGCTGTTGGCGTTCTCTTCTTGAGCCTCGGCGGCTCATCCTTGCCCTTCTTCCTGGCGTCTGCTCCTCTTGTGCCATGATCCAGGTGCTTCCTTCCACAGGGAGCACCCGGTGGAGTCTGTGCTCGCCCCACCCAGCCCTGGGGCCCTTCAGATACTTTGTCCAGCAACCCCTGTCCAAACCCAGGCGGTGTGGCCTGGGGCCAGAGAGGAAGGGAGCTGGAGTCAGCAAAGTGTGGAAGGCACCAACCCTGGAGTTGTTTCTGTGGCGCTCTAGTGTCAGAAAAGAGGGAGGCCCTGTGGGGTATTGAGCCAGATGCCATTTGAACGGCATTGTTTTAGGGCTGGAGTGTCAAAATGCCATACAGATGTCCGTGTCTGAGAAGTGTGGACTGCCCCAACTGAATGTGTGAACAGGCAGTTGCTGAAATGCTGCGTTTGGAGGGATGTGAGCACTCTCTTTGTGGAGCCTCCTTCCTTAGCTTTCCTGGTTTCCGTCTGTCCCTTGACTTGCTGCAAGCAACTGCCTCCATTGTGCCGAAGTGCTTTGCTGCTGTGAGAAGAGGCTGCTGGCCTGGACGGCCCCGTTGGCCTCTCCCAGCTGCCTCTTCTTGTGTTCCCGTGAGAGAAAGGGAGCCTCACCTGCTCTCCTCGGTCTTGGAGGAAACTGTTCCCTTGCTGGAAAGATGCTCTGCCCAGCCAGCCTCAAACTTCACCTTGATCGCTTTTGTGCCTGGATGGTGCTCATATTTATGAACCTGTCAGACAGAATATCTGCTGTTTGTGCCTGAGACGGCGCTTCTCTTGAGGAGTCTGACTGCCTCTCTGCTGATGCAGGTTCACTCAGCAGGCGCATCATTCAGGGTGGCTGGGAATGTGCAGAGATGACCGGCTGCTCTTCCGATGGATGGGGTGTTGTGTCCCTTCCTCTTGACATAGCCCAGTGTAGCCTGATAGCAGGTAACAAGCAGGAAATTGAGATGAAGTGTGCAGGACGGGGGGGGGGGGGTTATTGCTACAGATGCAAAAAAAAGCATGTTCTGCATTCACACTGACCTTGCCAACATCTTGAGAGGAAGGAGAGAATCGGCAGAGCAGGGGCTTCTGGAGAGGGTTGGCCGAGGGAGAAGGTTCCAAGGGAATGCAGGAGGAGCTGGAGGGGGGAGACGGGAAGCCAGGGGGCAGCCTGGGAAACCGCGGTGGCTGCTGCTCTTGATTCCAGCCTCCTCACTGTGGGGGAGTGTGAGATTTGTGGTCTCCCTGCTTGCACAGATTTCCGAAGCTAAACTTCGGATTTCTGGGCAGCCTGGGATTTTTGCAGATCTGACAAACAGCTGCTGGTGGATGCCTTGAAAATTTCCAAGGAAAGAAATTCCATAAGCTTCCCAGGCAGCTGCTTCTGCAGATCCTTGCCTCTGGTCCTCATATCTCTCTCTTCCTTCAAAAATGCTTTTAAATACTTGAAATAACTCAGCATATCTGAAGGGGATGGGCAGAGACCCCCCCCCCCAGGGCCTACTGCTTTATTATGGGCTGGGAGTTAGAAGGCCCTGGTTAAGTGAGTGAGCTGAGAGGGGAGCTGGTGGTGGGTGAGCTGCCCGGCTGGGGGTGGGGCTGCTGGCGCTGGCATGCTGTGTCACTGCTGCTCACTGTGCCCAGGCCTGGGGCAGAGGTGTTGCTTGGATAAGTGGGTCAGGCCCTCTGTTAATTTTGCTGGAGCTGTGTCAGCACAGCCTGGCCCTGCAACAACCTCTTGCCCAGCCACCCTTGAAATCTGAATCTGGCCCCAACTAGTTGTCACCATTCTTGCCCCCCTCCCCACACACCAAAGTGCTGCTAAATGGGTATATCTGGGGATTGCAGGGGAGACCTCCTGGTTTCTCTGGCCTGGGAGCCACGTCAGCCACGGTGATCCGAGGATTTTCCCAGTTCAGGCTGTGTCAGGAGCCTTGTCAGGTGGGGCTGTGGTGGGTCTGTGTGCATGAAACTTAATTTGGGACAGGCAGCTGCAAAAGGTCTGGAGAAAGAGGTGCAGGCTCAGAAAAGCCAAAAGGATGAGTTTGGGGTTGAGGAGAGGCAGTCTGAGCTGCAGGGGGTGTGGTGGGCCTGTCCTGGTGCTGATGGAAAGCTGACCCCCCACCTCCACTCGTGTAAAGGGAGTCTTCCTGCTCAGGGCCCTCCGATACACAACTGCCACAGCTGACTTCTGCTCCTGAAAGTCTGCTGGCCTTGCCTGCGCATATTTCTGAGTTATTACCCAGGTAGGGTCCCCTTTTTAATTGCCGGGATTATAGAAAGTGAAAAGGTGGCAAGTGTGGCTTCTAATGGCGCTTTGGCAAGAGCAGGGATTGTTTTGCCTTGTAGTGGAGACGCCCGCCTGCTGCAGCAGCGGCCTTGTTTAATTCTGCTTTATTTGAAAAGGGCTTGCCACTTGCTTGCACACTGGGTCCGCCCACCACTCCTCTTGTTTGCTTTTCCTCTGTTTGTGGCAGGCACCATCGCTACAGTCCACGTCTCTGGTGCTGATCTTCAGCAGTGCTTCCACGTGGGGCTCTGGGTGGCAGAGAAATGCAGATGCCAAAGTCTGTGGGTGTTGGGAGGATGGGTGTCGCTTGCGCTCCTTGAAGGGAGGCTGCATGCAAGCCGAGAAATGCCCCCAGTTGTTGCTTACCTTGGAACTCTGCGGTCTGGCTCAGAGGCCCCAAAGACAGCTGTGTGGCTTGGGTGGAATTCCTGCTCTCCATGGTTACTCCAGCGATAGTTCTTTATATAGCCTCCTATTTGGTGTTTGTGTGCCCCTTCCCCACAGCCCTGTCTGATGGATCAGGGTGGGCATTTCGTCAGAGTATGGGAAGGGAATCTGGGTTTGACTGCCCCCCCGCTGTAATCTTTCTGAAGTGTGGGTGCGAGTGGTGTTTTTACTTTCATGAATTCCCAGCAGTTGGTGGGGGGGGGGCCTTTCAGCAGCTCCAAAACTTTAACGAAAGAGTTCTCTGGAGTCGGGAAGCAGACATAGTTGTCTGCCTTTCTGGTCGCTCTGCTGTTAGTGAAGTCTTTGGTTGGGGCAACCCACCCCTGGAGTGGAGTCCAGCACACGTCCCTCTGAAATCCCTGAGGCGCTGCTGCGGGGCTTTGTTGTTGGGGCTTTCTCAGCTCCTCCTCCTCTCCCTTGGTGTTGTCTGGGTGTGCCAGGCCCTGCCATCACCACGTGAACTTGGCACAATCTCGTGACCGCGGGCTTTACTACATAGGCATAGCAAAGTGCTCCCTGGCCATATGCTTCCTCTGAAGGGTATCACATGAAGGCTGGTGGAGAGAGGCATTCATGTTGATGCTCCAGATGGGATGCTGTTGGCAAGGAGGGGATGGCGCAGGATGGTGTTTCTGTAGAGTTTGGGGACTTCTCTCACCAAGAGCCAGAGGTCTGGCTCATAGCTGAAGAGAGGCTCTGGAGTGAGCAGCGCTGCAGAGTTCACAGTCAGTTTAGAACCTGAGATATGGAAGCTAGGAGATAAAGGGCAGCTTAAGCCTAGGTTGTGGGCACAGCAGTGGACGGTCTGGGCATGCTTTTTTATAACAAAAATACAAAGCTGAAAATGAATGAACTGCAGCTAAAATCTTAGGTTCATTTTTCACATGGTCTAGTCCTTCCTCTGCCCTAATATTCTTAAATCTTCAGAGAGTAACTGGAAGTGGGGAGGCAGAAAAAGGTCCCCCTTTCTCTCCACTCTGCAGTTTTCATCTGAAATCTTAGGCACAGTACTGTGCCCAGAGCGCTCAGAAACTGCTCGTGCTAAGGAAATTCCCTGTTGCAAAATGCGCCTAGAAGAAGGGGAGCTTCGAACACTGTTCCCAGTTGCCTCTAGATTGAGGCGGAATTTCCTTTATACAAGGGACAGTTGCTGCCCATTCCTGCATTGCAGGGGGTGGGGCTAGATGATCCTCAGGATCCCTTCCAACTCTGATTCTGTGAAAAATGTAGTGCGACCGCTCTTGAAATGCTGCAACACTTCGAAAAAGATATTGTAGAGCTGATAAAGGTGCAGGGAAGGGCTATCGAACTGTTCGAGGGGCTGGATCAAATCCCTTGTGAGGAGAGTTTGCAATGCTTGGAATTTTTAGTTGGGGGGGAGGTGGGGGCGGGACATAATAGATGTCTGTCAGATTATGCATGGCATGGAGAAAGTGAACAGAGAGTATTTTGTCCATAATTCTGGAGCCTGTGTTGACATCGGATGGGACTTTTGTTCCGGACTGTTCGGTTTTTCATACATGCAGGGTCCCCACATCTGAGCTCTCAGGAGCGGGGCTTGTTTTGCTCTTGTGCTTCCCTGCCTGGTTTGCTGTTCTGGGTCGGGCTAAACCTGCGATCTGGTTTCAGTTCCTTCGTTTGCCTTTGCAGTATCAGAGTGAAGCTCTGGGGGAAATCCCCGGGGCTTAGAAATGTGATGCTCTGCCAAGGGATGTGAAATATTTTTCTTGGTTGGCTTGGAGTCTAGTGCCTCCTTGCCTGTGTTAGAGTGAATGCCTGTGTCTACGGCTAGAGCTGAGCCATCGCTTCAGAGAGGCCCACTTTCTCTGGCTGCATCTTCTGCACATCACGGCTTCTGGGGAGCCCCGCATCTGCATGGCCTTCTTGGGGAAATGGTTTCCAAGACCTGGCACTGGTTGGCAAATCGGGATCCCAGCACCCTCCAAAGACCACCACATCCTTTCTGTCCCATTGCACTCCTCCTGTAAGCACCATTTGGCAGAAAGGTAGAAGGCAGATTTAAAGAATAATCCAAATAAATAAATTTCCTGTTCTCACCCGTGGGAGTCCGCACATCCTAGCAGTGCAGGGAGTAATGGCTGGCGCTGCAGCTGGCGCATTCCTGGCTCCTGCAGGCCCTGAACACCTTCTGGGAGCTGGCTGAATTCTCTTTATCTGGCCCCACTTTCACCAACTGAGATTGAGGGGGGGGGGCTACTTAAAGCAACCTGACTGTGTTTCTCTTAGTGCATTTGCATTTAATCCACAGTGCATCTTCAGGACGGGGAGGCTAGGAATTCTCTGGCTTGATGCACAATTCTTGTTCCGTCTGTGGACAAGCAAAGGAGCTTGTGACCTCCCCAACAAAAGCCATCTTGTTGAGCAGTGGGAGAGCATCTGCTTTGCAAGCAGAAATGCCCAGTTCAATCCTTGGTATCTCTAGGCAGGATTGGGAATGTTCCATGGAGAGACACTGCCGGACAGCATGGGCAGCCCTGTTCTAGATGGACCAAGGGTTTGACCTGGTCAAAGGGCAGCTTGCAGTGTTCTTGGAGCCCCTCAAAAGAGCAGGTTGTGGGTCTCTGGAAGGAAGCTCATGGGTTTCAGACTCCAGCTAGTCGGAGAGCTGTGTCCAAGCGAGGCCCAGCACCTCCAGGGACCCTTGAGGAGGTCAGGACAGTGTTCATTGCCTTGTATGGGTGCAGCAATGTGCAGGGTGGATGAAATTAAATTATTTAACCACATCAGCTAACAAACATAGATAGATACGCTATAATGTTCTTATTTTAGTAAATAAATTGTTATTAAGGAAATGATTATTTTTCTCCTTCCAATAAAGTACAGCAGAAAAGTTGTCCAAATATAAACAGTTAACTTAGTAAACCTCACAATAATTTCATAATTAACTATGTATTTCTAATAGTATAACCACATAAGTAATTTTTGACATAACTGTAAAAACTACTCTGAAAATTTATTATTCCAAAAATGAAACTTTCATCTGGTTGTAAATATTAAGATTATACCAGCAAGAATTAGTCTTTCTGTAAAAAAATAGTTTTAAATCAAATCTTACTGACTAGTGACTTAAATCGTGGTTTAAATTGATTTGATTTAAATCAAATCCACCCTGGCAATGTGCCTGTTTTTTTCCTGGTTTGCGTATGTCTGTGTCTGGTAGCCTTGAGAAGGAGCAAGGAGCTGTGCCCCCTTGCCCAGCAGAAAGGAGTGGAGTGTGCGCTGTGAGCTTCAGGTGCCCGTCCAGGACTCCATCCATCCATGTCTGGACACGAGCAGAAGCCGGTTTCCTTTCATCTCCTCCCTCCTGCCACCCTGCCTGCCCACCCCAATCTGCTCTGAGTGGGTGTGGGGAGGGGTTTTGGGGGGATCTACCTGGGAAGAAGAGAAGGGCGAGTCCCCTTGCTGGGTTCCACTCTTCAACTAATAGCAGTTTCAAATACGGCACAGAAGGTGCGGTGGTTGGGGCTCTGCCTGCCTCCTTCTGCAGAGAGGTAGTATTATCCTAGTGCTAAGCAAGCGGCCAGTTGGCTGCTTCAGAGCATTGCTTCTTGTTTGATCCTGGTGGTTCTGGGGATCCGCAGAGGTCTCCTCCCTGGGCGCAATGGCAGCCTCTTCCACTGGTCAATGGAAGGCAGTCTCTCTGGACGTCCCAAGCCAGGAGGCCGCTGAGAAAAGCTTGTGGCGGTGGCAGTGAGGCCCCTCTCTGAGACCCAGAGCTGTTGTGCCCCATTTCCCCTTACTTCTGTTCCTGCCCAGTGCTGGAGCTGGGTCTGTCCCGGGCGCTTGGCGCGCTGCCTACTTCTGCTTGGTTTCCCCTGTTAGAACACATTTGCTCTTTGCATGCAGATGGCTCCCTAAAGCCCCCTCTGAATGCTTCTGCCTTGGGACTCGAATAAGCAGGACTAGGCACACAATGGGATGACTGGCCCGAAAGAAAAGCCTGGAACTTTCCAGCTGGGAGGTCTCGGCTGAGGGGCACCCAGAGGGAGCCACTGGGCCTTGGTGAGCTCCCCCTCTGCTGAGCTGGCGGCAGGCGGGTGCAATGCTGCTGCGCGGGTTGGGACGAGATTCAGCAGGGGGATTAGGCCGTCTCCCAGAGCTGGCATCGTGGCTAAGCAAAACCTTCCAGCAGGAAAGGAGTCGTGCTCGGCTCTTGAAAGCAACACGAGGAGTCTAGGAGCATCTTGGGCCTCAGCATGCTTGACAAGCGAAGCTGCCTGTCTTTCAAAATCCATCTCGCTAAGATGTCAAAATGTTCCCAGCAGTTGCCCACGGAGTAATAATAATAATAATAATAATAATAATAATAATAATAATAGATTTATACCCCACCCATCTGGCTGGGCTTCCCCAGCCACTCTGGGCGGCTTCCAACAAAATATTAAAATACCGTAATACATTTAAAGCTTCCCTAAACAGGGCTGCCTTCAGATGTCTTCTAAAAGTCTGGTAGTTGTTGTTCTCTTTGACATCTGGTGGGAGGGTGTTCCACAGGGCGGGTGCCACCACCCAGAAGGCTCTCTGTCTGGTTCCCTGTAACCTCACCTCTCGCAGGGAGGGAACCGCCAGCAGGCCCTCGGTGCTGGACCTCAGTGTCCGGGCAGAACGATGGGGGTGGAGACGCTTCTTTAGGTCTACTGGTCCGCCAGTCAGTTCTTTCTCTCTCCCTGCTCTGTCCCAGTTGCCTCTATGTGCCCTGGCACAGCTTGCCTTCATCTGGCTTCTGTGCCCTCCTAGGCCGCCTGTGGAGCCAGGGTTCCGCTTGCATGTTGGGTCGGTTGAGGGAGGGGGCTGGCGAGGGCTGTGGGCGATGGCTGTGTCCTAGCAGGACTGCCACTCACTTGACCTGTGTTCCCCTCGCCAGGGCCTTTTGGGGCTCTAATCCCATCTTAAAATGAGATTTGGTGACTGTCTAAACTTTGCTGGGATTTAGGTGCCTTATTTAGACCTGCTTCTGGAGATGCCTTTGTGAGTTCAGGAGAAGCGAGAGGGAGGAGGAGGAGGAGGAACCTGGGGCTGCTGGGATTCTTTTGAGCCGCAACAGCAAGGAAGGTGCATGGAATGCCTCTCTCCCTGGCAGGCTAGGCAGGGGCATCATCGCCTCCTGGGCCCTGTAGGTGTGGCCCATTTGGCTCCCACCAGGTAAGTGCTTCCGTGTGAACGGGGCACAGCCGCCGGAGCAAAGGCAAGCAGGGACGGAGGCTGCTCCTCCAGGGGTGTCCTGGGCCGCTGATAATGTTCACAGATGCAACACTCTGTGGCTCTTTCCCATGGAGGATGGTTTGCAGTGCAGAAGTCCCAAGCGGTGGTTTGGGGGCAGCACAGTCCTTCCTTGCTGTCCTGGGCAGGATCAGTGCAAGCGACCTTGGTAACACCCACCTGACAGTCATCCAGGAGTGTCTGCTGTTCCGCAAGGAAAGGCCCCCTACTTCTGCTCCATTTCACTTAGAAATCTTCTTTTCTGATCTCGCTGAGTAAAAATTGGAGCCTGTTAAGTGGGTATTTCAACTGTGTGGACATTGCCTCTCATGGGCCAGTGGCAGAGGGAGGGGGAGACCGGGCAGAACACCAGCCACCAGCTGTGAATTTTGCAGGCAGAGTTCCAACCCCAGAAAATGCAAGGATGGGATCAAGCTGCAGCTGCCCAGTACAAACAAGCACCAGCCCCGCCTGCAGCTCATTGCACACCCCCCCCCCCCCCGGTGGCAGGTTGGGCCAGCTAATTTCTATGGTTTAAATCACCAGGTGAGAAGACAACACTAAATCATGGATTTAAATCCAAAAATTCCCTTTGTAATTGAGGTAATCTCTCAATGAGAGTGCATTCCTGGTGTTGCAACTGTAGAAACACATTGATTTGAAGCAGAATATATGGTAACTTTTGCACCAGCCTTTGCCAACCTGGTTCCTTCCAGATGTTTTCGACTCCAGTCAGCCCCAGGCCGGCATGGCCTTGCCGGCTGCAGCTGTGGTGAAGGCTGCTTTATGCAACCTGAGAAGGTGCAGTCCTGTCTTCAGTAGCGAGTGTCCACTGTCGTGGGCCTCCAGCATTCTCTCAGTTCCATTTTCCAGCAAGAGACATCATGAAGGCAGCCCTGTTTAGGGAAGTTTTTAATGACTGATGTTTTAATGTATTTTAAATCTTTCGTTAGGGCCACGGGTGGCGCTGTGGCTTAAACCACGTAGCCTAGGACTTGCCTATCAGAAGGTCGGTGGTCCGACTCCCCGCGACGGGGTGAGCTCCCGTTGCTCGGTCCCTGCTCCTGCCAACCTAGCACTTCAAAAGCATATCAAAGTGCAAGTAGATTAATAGGTACCGCTCCAGCGGGAAGGTAAACGGCGTTTCCGTGCACTGCTCTGTTTCTCCAGAAGCAGCTTAGTCCTGCTGGCCACATGACCCGGAAGCTGTACGCTGGCTCCCTCGGCCAGTAAAGCGAGATGAGTGCCGCAACCCCAGAGTCAGTCATGACTGGACCTAATGGTCAGGGGTCCCTTTACCTTTACCTAATCTTTCATTGGAAGCTGCCCAGAGTGGCTGGGGAAACCCAGCCAGATGGGCAGGGTATGAATAACAACAACAAACAAACAAACAAACACCAACTATAATTATTATTATTATTATTACTATATTGGGCCCAGGCAAAACCGAGCACACAGTTGTGCCTCTGTGCCCTCACTAGTAGTCAGGAGGGAGCCAGTTCAGGGGGATTTTAAAAATCCCGCAACCTCTTAGAACTGCTGATAGGTTCAAGAAAGCATTGCTGTTTGATGGATGGAGAATGCCCTTCAGTCTACTGTATTTCCAAGATGATGAGGCACAGTTAGGTGGTGGATTTTGGGTGCTGTCAAGGGGTTGCAGAGCGAGAGGCGCAGGCCAGACTGACTGAGCAAATTCTCTGATAAGTTCTGTTTTGCAAGCCCAGCAGGAAGAGTACCGTGGGCTGAGGAAGAGTAGGGTGCTGTTTTTTACGTGGTTAATGATCAATCCATCATGAACTTTCTGGTGGGTTGTGCCCCATGTTGGGGGGGTGTGCGCGCATTTGGGTTGTTCTGCCTAAGTCTTGGGTCAGCCTGCATCTTTCTGATTCCATAGCCCTTGGTGATGTTGTACGTAATAAACCATCGCCACAGCTGACCCAAGGAGCAGCAACTGTTGCCCAGGCTGTGGGACTAAAATAGTGAATTGCTTGTTGCATACTTTGAGTTCTCTGGAAATAAGCAGGTTGCAGGCTGGGACATGGCCCCCGGGGAGCAGTTTGCGCTGCTGCAGCCATGCCCCCCCCCCCGCTGCTTTCTTCCCCTGGCCTGCAATCTCCTCTGCTGCTGTCCCCCCCCCCCCGACTCTCTTGACTGGTGCCCTACTTAAGTCGCTCATTCCTGTGTTGTACACCTGACGCCTCCTTGATCTGAGCATCTTCTGAAGTGGTGGCGTTCCACAAGGAGATAAATAACAAGCCCTTTTCCCTGTGTGCAGCTCGGATGCTCTCTCTCCAGTCAGAAGCAGGAGACAGTGACTATGAGCAGTAAGTTAATGATCCATTACACCAGCAATTCATGGTGCAACCCATGGGCAAAACACGAGACTTCTGGATTGCAGTGTAACTAGAAGATTGTGCAAGGCCCACTTTTATTTATTTATTATTTAAGATCACCCACTCTGAGACTCCACAGCTAATTCTCCCCTGGCCTCCTCGCTGGCCCAAGTAGGACCAATTCAGCCAGCTAGCCCTGGGATTATCTACCGTATTTTTTGCTCTATAAGACTCACTTTTTCCCTCCTAAAAAGTAAGGGGAAATGTGTGTGCGTCTTATGGAGCGAACGCAGGCTGCGCATCTACCACAGAAGTCAGAACAGCAAGAGGGAATGCTGCTTTCACTGCGCAGCGACCCCTCTTGCTGTTCTGGCTTCTGAGATTCAGATTATTGTTGTTGTTGTTTTCCTCCTCCAAAAACTAGGTGCATTTTGTGGTCTGGTGCGTCTTATAGAGCGAAAAAACTAGATGATTTTTGACTTTTGATTTTTATTCTTACTCATGTTTTTATACCGTATTTTATGCTGCTTTTATAATTGTTTTAAATTTGTTGTTAGCTACCCTGAGCCCGGTTTTTGAACTGGGAAGGGTGGGGTTTAAATAAAAAATTATTATTATTTTTTAAAAATTATTATTATTCCCGTCTCCCTGCCCCACAAGCGTGGCTGGAACTTGCAGTCCCTTTCCCTCGTGGGCCTGGGGGTGCCTGCATCCAAGGGCAAACCACTTCAAACCCACCAGCAGCTGTGAAGGAAGACCCACTCTGGGTGGATGTTGTAGCAGATGCACCAGGTCCAAATATGCATGTGGCAGTCCTCTTCCTCTCCCTCCCTATGGCTCCTCCTTCTTGGACTGTCTCTGATCTGCTTTCCCCCATCAACCTGCCATCTGTGCTGGGCTTTGCCTGCATGGGGAGGGCTGCCTGCCTTTGGCCTTCTGGCTCGCCTTGCCTTTGAGTACGGGGTCTCCTGTCCTGAAGTGTTGGCCAGTTAGGGGTCAGCAGCCCAGGCCCCCTTCCCTGCCTTTGGGGCTCCCATGGACTCTGGTCACACTGGTGCCTCTTCCTGGAAGGAGGCAGCTGCAGAGGCTGCTTGGGCCAGAGGACCCAGGAAGGAGCTTGGTGGGGAGGGGTCCCTCTTGGGCTGTGAGCTTCAGGCTTGGCTGCTGGGGGTCAGGGGGGCTGCAACTGGGGCTGTATCTGTCTCTCTGTCTCCCTGTTCAGGGAAGCTTTTAATGTTTGATGTATTACGGTATTTTAATATTTTGTTGGAAGCTGCCCAGAGTGGCTGGGGAAGCCCAGCCAGATGGGTGCAGTATTAATAATAATAATAATAATAATAATAATAATAATAATCATCATCATCATCTATAATAATAATCTATAATAATAATAATAATAATAATAATAATAATAATAATAATAATAATTCCCCAACCGCCTCTCCTCGGGACCCCAGTCCCAGCTTGCTGCCCCTCTGTTCAGTTGCCTACAGGATTTCTCTTTTGCTTCCCCTTCTGGCACCCAGGGACAAATGACTGGCGCTCCCATGCCTGGTAATTCTCCAGAGAGGCACCCTCATTCCTTGTCCCCTTCCCAGGTTGGTGGCCCAGGGAGAGCAACCTTGGGCATGGGGGTGGGGTTGACCTCCTTCCCCTGTGCCACGATGGCTTGTGCTGTGGTTGCCCCCTCTCCCCCCCCTGCCCCCACTAGCCTAGGCAGCTCACCTGTGCTAAGAGCCATGTTGGGAGCTGGAGGCGCCTCCTGGAGGAATTCCACCCTCTCCCTCTCTCATCAGCTGCCGCCTGGCCTGGGCTTTCCAGGCTCAGCTCTTAAAGCATGAGCCAGGTTCTGCCTGGTGGCCCTTGAGCCAGCCTGGGTTGGGGCCTTTTCCCTGCAGGAAAAAACCCTCCAAGCGCACCCAAGGGTTGAAGGGGTACAAGGCGTGCTGTTTTCCTTGTCCCGAAAGGACACGGCGCGTTGTGGGCTGGGCCGTGTGCTCTGCGTGTTGAAAGGCCCAGTTGCTGGCAAAGGCCTCTTCTCTGCCAAAGGCTCTGGAGGCTTCTGGGCTGGAGAGACAAAGGTGCCGTCTTGCCTTTCAGGGAGCCTGGAAGGGCAGTTAGGTCAGAGGGGCAGAGTGTCCTGCCTTGTGAAGAAAGCGAAGCTCTTCAGAGCTGGACTGGGAAATTTGTAGCCCCCCCCCCCATCAGCTCCAGTCAGCCTGACCCTGTAACATCAGGATGCCTGCTGTTTACCTACCACTGCTTCAGGGTAAGGGGGGGGGCGGGCAAGCAGCCTTTCCTTCTCCACAGGCCAGGCATCATTTAGTGCACTTCAGTCATCGTGTTGCCCGTTGCTCCCCTTTAAGTGGAACCAGGAGATGGCTCAAGTCCACCCTGGAGAGCCAGGGGAAAGGCAGCCCATTTGTCCAGGTCTCTTGACTTCCACAGCATATAAAGCAAGGGGACCCTCCAACAGCAACCAAGCGATACAGCGCTTCCTTGGAGGAATGCTCCTGGCCCCTGCGGCACTGGGCTGAGCGTCAGAGGAAGCCAGATCACAAGGTGTGCTGGGATAATTTCACATGCTGCAGGATAAATCACTCAGGAGTTTTTTCAGTAGCCCAAAGTAGCTGAACCGAAATGCCCGACTAGGGGGAAAACTGTGAGAAAGTGCAAGTCAGGGCAGTTTAAGGGCTACATTTTATTTGGGAAATGGGAAGGGTGGTGGCAAGGGGTTTGGGTGGGGGCCATACTTTTAAATGTTAAGTCTATAGCAATGGTGAATAGTTCCATGGCATTGGCAGCAATACAATCAGGTCTTCCCCAGGGGAGCTTTGACTTCCGCAGGTGACGTAGAATCACAGAATCACAGCGTTGTCGAGATGGAAGGGACCCTGAGAGTCATGTGACCAACCCCCTGCAATGTAGGAAGATGCAGAACATCCCATATGCGGATCGAACCTGCAACCTTGGTGTCACCAGCACCATGTTCTAACCAGCTGTGCTATCCAGCTTCTTCTAAGGAAGATGCCAGCTCTGTCCCCCTCCCCCCTGTGGTTTTTCACTGGTGGGTGTGAGAGAGAGAGATGCTCTTTATCACAGGGATCCTGACAAGGTCTTCCCAGCTCTGGATCAGTCTTTGGCCAGCCCTGGTGTCATCTGACTGGGGCTTTGTGTGTCCACTTTCCCCCAGACAGTCCTGCTCTTGCAAATGCTCCAGATCTCTTGTTCTGGGCTGGTGGTGGTTCTGCTTCTCCTCCCCAGGACCTTGCAGCTGTCGGGGGGGGGGGTCAGGGACTAAAGGGTGTCAGGAGGTGCCTTTGCGGGCTTCCCCGCTGCTATTCCCGCCCTCGGGGGAGGGAATTCCCACCACCAGGCCAAACAGCTTAGCGGTTGGTCCAGGCTGATGTGTTAAATGCTTTGCTGGGAGCCTGTGGCTTGGCTCACTTATTCGAGTCATAGGCCTGTGGGTGGAATAGCTTCCCTGTTTTGCAGAGCATGAGTGCTTGTCTCCCCACATCACCTGGTCATGGGGCATGAGGCGGATCCTCCAGTTCTCTCATTGTGCCTCTTGCTGGCCCTTCTAGAAGCTTCTTGGGCAAGCGAGGGCCCCACTCAGAAGTGGTCCTGGGGGGGGGCAGGGGTTCTCCCTGCCTTGCCCTGCATCGCAATCTGCTTTTCTAATCCCCCCTCCAGGCGCCGGGTGGGTGAGGAGCCCTCCCATCCCGCCATATGTATGCCGGCATCCCTTGCAGCTGCCCAAGGGAGCTGATTGGCTGATGGCCTAGTTTGTCCGCCCGCCCTGTGGCCAGGAGGGAGCCTGTCCCAGGATCCAAAGAAAATGGCTCAGCTGGAGCAGAGTCTGCCCCGTGGGGCTCTGTGGGAAGAGGGACAGGCAGTTCTGGAAAGGAGGCCAGGATCGCTCCACCCCAAAACACTGGGGAGACTGCGCTCCTTGGGGCAGCCAAACACAAAGCAAAGTGGGGCGGGTGCAGGAGGTTCCTGACGGATCCCCCCCCCCCCGCTCTCCTAATCCTGACTTTCATTGTTGGCCGTGCATTAAGCACTCAATCTCTTGCAGGCAAAAGTGAAAGCAGATTTAGCCCCTTAATCTGATCTGTTCAGCCCAGCTGCCCCCCCAGTTCCTGACTTTGGTGGGTGCGGAGGGGCGGACTTTCAAGAGCCAGCAGCAAGATGGGCCTGGGGCTTCTGTTACAAAGTCACAGACTCACAGAACTCTTGAGTTGGGAGGGACCTTGAGGGTCATCTAGTCCAACCCCCTGCAGTGCTGGAATCTTTTGCCCAACGTGGGGCTGGAACCCACAACCATGAGATGAAGCGTCTTGTGCTCCAGCTGAGCTACGTGTTGCTGTGTTGAGGCCTCTGGAATCAGCCTAGACCGGACAGTCCTGGGAGGGGGGCACTGGTGCTCCTGGGTGGGCAAAGGGTTTATGGTGCGTAGGTCACACAACCTGCAGGAGGTTTCCTTGTGTCCTTTCCCTGTTTGGGAGATGACAAGAAGATCCCATTGTTGTGGCAGTTGCGGGTGATGCAGCCTCTTCAGTCTGCCTTGCGGGTGTTGCTCTGCCTGCTTTTGGTTTTGCGGGGGGGGGGTCGTTGCTTTCCATTTTTGCCTCGGACTTAGAGAATGAGGGTTTTGAATAGGGAGGAGGTTGGGGAGTCTGTTCTGTATAACACTTTTACCCAGGTTTAGAAACTGAGGCAGGAAAGCTAGGAGCTGAAGGGCACCTTAAACCCAGCTTATGGGCGCCACAAAAGTGCGCTTTTTTATAACAAGAACACAAAGCTGAAAATGAACAAACTGCAGCTAAAATCTTAGGTTCATTTTTAACATGGTCTAGTCCTCATCTGAAGACTGCAAAAAACAAAGCCGTACTTTCCCAGCCCACCCCCCTAATAATCTTAAGAGGGTCTCTTCTCCAGTCTTCAGAGAGTGGCTGGAAGTGGGGAGGCAGAAAAAGGTCCTCCTTTCCTTCCAGAAGTGGCAGTTTTAATCTGAAATCTTAGGCTCAGTACTGTGCCCAGAGCTCAGAGACTGCTCGCATTAATGAAATTCCCTCTTGCAAAACACACCTAGAACAAGGGGAGTTTTGAACGCTGCTTTTACCCCTTCCTCCAGTTAGGACTAGCACTGTGTAATAGAATAAAATGTAAAACAAATGTTCAGGCAAGGGTCTTGGCAGCCAAGGTGGTTCCTTCTAGGTCATGGGTAGGCCAACTAAGGCCTGGGGGCCGGATGTGGCCCAATCGCCTTATCAATCCGGCCCGCAGATGGTCCTTGAATCAGTGTGTTTTTACATGAGTAGATTGTGTGCTTTTATTGAAAATGCATCTCTGGGTTATTTGTGGGGCATAGGAATTCATTCATTCCCTCCCCCCCCAAAAAAAATAATAGTCCGGCACCCCACACGATCTGAGGGACAGTGGACTGGCCCCCTGCTGAAAAAGTTTTCTGGCTCCTGTTCTAGGGCCCTTATTTCTTCAAATAACTGGACTCGAAAGGAAGGTCTTTTCCTCCGCATTCCGTCTGATTTCCTGCCGCTCCCAGAGGCAGCGTGGTGCCATCTTGGTCAGAAGCTGACCACGCACCAAGGCTTGATGCCCAGATTTAGCAGGCCTGCAGGGAGGTCAAGGGATAAGCCAATTTACCTGGGCAGCATAAAAAGCTTGGAGAAGGCGTTGGACGCTGCAAGGGAGCCCAGGCAGCGCTGCTTCCCTGGGAAATCAGGCTCTGTCCTGTATCTGGGGACGTGACCCAACTTTGTGACGTGCGCAGCGTCCCAACCGGTCAAGCCCAAGCCAGTGGGCACCTGCCTGTTAACGGCCTCTGACTCTGTGGTGGAATTTGTGGATCAGGACCCAGAATTAAAGGAGCCTCTGGATGCAGCCCCAGGAATCAAGCCAGCCTCTCTTCCGCCATGCCAAGCCTGCTTTCTTGGGCGCTCATTTGGGGGCGGGATTAGGAGGGGAGGAGCCAGCAGCCCTTAAGCGGCTTATCAGCTGTTAAATGAAACTGGGGGGGGGGTGGAGGTGGTGAGGGAGCCCCTTCCTGCTGTGCTTTGCAAGGCTGAGGTCAGCAGAATTCCTCTGGCCAAGCACCGCCTTCAGGCGGGCCATGCCCCCTCCCTCCCCTTATTGACCCTTATTGACAAAGAGGGTGCTTGCTAAAGGCCAGGTTGGTGCCAGTCCTGGGTGAGGATGCCAAAGCATTGGAGTTGGGCTGGCAGAGGAGAAGCTGGGCTGCCCCACGGGGCCCCCTCTGCCCAGAAGAAGCCACTCTCTCCAGCCCAGTGGGACTTCTCTGGGGATGGTGCCCTGGGGGGGGGGTCCTTTGGCATCCCTGCTTCCATTTGCTCTCCTTGCAGCTTCAGGCAGCAGAGGGGCTTTCCTTGGGGCACGGAGGGTTGGCGTCAGGCCCACCAGATTTCGGCCCTGGAGCCTTCTGGGGCTTTGTCTCTTTGGGGCTTCCCAGGACAGGCTGTGGTGGGAGAGGGGCTTTTGTCCTTGTGCCTTGGGGAAAAAGAGAGGCTGGACTAGGCGAGCCTTTGGGGTGATCCCGCAGCCCCCCAGCTCTTCTGAGGCTCTCCCCTGTCCATTCACCCGCCCCATAGGCATTATTGTCTCTGCCAGCTCCCCTCAGGGAAACAGCCCTGAAGCCAAGCAGTGTTCTGAGCCTGTTCCCTTTCCTGGCAGAGGGAGGTGGTCCTGAGCAGTGCCCCCACCTCTTGCATCAGATCAGCCTTCCTCCTTGGAAGGATCCTGGGGGCAGAGTCCCTGGCTTGGTGACCCTGACCAGGCGCCCTCCCGGCTTGGAGGGGGACCGAGTGGGGCTCCAGCCCTTTGTCCTTCCTGGCACCGGAGGCTGGCTGCTCTGTCTGTGCCCTCTCTGCTTTGGGGTTCCAGAGGGGATGAGGGGAGGCCTGCTTTCTCCCTATGGTTCCCCTGTGTGCCTGGAGATGGTGTCAGCCCTGCCTCCTGATTGGCTGAGGAGGCGGGAGGTGGGGCTTTATGACATGCCTGGGAGTTTGCCAGCCCCCTTCCTAGGGCAGCCCTCCCTGAACTGCGTGGCCAGTGGGGCTGGTGCTGGCGCTGGCCCAGACACCTGTCCAGGTGAAAGGGGGGCTTTGTCCAGCAACCCCTCACTTGCGCCCACCCCTCTCCTCCTTGCCTGTCCCCCCCATGTGCAATGGCCAGTGTGATGCCCCCTGGTGGCACAGTGGGTGCCTGCAGGCAGAGGAGTGGAGCGGGGCCTGGCAGGGGCCTGCCAGTGCGTCTCCCATTTGCTGCCCTGCAGAAGCAGCTTCCTTTGCAAACAGCAGAGAGGCCTCTCTCTCGCCGGAAGGGCGGAGGGCGAGTCTGACACGCACAGCTTGCTCTGGGGCCCCTGGACTTAGTGGCAACACCGGCGGCCTTTGTGGGCTCCCATCCTCCTTTTGTGCCTTTGTGCTCAAGTGCTGCAAAATTTGGGGCATCTTCTCCCTGCCTCTTTGAAAAGATGCTGCTGGGGAAAACTGAAGTCTGACTCTGTCCTGGTCAGGGGAAGCTTTGGTCTTTGCCTGGGTGAAGGGCAGGCTCAGCCACCGTGGGGAGGGGAGGGGCTGCGTGCAGGTGGAGGCCAGGGAGTCTCCTGCTGGGGTGGGGGAGGAGCTCTGGTAATGCCCCTCCATCCCACCTGTCTGGGAGCTGTGGGGTGCAGCAGCTATGGTGATGCTCCTGAATTAGTTTTTCTTTCTGCGCTTCCACCCCATTTTCTCTGGCGCAATGATGAGGCTGTTTGAGTGGAATGGAAGTGAACCATTCCTTGGGATGGGCTTTATTCAGGCTTTCCGAAACCCGCAATGTGATTTGTTTTGCAAAGCGGGGGGGGGGGGGGACCTCCTGCCTCTGGGCCAGATTTGGCCCACCAAGCCTGCCCCTTCTTGCTTGAGTACTTTACACCTGTCTCATGGTTCTGTCATCTGCTGCCAGGAAGTTACAGCTCCAATACTTTCCCCAAACCACACCTGACATTGCTTGTGGCATCCGGTGTGGGGCAGGGAGAGACCTGGCTGGCTGGTGTGCAGTCCCCCTTGGTCCCTCCTCCCTCCCGTGGGTCAACCCACTGCCCGCCTGTCTCTGCAATCACCTGACATCAGGTGACGGATGGAGGTGGGCCCTGGTCACCTTTCAAATGTGGTTTCTGCAGGCAGCGGAGATGAAGATTTGGCCTGCCAGGCCAACCAGGTGTGCTACCCTTGCCGTAGAGCAACAGGGGCTGAGGCTTCATGGTGGAACATGTGGTTGGTGCGCTGAGGTCTTGGGCTCCATCCTGGGCACCTGAGGCCTCGCCTTTGGGGCAGGGCTTGGAACAGCTTTCCTCCCGTAAGCTCCCTGGCCAATAACACCTCCCTCCCTTCTTCCTGCAGTTGGGGCATGGCCGTCAATGTATATTCCACTTCTGTGACGAGCGAGAACCTGAGTCGCCATGACATGCTTGCGTGGGTCAACGACTCCCTGCAGCTCAACTACACCAAGATTGAGCAGCTGTGCTCAGGTACTGGCCGGTGGGGGGGGGGGCAGCAGGGGTGGCGATGGGGTGGTGCAGCCCTGGCAGTGCGGGTAGCCTTGAACTGTCAGTGGTTTGGGGCGTAGAGAAAAGAAGGGACCTTGGCTGCTGTGCTAGGGTCCAGAGACTGTGTGGAAGAAGCCAATTTCTGTGCCCTTTCCCTTGGCAGGGGCTGCCTATTGCCAGTTCATGGACATGCTGTTTCCGGGCTGCATCCACCTAAGGAAGGTGAAGTTCCAGGCCAAGCTGGAGCACGAGTTCATCCACAACTTCAAGGTGCTGCAGGCTGCCTTCAAGAAAATGGGTGTGGACAAGGTGGGTCTCCGGAAGGGAGGCGGCGTGGGAGGGGGCTTGCCTGGGGCTCCCACTGGCGCGGCCCTGGATGTCAGGACTGGAGGCAGAGGTCTACGGGAAGCCTTGGCTCCAGTTGGCAGCCCTGGCTCCCTTTCCCAGAGGCTGGGCTCCCTCGGCTTGCATGTGGGATTTTTGTCCGTATGAATAAAGACCATGGGTTTGACCAGCAAGGTTTGTAGTGTTCCCAAAGCAAAGGAAGGATTGGACTCTGATTAACAAGGCTTAAGACTCTGGGAGGAGTGCGTATAATAATAATTCCTGTCCACCCCTCGGCCCAGGTCATTTTATTCACAAAAGAACTTTTTACACAGTGTTCGTAAGAACCAATCAGATTTCCTCTGAGCATTTCAACAAACCCCATGTGGGGCAAAGTTAAAAGTTAAAACTACAAAGAGCTAATTTGAGCATGCATACGTAGTTCAGAGTAAATAAAACAGGACCAGAGGAGGAATGCATTCAGCAAAACCCTGGAGGTCATAAACAAGCAGTAAACATGAGGGGAAGGATGGCAAGGAAGACAGGTATCTTTATCACCTTCATGTGAAACTGTTTCCTGGCCTTAAGATTAACAAAACCAAGGAAAGGTATATCAAAGAAGCTACCTACTATCTTTGTGACCCAGGATGCCTGGTGAATAACTGGCCTGTGTTTAGAATGCTTATATTTGCCTGTCAGGCAGAGAAATAGGACAGAGACGCAGAGGTGTGGATTGAGCAGAAATCATATCAAAATGGCTCACCCTGTCAACGCAATGCTTTCATTGCAGACACAAATGGCTTGCTCCATATTTTTTTTAATTCCTCATAGCAGTCCCACCTGATCACTACAAACATCTATGGCTCTGAGGTTCTGTGAGTGACCAGGTATCTCTTAATGATCTCCTGGACTTGTTGCAGATCATCTCAGTGGAGAGGTTGGTGAAGGGGAAGTTCCAGGACAACTTTGAGTTCATTCAGTGGTTTAAGAAATTCTTTGACGCCAACTACGATGGGAAGGAGTACAACCCGCTACTGGCGAGGCAAGGCCAGGAGGTGGCGCCTTCTCCAAACCCAGGTGATCAGATCTTCAACAAACTCAAGAAACCCATTGGCACTGCAGGTAATGTCGCTAGAGCCAGCGGGCACCCCAGGATCCGGCCTCCAGCATGACCGTGGCACCCCGGCATCCAGCTTGGCAACTCCTGGGGCACTGGGGGGAGGGCGGAAGGAGAGCCCACCTCCCTTGGCGTGGGAGGCAGGATCCTGCTGTGCAGCCTAGGGACCCAGGAAGCCGCCTTATCCTGAGTCAGACCCACTGGTCTGTGCTGGGAGGAATTCCAGGCAGGGAGCCCGTCCCCAGGATTGAACCAGAGGCGGGTCTGAAAGGAGGGGGAGCAAACAGGGTCCGACAGCAGAGACATTCCAGATCCAACCAACTCAGATTCCAGGTGACCTTAGAAAAGAGCGTGATTGAGAAACTTGCCACCACTTCAGGCCTGTGAAATGTAGCCACCAGGCATTGTTCTGGCAAAGGGATTTTCTGCTCGTAAAAGTCCACGATACGAACATAGCCATAGTGTGCACTGACTTATTAGCGAGAGTGAGCTGCAACCATTTCTCATCAGGCGGGGTCTCCAGACCCCTCAGCAGTCCTGGCCACCCTTCCGCAGACGTGCTGCAGTTTGCCAACGCCGTTCTTAAAAGCCGGCCTCCGGAACTAGACACAGCTTCTTCCTGTACCAGGGCTCTCCTCTTCTGTTAGCGCAGCCTAACGCTGCATTAGCCTCTGGGTCTGCGTAGCCCTGTGGGTCGGTCGTGCCAGCAGGGCCCAGCCTGCTTCCTCCTCTCGGCTTGCCGCTGTGCTTAAGCGAATGGGGCCTGGCTGCATTGCATGCTGCAACCTGCCTCGCACCGGCTCATGCCTGTCTGTGGAATCTGGCTGCTCTTCTGGGAAGACGTGCAGAGCTGCCTTTGGGGGTGGGGGCTGTGGCGCCCAGGCCTGGCCTGCTCAGAGCTGCCCTTTCCCCTCCTCGGAAGTTTGCAGAGCACAGCCCTTCCTGTTCTCCCTTTGGAGTGAGCCACGCATGCCCATTTCACAGAGGAGGCAGGTTGAGGGGGGTGGCTGCTGCAAAGCCACATGATGCCCTGGGCTCAGGCGCTTGATGCCCTGCCCTCGTAGGCTCAGAGCTGGCTGGGTCTGAGGGCTCCTCAGTCCTCGCCCGTCCCATGTTTCCCTTCTCTGCTTCCCGGGAGGCTGGAAGAGGGTTGTGTGCCCAAGGCTGCTCAGGGAACCCCGCAGCTTTTTAGAGGGGATTGGTGTGGCGTTCCCAAAGGAACGATTAGACTCTGATTAATAAAATACACACAGAGGCTTGACCAGCAAGACTCTGGGAGGAGTGCATATCATAATAATTCCTGTCCACCCTCTGGCCCAGGTCGTTTTATTCACAAAAGAACTTTTTACACAGTGTTCGTAAGAACCAATCAGATTTCCTCTGAGCATTTCAAAACCCCCACATGGGACAAAGTTAAAAGTTAAAACTACAAAGAGCTACAAAAGTTAAAAGTAAAAACTACAAAAACTACGAATTTCCTACTTGAGCATGCATATGTAGTTCAGAGTAAATAATAGAGGAAGAAAAGAGGAATGCTTTTAGGAAACTCTGGAGGTCATAAACAGGAGAGGAAGGATAGGTAGATTTTACCATCTCCTTGTGAACGATTAACAAACTACATCAAAGCTACTTTCTAGGCTTTTTGGCCCAGGATGCCTGATGCAGCAGCCGGCAACTGGTCTGTGTCCTAGAATGCTGATACGTGCCTGTCAGGCGTAGAGAAAGCAAATGGCAGAGGTGCAGAGGCCTGTGGGATTCGATCAGAAACCACTCTCAATGAATGAAACCCAGTCAACGCAATGCTTTCACCGCGGACACAATGGCTTGCTCCATATTTTCATAATTCCTCATAGCAATCCCACCTGACCCCACACTCTGGATATTGCACCCCTACAGATTGGAACCGGGGGTTGCAGCAGCCAGAACCCACTTCCTCTCCACCTTTCAAGGCCTGTTAGTGGAGATGCCCCCCTCTCCAGGGCCTGGTCTCCCCCTGGCCTTTTCCGGACAAAGGGACCCTGACGAGGGCCTGCTCCCCAGCCACCCTCCCTGAGCCAGGGAGGGGATACCTAAGTCACAATATGGAGCACACACACAGAAGCTCTGGGTGAGCAGGCCGTGGAGCCCAGAGGGTTGGGCTGACCTTGGTTGCAGCAACCAGCTTCCTTCCTGCTGGAGCTTCCGCTTGAGGGGGAAAGAAGCCCCCCCCCCAGGTGAATGGGACGAGCTCCAGCATTGATGTGATGAGTCCAGAGATGAGCCCAGAAAGAGGAGTGGGGTCCCCAGGGCCGCCCTGCATGGCTCTCCCTAGCGGGGCTCGCTTGCTTTGCTCTGCGGTGGCAGCAACACCCGCTGGGGGGCTGGCTGGGGGCACGGCTCTTCCCTGCATGTGTGTAGCTTGACGCTGCTGCCCTGTGATGGTGGGCATGGCGGGAGGGAAAGCCTCTCTGCTCTGGGGGTGGGGGGAGAGAATTATATGTCCTTGGCTCCCAGGGAGGCAGGAGGAAGGGGCACCCAGAACCAGGCCCCCCGCCAAGCTGTCACTTTCTGCAGTGGTGCAGAGCACCCATGGGAGCTGGATTTCAGCCAGTCCCCCCACCCAAACTGTGCACCCTAAGTGGCCATCTCTCCTCCCTCCCCTCCCCTCCCCTGTCCAATCCACCTCTGGGGCTCCAGCTGCACACGGTCTTCTTGCAGGCCTCACTCAGGCACACGCCCTGGCAGAAGCAGACGGGGCTGATTGCCGGGAGACTCCCGAGTAACTTCCATTTCTCATTCTCTCTCTCTGGCTTCTTTGCACAGTCCCACAGCGAACCTCCCCCACAGGCCCCAAGAACTTGCAGAATCCGGCCCGGCTGAATGTCGCTCCCAGCAATATTGTACGGAAAAACCCTCCCTTGGCCCGGAATGGGGGCAGCGAAGCAGATGCCCAGATCCTGGAGCTTAACCAGCAGGTATGGGGCAGGGAAGGGGACGCAGGTGGTGCTGTGGGTTAAACCACAGAGCCTAGGGCTTGCCGATCGGAAGGTCGGCGGTTCGAATCCCCGCGACGGGGTGAGCTCCCGTTGCTCTGTCCCAGCTCCTGCCAACCTAGCAGTTCAAAAGCACGTCAGAGTGCAAGTAGATTAATAGGTACCACTCCAGTGGGAAGGTAAACAGTGTTTCCATGCACTGCTCTGGTTTGCCAGAAGCGGCTTAGTCCAGCTGGCCACATGACCTGGAAGCTGTACGCTGGCTCCCTCGGCCAATAAAGCGAGATGAGCGCCGCAACCCCCGAGTCGGCCACGACTGGACCTAATGGTCAGGGGTCCCTTTACCTTTACTTTTATGGGGCAGGGATGGGGCAGCGGGGCTTTGAGCTTTGCAGAGGCTCCTTTTCCTGACTTGGATATTGGGGGACCCTGTTACTGTCAATCCAAACCAGGTCAATGAGTGCCCACGTCACCCCACTTGAAAGAGCAGGTCAAGAGAACGTCCAGCCATGTGGGTCAGGCCTGTGATGCCCTGAAGCAGCCCCTTGGCTGTTGTCCTGAGCTGGAGTCGCCCAGGTGGTCTCAGCAGCGCCTGCCTCTTCCTTCCAGCAGCTGGGAAAGGGGCCACGCAGCCGCCCTCTCCGTTTCGCCCCGTGGCTCTTGGGGCCCGGGGGAAGCCAAAGCAAGCCGCCTCCAGAGTGCTGCTTTAAGGCAGGGAGAGAGTCTTGAGGCAGGAGGTGTGGAGAATTTGGGGCTCTGGCCGGAGGCGCACCGATAGATGCCAGGAGAGCAAAGATGTCTTTGGCAAGTGAGCCAGGATCTCTCAGGGTTCACTGACCCAAAGAGAGGTGGGGAGGGAGGCTGAAAGAACCAGGCAGAGGGTCTTCTTGGCGGGGCGCTCTCCCTGTGGAACGCCCACCCATCAGATATTGAGATAAATAACCATCCAACTTTTATAAGACATCTGAAGGCAGCCCTGTATCAGGAAGTTTTTCAGTGGTTGATCTTTTATTGCATTTTTATGTGTTGGACGTCGCCCAGAGTGGCTGGGCAACGCAGCCAGATGGGCAGGATATAAATAATAAAACATCATTATCATTATTTTATTTTATTTTAATTTACCTACCTACCTACCATGAGTATGGTGATCTGAAGGAGAATGAGTGTTTTTTCAAAACACACACACATGGGGGGGGGGAGAACCTAAGTAGAGGCTTCTGGGTCAGGCCAAGGGGGGCCCATCTTCCTTTGGCCAACCAGACGCCTCTTCTGAGAAGCCCACAACCAGGCTTGACACCCCCTTAGCTGAGACTGAGCCCGTGGGACAAAAGGCAGAGCGTCTTCTTGGCAGTGGTGCCCTCCCTGTGGAACGCTCTCCCACCAGATGTCAAGGAGATAAAGAATTACACAACTTTTAGAAGACATCTGAAGGCAGCCCTGTATCGGGAGGTTTTTGACGCTTGATGTTTTATGTTTTTAGATAAGCTATAAGCCGCCCAGAGTAGCTGGGGAAACCCAGCCAGATGGGTGGGGTATAATAATAATAATAATAATAATAATAATAATAATAATAATAATAATAATAAAAAAGTGTGAACTTTTTGAAACCCTCCTGTGTGAGTCTGGGGAAGAAGAGCAGCCCTTTCTCTTCCCTTTGCTGCATCCCTAAAGGGCATCTCCCTGCAAGGTCTGTGCAGGCCTTGCCCTTGGCCTTGTTCTCAGCCGCGGCAGGAGGGGCTGCTGGGGTTGGCGCCCCCTTGCCGGCCCTGGCTCACCTTGCCCGCTCTCTCCCCGGGGCAGTTGGTGGACCTGAAGCTGACGGTGGACGGGCTGGAGAAGGAGCGCGACTTCTACTTCAGCAAACTGCGGGACATTGAGCTGATCTGCCAGGAGCACGAGAGCGAGAACAGCCCCATCATCTCAGGCATCATCGGCATCCTGTATGCCACGGAGGTGGGTGCTGCCAGCCGGGGGGCGCAGCTGGCCTTGCCCCAGCCCTGGCCGCTGCTCTTGGAGGGAGGTGGGAGCAGCCCTGGCCGGGGAGCCTGGCGGGTGGGGGAGCCCGCTTGGCCCCGCCTGTGTCTCACTCCTTCTCCCCGGTCCTTGCAGGAAGGCTTTGCCCCCCCAGAGGACGAGGAGCTGGACGAGCAGCACCCGGAGGACCAGGATGAATACTAGCTGGGCCCCCGCCCTTGTGCGCTTGCTCGCTGCCCCACCATGACCGACCGCCCCACACTCCTCACAGGCCATGGACATTTACGGTTTTGCATTGTACAGCCTCCTCCTGCACAGTCACACATTATAACAGGTTTCTACCGACCCGAGAGGCCCGCGGTGCTTTCTGTGCGTTCCGCAGATCCCGTGGGAAGCCCACGACTACCTGGTAAACGAGCGTCCCTAGAGAGAGGAGACCAGCGCTGTAAATAGGCCTGCGGTGGGGCAGGATGCTGGGTCCGGTGCCCCGGGCTCTGAGCCCCCCGCCCCGCTCCCATCCCACCCCATCTTCCTTATTTATTGAATAATTTTATTCTTTCTCCAGTTGTCTTGGGTGTGAGCGCTCCCGATCCCTTGTATTATATTGAGAGACAAATTCTTTGTATATTTTTCCGTACTGGATTTCACTTGCACTTTGCCTGTTGTGTTTGTGCGGAGCCAAGCTCTGGCACCCCCTCCCGGCTCGGGGGAGATTGGGGGGTGTGCGAGCCGGGGGGGCCAAGCCCAGCACTGGAGGCTTGCTAATTTGGGGGGTGGGTGGGAGGAGGGGAGGGCTTGGACTTGGAATATTTATTTATTGGGGTTACTTTAATGAGGCTGCTGAGAATGTGGCTTTTCCAGCTGCTTTGTCTGACATATCAGGTGGGTTGAGGGCAGGAGAACTTCATAGACGGCTGCCTTCCTCTGCCAGGAGCTTCAGGGGGGGGGGGACCCGGGGACATGGCAGCCTTGCAGTTGGGAAGAGAAGGGTGGACAGGAGCTCTCCCCCCGACCCCCAGATCCATCTGTTTCTCATAAGCATCTCTTTGGTTTGCGTTCCACCTCTTGCCCTTGGGGCGTCCGCCATTGGGAGGGGCTCAGGCCTTTGCCGGCTCCCCCCAGTTGTGGCCCACCAAGGTTTTAGTTCATGCTGTTTTGACAAGATTGCCACACAAACTCTGCCTTGGCCTGTTCCTCCTTTTGCATTGCCTGTTTGATCACAGACACTGGTGTGCAAAACCTGCATCTGTGTTGCGTTTTATTTAAAATAAAAGTTGTGTGGTTCGAGAACTTGTCTGCTGCCTCTGTGCTGTGGAGTCCTGCCTGCACTCCAGTCTGCAGGCCTCGCCCCCCACCCCACCCCTTTCGTGGTTACTCTTGCGGCTGGGGGCAGTCTTTGCTTTCTTATAGAACCCAAGTTTTATTAAGGCTTTTCACAACACAATGAAACGAACAAAACAATTTCTAAACCAAAAATGGTAAGAAAGAGAAAGAAGAAAAGGAGTTAGAAGACTATAAGGTGTTGGGATGCGTCTGGGGAGATGGGGGCATTTTGGCAGCCCCCCAGAAGGCTCCAGCTACCGGCCAGCATCCGGGCGAACTCCGGTTCTCAGAACAGCATAAATCAGCGACACAAGACTCGGAGACCTTTAAAGACTTGGCATGCTCTAATCAGCAGAGTGAATAACTTCTCACAATGGAAGTGGTGGATAGAGACATATGTAAGCATTATTTACAGGCATTTATTCTGCATAGTTCAGGAACAAAGGAAAAACATACCTGCTTCCCTTCATGTCCAAGCAAAACACAATATAGCAAAAGCAGTATACACCGGAAGTTCCCAGCAGACTGTGCTGGAAATATAAACAGGCATGTGACACACAACAGTCATGCCTGTTCCTTTGAAGGTGGAACGGAACTATATCCTAACATAAGGTCCCCTCTCACTGATATATCCTAACTTTTATCCCATACAGGGAAGGGTGTGCCCTCCCAGCTCTCACCCGGGAACAGCCCTTCATTTCCCCAGCCTCCCCCCCCCCCCCCCGGGAAATCTCCCCTTCCCTGCCTCTCATATGGGCGTCCTTCACCAGCTTTCCATCTTCACCTGTATGCAGTGGTCCAAGAGCTTCGCCTGGGCGGGCTGTGGTCTGTCTGCAAAAACACAATAAAAAACCATACAGCACCTAGCACAACACATTGCAAAATACTCCCTCATTGCAAGAAGTGAGGTTGCAGGGAACCAGGCAGAGGGCCTTCTTGGTGGTGGCGCCTGCCCTGTGGAGCGCCCTCCCACCAGATGTGAAGGAAATAAGCAGCTATCTTCTCTTTAGAAGACATCTGAAGGCAGCCCTGTTTGGGAAGTTTTTAATATTTAATGCTGTATTGTTTTTAACACTCGATTGGGAGCCGCCCAGAGTGGGTGGGGAGACTCAGCCAGATGGGCGGGGTATAAATATTATTATTATTATTATTATTATTATTGCAATGGGTGCAACAGGCAGAAAAATTAACTATGGCTCACCAAGGCTCTCGGCAATTTTCAGGTGGTCTCTGGGGGAGGGGAAGTTTTGGGAACCAAATGGCTGAGAGACTGACTTGTCCCATCCTCGGCTCCGTGTGGCGTCTAGCCTGTTGCTCAGGCGTAGTCGGTTCTGCCACTGCTGTGTGAGTTGGGACGGTGATCAAGTGGATCAGGCATGGTCCAGATGTAGAAACAGGATGGGGGGGGTCCTTGCACAGAACAGATATTTATGTATTTTGCAAAAGGAAAAATAACTATACGGCCAGTTGTTAGGGAAAATACCAAAATGATTATTGGTACCCCGGTTCGGTTGCCTCGGATGGCCAGTCAATCCAGATGCCAGTCATATCAATTAAATGGTGTTTAATAAATAAATAAATAATGTTTTATTTATACCCCGCCCTTCCTGGTTCAGAAAACCGGGCTCAGGGCAGCTAACAACAAATTTAAAACACTTAATTGATGCAACAAAAAACAACATAAAATAAAGTATAAAATGTAAATAACAATAAATTCAGAATCAAAAAATCAATTTAGGGGGGAAATCCATCCAATAAACATTAGATGATCACCAGGGCTAGCTGGCTAAGTTAGTCCTATTTGGGCCGGCAAGGAGACCAGGGGAGAATTAGCTGTGGGATCCCAGAGTGGGTTATCTTCATGAAAAGGAGAGATAGAGGGAAGGAAGGGGAATAAAAGATCAGGCTAAGTTCCAATTGAAAGCCAGGCGGAATAGCTCTGCCTTACAGGCCCTGTGGAAGGAGGTTAAATCCTGCAGGGCTCTGGCCTCATGGGACAGAGCATTCCACCAGGTCGGAGCCATCACTGAGAAGGCCCTGGTCCTGGCGGAGGATGGTCTGGCTTCCTTAGGGCCCGGGACCTTCAAGCTATTATTATTCATGGACCTTAGGGTCCTCTGCGGGGCAGACCAGGAGAGGCAGTCCCGTAAGTATGAGGGTCCTAAGCTACTGTTACGGCAAAAATCTGGGTGCAAGGCTGCTCTGCCACCCAGCTCATCGGACTAAGTCCGTGGGTCCCTGCGGAGGAAAATGAGCTCAGCCGGAGACAGGAGCAAACTGCAGAAGATCCAAGTTTATTGCGCAACAGGTTCAAGGCGAGATTGAACCGTGAGAAAGGGGTGACATGAGTTTTTGAAACTCCCTCCATGTCCCAGAATACAGTGCAAAACACGTCATGAATACATTAAAGAGAGGTTTGGTTACACAGATTACATCATGAATATATTAAAGGGAGGTTGGGTTACACAGATTAACATATGGAGGAGGGAAGGGGGAATATGCAGAGCTACACCGGATTAACATAAGGAGGAGGGGGGAATATGCAGAGCTGGAGATATGCACAGATAAACACTTCCTGGGGATGAGAAAACAATAGTCCCAAATATGCATAGTCTGCCACCTGACATTGTCTGGAGGAAAGGCTGATCAGAGCAATTTGAAAGGATTAGGGTCTTGACACCTTGCTTGAGGGATTTTGCTGGACAGGGGAAATGTGATGGAGTCCTGGGGTAATTGAGCAAACTGGCACGCTGATTTTCTATGAATTTTATAGATTTTTAGTCCCTTTTGACATTGACAATTGGAAATAAATTGATATATTGTAGCGAAGAAGAAGGTGAAGAAGACATGCCCCCCCCCTTCCGTAACAGTCCCCCATTCGGAGATAGATTTGCATTAAAGTTCTGTAAGAACTTGCAAATCTTTTCTCCGCACCCTAAATCTCGGTGAAGGTAGGGGTGCCGTGTGAGTGGGAATAGGCCCTAATGGAAAAGGAGGTTGGTTGAGCAGGGCAACAAAGGAGGGAGCAACACGGACCAATACAATGTATGTTTATGTTATATAGATATGCACTAAATAATAACTTTGTATCTATCGTACTAGATGTGTGGGTTTGTGCAAACCTGAAGGGGACTTGCAAATCATGCCTCTTAAGGCCATTTGCAAGTATAGTAGTGCAGATAGCTGGGTATAGGATATCGCATAAAGGAACACCTGTTGTATTTTGTTCAGTAGTGGTCTATGCTTTACATTTAGCAGGAAGGTCCACTATTGACTGGAAAAAAATGCAGTTTGCTTTGCCCCCCGCCATTTTGTGTTCTCAGGTGCCAAGGTAGCTCTTCTGTGGTCTCACGTGTCACAGTAGTGGCAATCCCTGGTGAATCCACTTAGGGCTTTCATATTAGCCATGTTGCCTGGCACCCATCACAGCTGGCACAGGTTTGGACACGTCCTGAGGGAAATGTCTTTACCTTGGCCTTTCTATGGGGTTTTATTATTGCTCTTGCAGTCATGGGAAGTCGCTCACTTGCACTTTAAGGACCAAAAGCTAATTGCAACCTGGATACACATGCCCAATTCACACTGGGTCCAATTTGAATTTATCTTGCCCCATGGTTCTTAACTCTTCAAACCAATCTGTTAAAAGAAAATCATTCTTAAAAGGGGCACTTGTCCAAATAAGTCAATTTAACTCTATAAGGGATCATTCCTGCTAAATCAAGGCATATACACCTTCCTGAAGCTTCTCCTTGGTAAAGTGAGTTTTAACACATTTTAAAATGGGTAGGGAAGGTTGGCAGTGTGCCAGGTGGGACAGCGAAATGTGGTTATCTAAACATTGAACTACACAATAGCCTGATCCATTAGAAAGCATAAAATGTATGAAAATCCTCCATTGGAGTATAAGGAATAAGACAGTATACATTAAACATAAGACAATTACACACACACACAAAAAAAATTCTTCCCTTTGTGGAAATAACACTGTCAAACACATTTCAACATTCCTACATAATAACACATAATACACAACAAACTAATTAAATATCAGTTGAATATAAGAGTCAAAAGATGTCCTTGCAATTCAACTCCTCCCCTCTTTGTCAGCCCCACTTCCCCTTTGAAAGAAATTTGTTGTTGCAGGTAATAAGTCTCGTGGTAGCGAAGCTTTTCATTGGATCTGTAGTAACACACTTGTAGAAGTGATATCCTGTAAGGACAGGGTGGACTTAAAAGACACAGTTAAATAATAATAAAACACACACACAAACACACACACACAATGACCTATGAGGAACCAAAATAAATAAATGCTAAGACACAGAATTTTAAGAGATCTGAAGTAACAATGAAAATAAAAGAGTGTTTCTTGATGTGACAACATCGGCTAGAGTGTTAATAGCAAAATACTGGAAAATGACTTAATGGCAATGTAACTTTGTGCAAGTACCTTGAACTAGCCAAAATGACAGAATTAATAAGAAATGCTCAGGCAAAAGGTAAACAAATACCATTCCACAAACAATGTTTGGTTATGCTTCAATTAATTTCATAGACATCATGAAAAAACGGATTAAATAAATGGAAACAGATTATTTATAACTTTAAAGTGTCAAAGACACAAAGGGATGGAAGTCACTAATACAGCAGGGATTTCACAGAACAGAAATAAAGTTGTTGTGGGAGGAAAAAGGGACAAACACTTTGTTATCGGGGTTCACATATCCTGTTAAAGGGAAAATTATTTCATGTGAGAAGCCTGTCAGGAAATGCTGTTCCTAAAATGCACACAAACAAAGTCTGTGACTTAAATCCCATTGAGGGGTGGAATGCTTTGATATTTACCTGTGAAAAGAATTTGGCATGTTAAGATTTCAAACTTGAGACACATTAAGGGTGATTTCTCTCAATGGCTCCAAGTTTTACATAAACCTCCTCTCCCCCCCCTACAGTTCCCCCTCCTTCCTCTCTCTCTCTCTCTCCTTTTCCTATTTTTTTTTTTTAGCTGATCTAGTCTCTGTGCATGTGTGGAGTTCATGTCTTAGCAAATCTTTTATACTATTGAAAATGTTACCATTTGAATAAGGGAAGGGAAGGGTATGGAGTAGATTTTAAAAATAGGGTTAGATTTGTTTCTTACCAAAAAAGAGAAACTGAGTAATTCAAGTATTCAATCAAGTTAGCAATTGTAGCCCAAGCAAAAGGACTGCTTCCTTTATGTACAGGAAAGGGCTAATATCCCTCTGGCTATTCGCGGAACAATGCCACGCCCTTATATATGGGGAAAATGGCCAGAGTCAGAATTGATAGGATTATTATTATTATTATTATTATTATTATTATTATTATTTAAATATTCTCGGTCATTCTAGCCTTACCATTTGCAGGCAAAAATTTTCCTGCCCTTTATTTACAGGATTGGTCAAGGCCCATATCCATATGTATTTGTATGTGTTTGAACTTTGAGTAGACTTTTAAGTCTGATTTTTAAATAGTAGACAAAATGATAAACACTGTAATCATTCAAATGCTCGATATTACCAGTTGTACTTCAAAACATCACAGCTTTACCTCTCACCTTTTAAAACTAAAGAGGAAAGCTAGGCTGAATTTCAACTCCATCACCACACCAGAGTTTAAGAATTACCCTGCAATGCTTGCGGACACATGTCCTTCCACACAGCCACAAATTGGGAGAGCTAAAAGGGACCTTGGGTCATCTAGTCCAACCCTAAATACAGTGTTCATAGCAAGATTTCAAAGCAAGATTTCCACTACCAAAAGGGCATATACATTTAAGTACAGATTTCCAACTGGGAAAGGAAACATCTATGCTCCTATCATGTACTAAGGAAGAGGAAAAGAAAAGTAGCCAACTTTACACAGAACCGTTTTAGCAGATCTTGAGATAGTTTGAGTGAGTTTGCTTCCTTCCAGTTCCTAGAGAAATTATCTTTAAAGGAAGATTGAAGTGAACATTTTTCCTAAGAGGGAGAGGATCTCTTATAAAGCATAGTTAAAACCGCCATAGTTTTGATTTAAAAGGAATACAAAAGTGACAGTTTTTCCTGAATTTGCAGAGGAATAGTAAGCCTAATTTAGTTTATTATTATTATTATTATTAAATAACTACACATAGGAAAGTGAGATGCAGGGTACCTTAGGAAAGATTGCTCCCCCCTCTTTGCAGTTTCCTTTAAAGGATGCTTACTCAGGAGTAAATTTACCTGGCACAGAAGTAAGAAGGGAGGAAAAAAACTGAAAGAGACAGAATGAAACAAGGGGGGCATTTTCTAAGAAAAGAGGCCAGGAAGTCTTATAGAGACTGATATCAGGAGCCTTACAATAACTCTTCTGTCCAACCAAATAAAAGTTAAAACTGGACTCAGATATTTTCCTTAGAAGGAAGACCATACTTTCATAGGCATATTCTTAATGAAGTACATACAAGGAGGAAGACTCTTTTGAGCCTCTCTCAAATAACAAACATTTATATATATAAAAACATAACAAATAACAAACACTACATTCTCATTTTTGACTTGTTTAAGATTGATAGGGTCCAGCATGGCTTCCCTAGATTTAAATTTGAAGCAAGCTTGCAGTTTAAACTATGCGCACTTAAGAAAGGCAGTCTGTCAGAGACAGAAGGAACAGACAACATGTAAACATACATATTTTCATATATGTATTAACAGACAACACACATAACAGACAACATGTAAACATATATATATTCTAATTTTTTTAGTTGGTTATTGCAAGGAGTTGGGCCTCTCCCTTTGGCTTCATTAAGTGAAATTAGTAGGAAGGTCCCACATGGTTTTAAGAGCCTCCTTGCCTCTTCAAACACAACCAGTTAACCAAACTGGCAGGGCTCACAATGCTTAGTTGACTGGGTACCCCTTTATATATGCATGCGTTGTTATTGTTGCTTTTTGTTGTTGGTTTTTCTTTTTTTTCTGGGATAGAGAAGGGAGAAAGAGAGGGGTTGGTTTAGATTTGGGTAACTTGTACAGGGGCTATTTAGGATTTTTTCTTTTCCTTGTTGCTTGGCGACTTCCTAACAATTTAACGAGCTTCACCCACTTGGTTCCTTTTCTTCCTATTCCTGTCTTATTCCTGTCTTATTTCTTAGTTATATGTTTTTAACGAGCTCTACCCACTCGGTTCCTTTCCCTATTCTTTCCTATTTCCTATTTAATAACCTGGGGTCCTTTTCCACTCTGCCAATCCTGCCCAATTCCTCATGGGCTATCCCTCCTGGCAACCTCCTACCTATCGTCAATCTCAGGAAAAGGGGCCCTACTGGACGCCCGTGCCGTGCGGTGCCAGATCGGGTGATCCCTGGATAGAGTTTCGAACCGAAAATCCCCCTTGCTTTTGGAAGCGGGCTCACGCACGATACACGTGTTACGTGGCACCGACCAGTGCGGCTGGGATTGGATAGAAAGCCAGACCCCTTCCTGCCCCCTCAGTGAGGACGCTCGGGAAGTTCGGAAGAAGAATTCCAACCCCTTGCTTTCAACTGGGACGTCCGTTGCGGAGAGTCGGCTGTTTTTCAAGTCGGGTCTCTCCGTCTTACTTTCGGACTCCCAATTGGTGCGGCTGGCTGGAGAGGTTTGAGAGGAGAAAGAGATAGAGCTCAGAACCCCCCTTTTGGGTCGAGCAGCAGTCCACGGTCTCTCTCACCAACTGGACCAAGAGACAGGCGAGAAGGAGCGATAGAGAGGAGGGCAGAGAATTCAGTTGCCAGGAGATTTCCACCCCTTTCCCACCAGTGCACTGGGTTTTTCCTTTTCCTTATACTCACGTGTTTTCCATGATGATCCCGGGATTGATGAGTAAGCCGGCTGGATCCCTCTTTGCTCCCCGGCTGAACTCCTGGGGCTTTCGATTACCGCCCGGAAGATGGCCGGGGGTCCAAAGGATCTTCCCAGGCAAAATGGCCTGGTGCCGGCTGAAGATTTCGGGGCCCCCGGTCAGCAACGCGGGAGAACCGCATGCCCCACATTGGGCAGCCAACTGTTACGGCAAAAATCTGGGTGCGAGGCTGCTCTACTGTTACGGCAAAAATCTGGGTGCGAGGCTGCTCTGCCACCCAGCTCATCGGACTAAGTCCGTGGGTCCCTGCGGAGGAAAATGAGCTCAGCCGGAGACAGGAGCAAACTGCAGAAGATCCAAGTTTATTGCGCAACAGGTTCAAGGCGAGATTGAACCGTGAGAAAGGGGTGACATGAGTTTTTGAAACTCCCTCCATGTCCCAGAATACAGTGCAAAACACGTCATGAATACATTAAAGAGAGGTTTGGTTACACAGATTACATCATGAATATATTAAAGGGAGGTTGGGTTACACAGATTAACATATGGAGGAGGGAGGGGGGAATATGCAGAGCTACACCGGATTAACATAAGGAGGAGGGAGGGGGGAATATGCAGAGCTGGAGATATGCACAGATAAACACTTCCTGGGGATGAGAAAAGAATAGTCCCAAATATGCATAGTCTGCCACCTGACATTGTCTGGAGGAAAGGCTGATCAGAGCAATTTGAAAGGATTAGGGTCTTGACACCTTGCTTGAGGGATTTTGCTGGACAGGGGAAATGTGATGGAGTCCTGGGGTAATTGAGCAAACTGGCACGCTGATTTTCTATGAATTTTATAGATTTTTAGTCCCTTTTGACATTGACAATTGGAAATAAATTGATATATTGTAGCGAAGAAGAAGGTGAAGAAGACATGCCCCCCCCTTCCGTAACACTACAAAAGGCTTGAAAGGTCAAAACCAATTTATTAGCATTGCAATGCCAGCAACACGACACAGCTAATGGCCTCTGACGCTTACGAAGCATTTCTCTGCTTCTACTGTCTTGGCCGACTTGCTTGGTGCACGGCTAGCTTTCTCACAATCCTTCTCGACGTTCTTTGGCCATTTGGGTTTTTTCCATAACGAACAGAACACTGAGAAAGTATAGCGCAGCATAAAATCAATAAAATTCATAAAACCTCTCCGAAATACATCACAAATCACTAGATCAGCACAAGATGAAGAGAGCGAGATCACCCTTCAGGGAAAGGCTGGCTGGGGCCGGGTAGAGAGCTTGGTTTTAAATAAGGGGCCAAGAGAGACAGAGGTCACAAGGGGTACCTGGTGAAATGGGGGGGACACGGAAAGCTGACTTGGGCCCACCTACATGTCATCAATATTGCCTTCTCTGGCTGGCAGGGCCCTCTCCCAGGCTGCCTACAGGCGCTCTCGCACTGAGCTGTGACTCTTCCGTAAACCAGAGGGAAATGGTGATCTCTTGAGACACAAAGGGCAGGGAAGGGGCAGGATGGGGTACAACACGCTAGAAATCCCCTGGTTGACGGAAAAATCCAAGGGCTCCCTTGGACAAAAAGTAAAGACACCAACCTGGATAACATGGAGCAAAACAGCAGCCTGTAGGCTTGGCCTTTATTGAACTGTTGCAACAGGATGCTCCCCTCACCTGCAGGAGATAGGAGGGACCCAGAAAAATGGTGTGCAAGGCCTTATAAAGACTTTTGAAATTGCCACCCTGTAGATCAAGACCACCCCCAGAAACATCATACATACATCACAGAAAGGGCAGTCTACAACAGAAATCTGAGTGCGTTGTTTATCTCCTGTTTACCAGGTTACCTGTTTAATGATCACATGATTGGATTGCCTGGGGAGCCTGGCCAGTGTTTTGTAATGATAAGTACTTAGTTCCTGGGCCAGGTCACAGGCTCACACTCTATTGTTGTTGTTGTTGTTTAGTCGTTTAGTCGTGTCCGACTCTTCGTGACCCCATGGACCAGAGAACGCCAGGCATCTCTGTCCTCCACTGCCTCCCGCAGTTTAGTCAAATTCATGCTGGTAACCTCGAAAACACTATCCAACCATCTCGTCCTCTGCCGTCCCCTTCTCCTTGTGCCCTCCATCTTTCCCAACATCAGGGTCTTTTCCAGGGAGTCTTCTCTTCTCATGGCCAAAGTACTGGAGCCTCAGCTTCACAATCTGTCCTTCCAGTGAGCACTCAGGGTTGATTTCCTTCAATATGGAGAGGTTTGATCTTCTTGCAGTCCATGGGACTCTCAAGAGTCTCCTCCAGCACCGGAATCCAAAAGCATCAATTCTTTGTCGATCAGCCTTCTTTATGGTCCAGCTCTCACTTCCATACATCACTACTGGGGAAACCATAGCTTGAACTATACGGACCTTTGTTGGCAAGGTGATGTCTCTACTTCTCAAGATGCTGTCTAGGCCTGTCATTGCCCTTCTCCCAAGAAGCAGGCGTCTTTTAATTTCGTGGCTGCTGTCACCATCTGCAGTGATCATTGAGCCCAAGAAAGTAAAATCTCTCACTACCTCCATTTCTTCCCCTTCTATTTGCCAGGAGGTGATGGGACCAGTGGCCATGATCTTTGTTTTTTTGATGTTGAGCTTCAGACCATATTTTTCGCTCTCCTCTTTCACCCTCATTAAAAGGTTCTTTAATTCCTCCTCACTTTCTGCCATCAAGGTTGTGTCATCTGCATATCTGAGGTTGTTGATATTTCTCCCGGCAATCTTAATTCCGGCTAGGGATTCATCCAGCCCAGCCTTTCGCATGATGAATTCTGCATATAAGTTAAATAAGCAGGGAGACAAAATACAGCCTTGTCGTACTCCTTTCCCAATTTTGAACCAATCAGTTGTTCCATATCCAGTTCTAACTGTAGCTTCTTGTCCCACATAGAGATTTCTCAGGAGACAGATGAGGTGATCTGGCACTCCCATTTCTTTAAGAACTTGCCATAGTTTGCTGTGGTCGACACAGTCAAAGGCTTTTGCATAGTCAATGAAGCAGAAGTAGATGTCTTTCTGGAACTCTCTAGCTTTCTCCATAATCCAGCGCATGTTTGCAATTTGGTCTCTGGTTCCTCTGCCTCTTCTAAATCCAGCTTGCACTTCTGGGAGTTCTCGGTCCACATACTGCTTGAGCCTTCCTTGTAGAATTTTAAGCATAACCTTGCTAGCGTGTGAAATGAGTGCAATTGTGCGGTAGTTGGAGCATTCTTTGGCACTGCCCTTCTTTGGGATTGGGATGTAGACTGATCTTCTCCAATCTTCTGGCCACTGCTGAGTTTTCCAAACTTGCTGGCATATTGAGTGTAGCACCTTAACAGCATCATCTTTTAAAATTTTAAATAGTTCAGCTGGAATACCATCACTTCCACTGGCCTTGTTATTTGCAGTGCTTTCTAAGGCCCATTTGACTTCACTTTCCAGGATGTCTGGCTCAAGGTCAGCAACCACACTACCTGTGGTATACGAGGCATCCATTTCTTTCTGGTATAATTCCTCTGTGTATCCTTGCCACCTCTTCTTGATGTCTTCTGCTTCTGTTAGGTCCTTTCCACTTTTGTCCTTTATTATGGAAATCTTTGTACGAAATGTTCCTTTCATATCTCCAATTTTCTTGAACAGATCTCTGGTTCTTCCCATTCTATTGCTTTCCTCTATTTCTTTGCATTGCTCGTTTAAGAAGGTCTTCTTGTCTCTCCTTGCTATTCTTTGGAAATCTGCATTCAATTTCCTGTATCTTTCACCATCTCCCTCGCATTTTGCTTGCCTTCTCTCCCACGCTATTTGTAAGGCATCATTGGACACCCACTTTGCTTTCTTGCATTTCCTTTCCATTGGGATGGTTTTCGTTGCTGCCTCCTGTATACTGTTACGAGCCTCCATCCATAGTTCTTCAGGCATTCTGTCCACCAAATCTAAATCCTTAAACCTGTTCCTCACTTCCACTGTGTATTCATAAGGGATTTGACTTAGATTGTATCTTACCGGCCCAGTGGTTTTTCCTACTTTCTTCAGTTTAAGCTTGAATTTTGCTATAAGAAGCTGATGATCTGAGCCACAGTCAGCTCCAGGTCTTGTTTTTGCTGACTGTATAGAGCTTCTCCATCTTTGGCTGCAGAGAATATAATCAATCTGATTTCGATGCTGTCCATCTGGTGATGTCCATGTGTAGAGTCGTCTCTTGTGTTGTTGGAAAAGCGTGTTTGTGATGACCAGCTTGTTCTCTTGACAGAACTCTATTAGCCTTTGCCCTGCTTCGTTTTGATCTCCAAGGCCAAACTTGCCAGTTGTTCCTTTTATCTCTTGACTCCCTACTTTAGCATTCCAATCCCCTATAATGAGAAGAACATCCTTCTTTGGTGTCACTTCTATAAGGTGTTGTAAGTCTTCATAGAATTGGTCAATTTCAGTTTCTTCAGCACAAGTAGTTGGTGCATAAACTTGGATTACTGTGATGTTAAAAGGTCTGCCTTGGATTCGTATCGAGATCATTCTATCATTTTTGAGATTGCATCCCAGTACAGCTTTCGCCACTCTTTTGTTGACTATGAGGGCCACTCCATTTCTTTTACGGGTTTCTTGCCCACAGTAGTAGATATGATGGTCATCCGAACTGAATTCACCCATTCCCGTCCATTTTAGTTCACTGATGCCCAGGATGTCAATATTTATTCTTGCCATCTCATTTTTGACCACCTCCAACTTACCCAGGTTCATGGTTCTTACATTCCAGGTTCCTATGCAATATTTTTCTTTACAGCATTGGACTTTCCTTTCTCTTCCAGGCATATCCACAACTGAGCGTCCTTTCGGCTTTGGCCCAGCCGCTTCATCAGCTCTGGATCTACTTGTACTTGCCCTCCGCTCTTCCCCAGTAGCATGTTGGACGCCTTCCGACCTGAGGGGCTCATCTTCCAGCATCATATCTTTTATATGCCTGTTGTCTTTGTCCATGGAGTTTTCTTGGCAGGGATACTGCAGTGGCTTGCCGGTTCCTCCTCCAGGTGGATCACATTTGGTCAAAACTCTCCACTATGACCTGTTCATCTTTGGTGCCCTGCTCGGCATAGTTCATAGCTTCTCTGAGTTCTTCAAGCCCCTTCGCCACGGCAAGGCAGTGATCCATGAAGGGGTCACACTCTATTCCTATCTTAAATCTGCCCTAAAGACAGGATTTGTGAAGGAAAAGACAATGTGGAGGCTTTCCCATTTGACCTTGCAGAGAAAACATTTGCTCAGTTTAGGAATCAAAATGGCTTCAGGTCGGTCTTCCTGTGCTGATCTATGTACATGCGGTTGGTACACTTATGAACATTAGTACCATATATCTAAGACCATAAAATTCCTATCACACCCCAAAGGGGTGGAATCAAGGTGGATGGTGAAACTGGGCAGGTGCCATCTTCCTCTATACTTAGGAGACACAGGACTCTCCTCGGTTGCTGACTGAGGGCTGTGTTCCACCTCCACTCTCAAGGCAGCCATGATTCTGAACACCAGTTACTGGTGGCCACAACTGAGCACTGGACCTCATGTTTTCCTTAGTGAACTTTGGGCTTGTTCTATTCCTAATTGTTCCTGTCATTTTAGCCAGCTCAGTGTATTCAAATAATTTTACTTGCCATTCCTCCTTTGTCGGGACCTTTTCCCCCTTACATTTTCTAGCAATGAGCATTCTTGCCAGATGTTGTTGTTGTTGTTTAGTCATTTAGTCATGTCCGCCTCTTTGTGACCCCCTGGACCAGAGCACGCCAGGCACTCCTGTCCTCCACTGCCTCCCGCAGTTGGGTCAAACTCATGCTGGTAGCTTCAAAAACACTGTCCCACCATCTTGTCCTCTGTCACCCCTTCTCCTTGTGCCCTCCATCTCTCCCAGCATCAGGGTCTTTTCCAGGGAATCTTCTCTTCTCCTGAGGTGGCCAAAGTCTTGGAGCCTCAGCTTCAGGATCTGTCCTTCCAGTGAGCACTCAGGGCTGATGTCCTTCAGAATGGAGAGGTTGGATCTTCTTGCAGTCCATGGGACTCTCAAGAGTCTCCTCCAGCACCAGAATTCAAAAGCATCCATTTTTCGGTGATCAGCCTTCTTTATGGTCCAGCTCTCACTTCCATACATCACTACTGGGAAAACCAGAGCTTGAACTATACGGACCTTTGTTGGCAAGGTGATGTCTCTGCTTTTTAAGTTGCTGAATTTAATAATATTATTAACATTATTAATAATAATAATGCTGCTGTAGTGGCATATAAGAATACCCTCCTTTTCTCGCTCAGAGCCTCTGCTGCCCTAGAGGAGCCTCCCTTGCCCCTCGCAGCATCTCCGCCTTGGCCTCCCTCGCAGGGGTGTTGCGAAGAGAAGCAGGGCGCCCCCTGGCGGGGTGAAAAGCTGCGACAGGGAGGAAGCGGAGAGAGACGCGGGCCGAGCGCCCCTAGCGGCGAAGGGCGGAACTCCGCGGCCGGCCCTCCCTCTCTCCGGCGGCGTCACGTGGCGGCAGGAGGCGGGCTCGGCCGGGGACGTGGCAGAGCGTGCGGGCGCGGGGCGGGCGGCTGCGCGGCCAATCGGCGCCCGGGGGAGCCGCGCGAGGCCCCGCCTCCGCCCGCCCTGGCGCATGCGCGCCGGCCGCGGCTTCGGCGGGCCTCTCCGGCTGAGGCGGCGGTTGGGCGCGATGGCGGCGGCGGTGCTGGGCCGCTGGGAGGTGGTGGGGAAGCCCGGCCGGAGGGGCGCCGCCGGAGGAGGCCCGTCGGGGCGGAAGGCGCTGGGCGGGGCCGGTGAGTGCGAAGCCGAGCCTCCCAGGCGACCCTTCCTTCGCCCAGGGCGGGGCTCAGCCCGAAAGGCCCCAAAGGCCCAGCAGACCCCGAGGAGCCTCTCCAGCCCGGACGCCAGGGTCCAGCGCCGAGGGGCTTCTGGTGGTCCCCCAGGAGGATACAGGGAAGCAGGCAGAGGGCCTTCTCGGGGGTGGCGCCCGCCCTGTGGAACGCCCTCCCACCAGATGTCAAAGAGATAAGCAGCTGTCTTCTCTTTAAAAGACACCTGAAGAGGGAAGCTTTTAATGTTTGATGGACTACTGTATTTTAATATTCTGTTGGAAGCCGCCCAGAGTGGCTGGGGTATAAATAATATATTATTATCAGTATTAGTATTATTGGTGCTGACCTTGAAAGCCCTAAACGGCCTCAGCCCAGGAGACCTGAAGGAGCTTCTCCACCCTGAACACTGCAGTCCAACTCTGAGGACCTTCTGGCGGTTCCAGGGTACCAGGCAGAGGGCCTTCTCGGGCGTGGCACCTGCCCTGTGGAACGCCCTCCCACCAGATGTCAAGGAAATAAGCAGCTATTGTCTCTTTAAAAGACATCTGAAGGCAGCCCTGTTCAGGGAAGTTTTTGATATTTAATGCTGCATTGTTTTTAATACTTGATTGGAAGCCGCCCAGAGTGGCTGGGGAGACTCAGCCAGATGGGCGGTGTATAAATAATAAATTATTATTATATTATTATAATACCCCAGGGTGGGGGGGCAGGGGCAGCTGCGCATTCAGCCTGTGACAGTTCTCTCTGCTCTGGGCCCGCAGCTCACTCGGCTGTGCCGGACAGCCTCCTGGAGCTGCGCCTGGACAAGGCGGCGGCGGTGACATCTGGACGGCGGCGGCAGCAGAGCAAAGATGAGGTTCCGCCTCCTCTGCCGGGGCAGCCGGCGTCCAGGAAGGCCGCGGCCGGTGGCGGCAAGAGCAGCAAGAAGGCTCCGCCTGGCGGGGACCCGGCGCCCAAGCAGGGCCGCTTCCGCAGCCTGGAGGACGCGCTCAAGGCGGTGAGTGGCTGGCGGGAAGGGGGATCTGTGGGAGCTGCTGCCTGCCCAGGATGGCAGCTGCGGAGAAGCGCAGGGAGGTCACGGGGACCGGAGGAGGGCAGGACAAGCTGCACCGGGTGGGCGAGAGGCCCCCAGCCCCCTTCCTTAACCTCTTCTCTGCCCATGGTGAGGTCTGCCTAGTCCAGGCATAGGCAAACTTGGCCCTCCAGATGTTTTGGGACTACAACTCCCATGATCCCTAGCTAGCAGGACCAGTGGTCAGGGATGATGGGAATTGTAGTCCCCAAACATCTGGAGGGCCGAGTTTGCCTATGCCTGGACTAGGGCGAGGCAGGCGGAGATGCTCCCATCCTTCTCCGCTCCATCCATCCGGGCCAGCAGGGCTGTCCTGCGCCAGGGCTGCTTCTCCAGCGGCGCCCACCCCATCGTTTTAAACACTGTGCAATGTCTTGATTTGTCAGCTGCCTTGAGATTCTTTTGATGAGGAAGCAGGCCATCATTCCTTAAAAGTATCCAGAATTGCTATACTGGCTGTGGGTTTGCCCCCTGAGGTGAATATTTCACCTAGCTAGAGAAAGGAACTTTAGGAGAAACCACAAGTTGTCAATACGTGCAGAAAGGTCTCCTCCCTACCCCATGTATCTAGGACTGTTCTTTGAACCATTTCCAAGAAGGGACTGTGCCTTTGGCCAGCCTTTGCATTGATGCTGGTGTCTACCTCATGCACAGCCTTTAGCTTCAGAATAAATAGTAATAGTCTAAAAAGGCAACTCGTCTATTTTTTTATTTTGGAGGAGGGAGTCCTAAACTTTGCCTTCCTTAATATATGAGCTGGAAACGTGTTGCCTCCTTCCTGTGTCTTTTCCTAGAATTTGGAAGGTGAAGTACAGAAAATGCGTCTCTTGTTCATGTAGACTAGGGACCAGCTTTAAGCTGCAGAAGAAAGGAAGGAAGGAAGGAAGGAAGGAAGGAAGGAAGGAAGGAAGGAAGCTGTGCTCTAGGGACTCACGGCCTCCCTCTCCCCCCTTGCCTGGGGGAGGGGGCAAGCAGCTGACAGTCCTTCTGAACATTTAATGGGCTTTCCACTTGGCGCATGGATGGGACGCTGGAGAAAGAGCCTTTGGCTGATCAGTCAAGGAACCAGCAGTGGAGCATTTCTCCTGCATGCTGAAAATTTAATCCCCGACACCTCAAGCTAAATGATCAGGTGCTCTGTGATGTCAAACGTCTTTCTCTGCCCAAGACCCTGGAGAGCGACTGCCAAAGAGGGTGGACAGTGCTGGGCCAGATGGACAGACAGGATAAGACAGCTTCCTCTTTCCCTTGGGGGCCGATGGAGTTGAGGTGGGACTCCTTGGCTGAGCGGCAGCCACTTCCGTTTGTGGAATAGGTTCACTTAGAGAGCGGTTCCAGAAACAGCCCAAATGTGCCCTGCTAAGGTGGGGAGGGGCGGGTCTTCCCTTTGCAGCCGCTCAGCTAACTCTCCCCCCCCCCCCAGCTTGATTTGTCAGAACTCCAGAAGGAGCTGGACAAAAGCTTGAGCATGTTCCCCGAGAATCCTTCTGTGTGGGTCAAAGACCTGGCTGGATATTTGAACTACAAGCTGCAAGCTCCAAAGAGCGACCCCACCCTCAGCCAGCACCCTCATGGTAAGTGTTGCCTTGGAAAGTGTGTGTGTCTGAGAGAGAGAGGGGCTATTTTGCTCGCTTGAACACCCAGAGCACCTGTCCTGGTGTGGGCTTGGTTTGTGGCCTTGGCAGCTGCTTGCACAACATTTAGACTTTCTAGTTCAGTGATCAGAGAAGGAGAAACGTGAGTAAGCTCCTGTCAGCAAAATTTTGAATTCTACAGTTAGAAAGCCTCACGCTTGTAAATTGGGTGGGAAGTTGCCAGCATTTGAATGCTGCATGAATTTGTATGGTTTTGCTAGGAATCTTGTTCTTCAGAATTTGGAAAGTTGTTCTCGGTTTTTGGAGGACTGCAGAAACAAAAGTAATACCTGACATTTTTGTGCAGCTGTGACACCAGCGGCAGAATTTTTGCAGCCAAGGAGAGGGTTGTAACCCCTGGAATTCTAAACCAGAGTCTCACTTCTTCATATACCTGAAAATACACTGGTGGTTTCTTTCTTACTCCTTGTAAAAGAAGATAACATTCTCAGGGTTGCTGATGATGTCTCCTACACTCTGTCACACAGACCTTTTTGTGCCTCCTGGATGAGGAATGTGGGCTTGGCTGCCTGGTTTGGCCTGGGCAGGGAAAAGCCCAGGGGAGAGAGAGGGTCGAGGTCTCCTCCCAGCCATTCCCTCCGAGCTTGTGCTTAGAGAAGCAAGTCTCATAACCACGGCATGTTCAGTTTCTGCTGGGAATGCCTTTCTCGCCCTTTTCTGACCCAGGGAAGGGTGAAAAGCAGCTCCTCTCTTTCCTGCCAATATGCCAAGTAGCTGGAAGCCAAGCAGGGGCCTTAAGGGCAGAGTCTGCTGCTTTGGCTTGGGAAGGGTGTCAGGGGCCGAATGCTCCCGGCGTGGCTGCACAATGCTGCCTTTGTCTTCAGCGTTTCCCAGTGGCCTTTGGCAGCAGGGCAGAGGCTGGATGATGCAGAGATGCTCTTCCCGACTCCACAGGGACGTGGATGCTGGGAGTTAATGAGAAGAGGCTGGCTTTGGCACTTGGTCAGCATCCTGGGCTGGGGCCTTGCAGACTTTGGTGGTCGCTTATTTCCTTTTCATTCCAAGAGCTCTTATACTCGTCCTCCTGATCAGAATGCATCTCTGCTCCAAAACCCAGGAGCCCTTGACAGACTCACCAGTATTTGAATTGTGGTTGACTTTCGAGCTCTGGCAAGGTGGCTTCAGCATTGGCTTCTGGCATTGCGCTGGTGAAGAAGCGGCTGCGCCTGGTTTGGTTCTCATAGGGCAGGCCAGTCACCTCTGCACATTTCTCTCCATGTTATCCTTGTGCTGCCAAGGTAGAATTCTGAACTGGGTTTCCCCGAGAGTCTGATCAAGCCGCAGTTTTGGACTGCTCTGCTGTTTAGGGATGTGGCTTCCCACCTGTGCTTTACTCATGGGAAAGTTGATGCAGCAGTGAGGGCTAACGAACGCCACCCCTTCCTTCACACTGCCACCTTGCTTTTGGCTGCAGACTATCCCTACTGCCTTGTGAACAAAGAGCTGAGGAGCACCATCAAGTCCTTGCTGTCGAAATCGGCGGGTGTCCTGGAACTTTTCTTTGACCACTGTATTTACACAATGTTGCAAGAGCTGGACAAGACTCCTGGTGAGTGTGAAGTGCAGCCCAGTAAACCAGCCGTTGGGTCAAAGGTTCTGCCACACATGCTCCCTTGAGGGCAGAGAGCAGTTGAGCCAAACTGCAGTCATACCTCTTGTTGTGTTTGTTGTCTTCATGTTGTGGCTTTCCGGGTTGTGAACACGGCAAACCCAGAAGTATATACTAGTTGCAGACTTTTTGGGTGCGAATGGCACCCCGGAACAGATCGTGTCCACAACCAGAGGTACCACTGTATTTGTACGCAGGGCCCTGGTGGGTACTGCATGTACCTCAAGGCAGTTTATGTGCTGGAAGTGGCACTAAAAGTGACCAGGGCTGCCCACTGAGGTTGTGAACAAACCTGATTTCACACCCACCTAATTCTCAATGCTGTTACCCTAAAGGGTGCAGCAAGGAGGTGAAAAGCCTCTGGTGAAGCTGGGACTTTTGTGGTGAGGGATTGAAAGATGGGGAGCATCAGGGCAGAGGCGTGTGGGGTGGAGACCTGAGGGGACCCTAAGGGGGAAAGAGGTGCCAGCTGTGATACCTACATTGTAGGGGGTTGGACTAGAAGACTTGAGGGGTCCCAGCCCTGCAGTTCCGTGGACCAGCAAGAGCAGCCAGGAGTTGGGTGAGAGGCAGCAAATTAAAGTCAGAGCAAGGGGGAAGGGAGGACAAGGGGTGGGATCAGTGAAGGAACGAGGGTTCGGCTACATTAGTGAAGAAGCATGGTGCTGGCTGTGTTCTTATAGGGGACTTCAAGAGGGGTTTGGGGGCCACGGCAAGGACTATGGGCTCTAAAGCGTCTGCCACTCTATATTGTATTGAGTGAAGCGGGACACCAGGGGGACAGGCATACCCGGGTGGGCCTCTGTTCCTCTCCTCCTGCTCTGATCCCACCAGTGTGTGATGGAGTCTGCGGTGCGCAGGGGCTCTGGGCTCCAGGCTGATACGCCCTCCCTGAAGGGCCCTCACAGTCTTCCTCACCATCCTTGTCTTTCAGGGGACTCCCTGCATGGCTACAGGATCTGCATTCAGGCCATGCTGATGGACAGGCCTAAAGTTGCCACCATGAACTTGAGCAAGGTGGGTAGCTGCAGTTGCCCCGTCCAACCTGGAGAGGCAGCCCTCTGTCCCTCTCCAAGGTACCCAGGTTCCCAGGGTTCCTGGTATGTTTTACTGAGACAGGTAGTAAAAGTGGAAAGCTATCATCTTCGGAATAGGAAAGCATACTTTTGCCCTGCATGCGCATGAAACAGGGCCCCTCCCTCCCCGACCCCCCTTTCCCTGTGCTGGGAGTCCCACCTTCAGTCCCTCACATCTCATATCCCAGAGAAGTCAGGGGCTGATGTTCTGTGCTAGAGGGCTCCAGCTGCTTGCGAGGGAGCATTGTCACTTTGGCCCCCTTTCCCACTGGGCTCTGTGCCACCGAGAGTTAATCCTGCAGTCTTTCCCTTTTCAGTATCTTGAGCTGCTGAGCTCCCATCAAAGCCGTCCGGCCAAATGTCTCACGATCATGTGGGCCTTGGGTCAAGCTGGATTTACTGATCTTACAGAAGGACTTAAAGGTGAGACAACCTTTTTTTAAAAAAAAATGTATGTGATGATAAACACTTTGGAATATTTTTGGAGACCTAATAAAAATGACATGGGGGGGGAGGGCTGATCAGGAGCTAGAAGGAGCTGCTCCAGCCCCTTGAACGGTGATGCCCTCTTCTCAGCCTGCCCCAGACCCTCTGGTGGTGTGGCTCAAGAGCATGTTGCGTGGCCTGAAGGCACATGGAGCAGCTGCCTTTCTGAAGCTCAGCAGCCCTGAGCTCCATCCTCGAATGAAGGCAAGGGCAGAAATGTAATGCTGTTGCTCTCCCAACTCTTTTCTCCACAGTGTGGCTTGGCATTATGTTCCCTGTTCTGGGAATCAAATCTCTCTCCCCATACGCCATTGCCTACCTGGATCGGCTGCTGTTGTGAGTTGCCATGTCCTTGTTTGTTTGTTTGTTCAGCAGGGTTCCAAGTCCCCCCCCCCCCCGTGCTATTTGACATCTCTCTGAAGCCTCTGGGAGCTGTCACAGGGAGATTTGGAGCAAAGTGTCCTCAATATGCAGATAACACTCAGTTCTATCTCTTGGTTCCATCAGAATCAGCAGAGGCAGTTAAGGAGTCAGACCAGTGCTTGGAGGTTCAGATGGGTTGGGTGTGGGCCAATAAACTGCTGCTGGATCCCAAAAGGCAGCTGTGCTGCATGCCCTGGGTTCTCATGTCCGGGAGGCGGCCTCTGGAAGGAGCAGCTCCTGGGTTCAACAGCAAGAAGAGGTCAGCCAGGGATGGTGGGCACAGACAGGGCGGATTTGGTTTTCCTGCAGTATAGCCCTGCGAGGGAGGCCTGTGGAGGCCCTTGTTCCAGCACGGGGAGCGGAGGCGGAGTTTGTAATGAAGTGGGAGTGGCTTTCCCCAGCTGACAGGCATTGCTTTTTCCTTGACAGGATGCATCCCAACTTGACCAAAGGCTTTGGTATGATAGGACCCAAAGACTTCTTCCCTCTCATGGACTTTGCCTTCATGCCCAACAACTCTCTAACCCCCAGGTATGACACCTAAAGGGAGACCGGCTCACGGTGTATGGATGGGAAGAGTCAGAGCCCCGCCCCATTCCTGGGGAGACTGAGGGGGGGTGTCGTGTCTACTTTGGTGTGTCTCTGTTTGCACCAAAACACTGCGGTGGAGCCCCCCCCCCCAGCAGAAGGGCATCTCCTTCCTTCCTGGGCATTTATTTATTTATTTTTACTTGAAATTGTTTTTCAATTGCTTTGAGATGTTTCGCAGGAAGCAATTAATACATGAAGTAAATAACAGGGAGATACAGAAAAGCCTTTCTGCAAAATGCCTCACATCTGAGCAAGTTTCCTTTCCTAACCTAAACCCTTGGTAGTTTAGGCAGCATTTTAAAAACCCTGCTGTTAGCATAGAATTCAACTGGTGTTACGGTTAGAGTTCAATTTTGAGATTTTAATAGCTTTCAAATTGATGCTTCTAGTTTACATAACGGGTTACTGAACTGTTACAAGCCAAATTTAAAATAAAATGTTGAACTCAGGCCCCCAACAGTAACTGTACAAGCTGTGCATTTCTTCCAGAGGATGCAAATGTATTCACTGTATAGTTTAGGACAGCGTTAACAGATACAACTATTTATATAAAATCCAGGCAGAACTGTGTGTGTGCGCATGTAAAAATGCAGCAGTTCATATGCAGCAAACGTTCTTTCTCCCCAGCCTGCAGGAGCAGCTGCGCCAGTTGTATCCCCGCCTGAAAGTCCTGGCCTTTGGGGCTAAGCCTGAGACCACCCTGCACACCTACTTCCCTTCCTTCCTCTCCAGAGCCCTGCCCAGCTGCCCCCTTGATATGCAGAAAGAGGTGAGGAGGGGGCAGAAGGGGGGGTGGCATCTAGTGGGGCTGCCACATTTAGACAACAACTGAGCTAGACTGAGGAGTTTAAAACCTCTGGATGAAAAGGTTCCGCCAGTTTGTTCAGTCAGAGGATCTATTTTGTGTCTTAATTCCCTCCAGTGCCAAACCCATGGGCGGCAGTTCTTCTGATAAACTGGGCGTCTCTCTCTGAAATAGGAGGGGATGTCTGCTGGGCCCTCCTTGGGGGGCTCAGCCCCAGGGTTTTCCTGGCTCTTCTCGCTTCCAGTTCCCTTTCTCTCCCCCTTGCTTGGCTGCCAAAGTGTGGGTTGGAATCCGGGCAGACTGGAAAGGTGCAGGACCCTCCCTCAGCCCCCGAGAGACTGGAATGCAAGCAAACTAGTTTTGTTTGTAGCTAATGTGGCAACCTTGAATTTCCCATCTCTTCTGGAAGAATTAAATGTCCTCTTAATGATCTAAAAACAAGGAAAACATGTCTTAACTTGGGAACCATGGCTATTGTTTAGGTGCAAATATTTGCAGATATAATTAATTGGCATCCACGTGGTTGACTACAGCAGCTTTTAACAGGGCCACAGTATCATTGAATCAGAGCCCAGGGCAGGTGCTTACGACTTGCCGTTAGGTGCATTGCCGACTCTGGCTGTGTCTTGGGCAGACAGAGGTGCCAGGGATGGAGGCTGGAGCATTTTGTGTGCTACGCAGGTGCGAGCGATGAATGGCTCTCTCCCTCTCCCTCTGCTGCAGAGACAGGGGTGCAGCAGCCAAATGATGCTTTCAGATAGACAGACACACACACACTGTGGCATCCAACCCCACTGATTTGAACTATAGCCTCCTTTCTCTCTGTCTGGAACCGTTAGATGGGGAGGAACCTCTTTGGGCACTGAGAGCCAGAATAGGAAGGAGAGCTCAGCCAAAAGGCAGTTCCAGAAAGAGGGGAGGCTGTAGGGAAGGCACCCCTTCCTGACCCCAACTGGGATCAATAAGTGGGGCACAAGGAATGTCATAAATCTGTCGCGCTATCTTGAAGTCTTCAGTCCTGTGGCTGCTGCTGCTATTTGGCCATTAGACTCCTGGGACCAATTCTGCTCTTGTCCTGTGCAGCTGCTCAACTGCCTGGCCGAAGGCCTCCGCCTGGATCCCCTCAGCTTCAATGTCTGGAGGCAGCTGTACATCAAACACCTCCCACAGTCAAGGTGAGACTCGGCAGGGATGCTTCCCCATTGCATGCCCTGCTTGACGGTTTGGAAACCTGCAGGATACCAGTCCTGCTTACAATCATGGTGGTTGAACGTCCGCTTGAACTTTTTGGAAAGGCTGTGCTTCGAGCCCTCGTGGTTGCTGAAACGGCGCAAAGTCCGCCTGGGAGCGGCGGAGCCTCCCCTGTTTTGCAGGGAGAGCAGTGGGGTGTCTCTCTTTGGCAAGGTGCATGCAACAGTGAGCCTGTGTGGTGTAGTTACAGATAGGTAGCCGTGTTGGTCTGCCATAGTCAAAACAAAAAAAATTCCTTCCAGTGTGGTGTAGTGGTTAAGAGCAGTAGTCTCGTAATCTGGGGAACCACATGGCTGTCATCTGGGAACGGGGAGTGGTAGGTGGAGGCACCCCACGGGAAACGGGAGAGGACCCCCTGTTGCCCCCATCCCGCCATGGGGAGGGGAGGGAGCCTGGGGCATGAGAGGCTGCCAAGCAAGGAATTGACTCTTCATTGTCGAAGGGACGCTTGCAAGTGGGGGAAAGGCATGTCCTTCAGCCCCACATCTCTCAGCTCCTCCCAGGCGGTTGCCACAACAGAGACCTCCGCTTAGGTCTCTTCCCCACCTGAGCTGCCTGCCAGCAGGAGAAGACTGCGCCTGCACGTGACCCGCCTCTGCTTCTCTCTCTTCCATCCTCTCCTGGTCCTGCCAGGCAGGAGAGGTGGGGGCAGGAGACGGCGGTGTGGAAGCCCTTGACTCTCCCCCCTCCTGAGCCGTCTCCCTCCTCTGCTGCTGTTCTTCACTCTCCACTTGTGACCCCCGATCACTGATCCCTTTTCCCAAGTCAGGCTCCAGTGCCCCTTCTCCCCAGAATGCAGCCATCACTCCCTGTGGCTCCACCTAGTCCCTGACTTGCCAGTGTGGTGTAGTGGTTAAGAGTGGTGGATTCGTAATCTGGTGAACTGGGTTCGCTTCCCCGCTCCTCCACATGCAGCTGCTGGGTGACCTTGGGCCAGTCACACTTCTCTGAAGTCTCTCAGCCCCACTCACCCCACAGAGTGTTTGTTGTGGGGGAGGAAGGGAAAGGAGATTGTGAGCCGCTTTGAGACTCCTGAAGGGGAGTGAAAGATGGGATATCAAATCCAAACTCAAAAAACAGGCCAGGCTCTGCAGAGATCCTTGAGCTGATGCCTTCGCTTTGTTTTCCCAGCCTGCTCCTGAATCACTTTGTGCAGACCTGGGACAGCACTTCCAAAAAGGTTTGTGGCTCCTGCTCTTTGGACTGCCTCTTGCTTCAAGCAGTAGTTTGTGCGCTAGGGACAGACAACACGGATGAATTAATGGCCTCCCTGCCCAAAGCAGGCCAGTGCTAGGCAGCAGTCCATGCCCAAAGGCTGCTCCATTGCTAAGGTTCAGTCGTTCCAGCTCAGCACAGCTTGTGCTTCCTGCTAGTTCTCTCTGCTTCTGAGGTTTGCTGTCCCCCATGAGCTGCATGGACAGGGTGAGTTTGAACTCTGAAAGGGATCCTGCTGCTGCCCACATTCTCCATAGTTTGCATTGGGTTCAGAGCAGGGCCTGGGAAGCGCCCATCTGGCTTGAGTGGGGCTCAAGCAGGGTGGATTTCATTTAAATCAAATCAGTTTAAATCACTAGTCAGTAAGACTTGATTTAAATCGTTTTTTTACTGAAAGACTCCTTCTTGCTGGTATAATCTTAACATTTACAACCAGATGAAGGTTTCATTTTTGGAATAATAATTTTTAGAGTAGTTTTTACAATTCTAGCAAAAATTACTGATTTGGTTATACTGTTAGAAATACATGGACAGATAATTATGAAATTATTGTGCGGTTTAATAAGTTAACTGTTTATATTTGGACAACTTTTCTTCTGTACTTTATTGGAAGGAGAAAAACAATCATTCCCTTAATAACAATTTAAACCATTTATTTAACTAAAGCAATAACATTATAGCCTATGTATCCATGTTTGTTAACTGATGTGGTTAAACAATTAAAAAAAAAAACTTAGACTGAGTTGTAGCACACATGAAAAACTTTATTTAAAAAGATTTTTCCTCCAAAAGCATTTTATTTTAAAAATCTGATTTAAATTAAAAAATTGCTTAAGAAACCATTGATTTTTATCCACCCTGGGCTCAAGGGGGGGTGCACAGAGGCAAGGCCCCCGATGGGTGAGGGGAGTGGGGAGGGCAGCAGAGCACCTAGCTGTCTGGCCCTTCAGCCCCTGCCCCCATTCCTGCTGCTTCTGTAGGGTTGCAACCATCCCGGTGTGGTCCAAGGCTCACCTGTGGCTTTGTGACGGTGTTTGTGGACTATTTCTCTTCCAGATGCGGAAATCTTTACAGGAAACAGTTCATTCGTTCAAAGTCACAAACGAGGAACTGACCATGAAAGGACCAAACAGTGAACAGGATGTTGCAGCTTGCAGAGCTGCCTGCAAGGTATTGTTATTATTTATTCAATTTGTATGCCTCCCTTCATCTGTAGATCTTAGAGCAGTTCACAACATAGTATAAAAACAGAAAATACACAATAAAAACGAACAAAAACAAACCCCTAATCTCCCCTCCCACAACACGTTTCAAAGGTCCTCGGGTGTTAGTCAGCCAAAGGCCTGGATAAAAAGGAATGTTTTTGCCTGGTGTATAATGAAGGCACCAGCTGAACGTCCCTGGGGAGAGCATTCCACAAAAGGGAAGCCACTGCAGAAAAGGCCCTTTCTTGTGTTGCTGCCCTCTCGACCTTCCTTGAAGAAATTACACAAAGAAGGGCCTCGCAGGAAGATCTCAGGATCCGGCTTGGTTCATATGGAGAAGGGCGGTCCTTGAGGTATTGCTGTCCTGAGCCATTTAAGACTTTATATGTCAAAACGAGCACTTTGAATTGGCAGCCAGTGCAGTTGGACCAGGATCGATGTAATATGCTCAAACCGTCTTGCCCTGGAGAGCAACCAGGCTGCCCAATTCTGCACTAGCTGAAGTTTCTGAACTGTCTTCAGAGGCAGCCCTACGTATAACGCATTGCAATAATCTTACATAGAGGTTGCCAGGGCATAGACAACAGACGTTAGGCTGTCCCTGTCCAGATGGGGGCACAGCTGGGCCACCGTTGGAAGGGACTCTGGACCACTGAAGCCTCAAGCGACAGCAAAGGATCCAGAATAATCTCCATCCTTGGGGGTGGGTGGGTGGGTGGGTGACCCGGTGGGCTAGCCATCTGCATCCCGGAGATTCTCCTACCTGTTTCCTCTCTTTGTGTTTCCCCTTCAGAACCTGCTGCTGAAGATGAAAGCCAGTGGCCTTCCCTGGGCTCGGCTGCTGCTGGTCGCCTTGGTATTCACTGCAGGGTTCCTAATGCATGACATCAGGACTCATGGCTCCTTTGAAGGTGAGGCCCGGCCCCTGGAGGAAAGGGAGGTGTTGCGGTCCAAAGGCAAGGAAGGATTGGACCCTGATTAATAAAATACACAGGAGGCTTGGCCAGCAAGACTCTGGGAGGAGCTGGCAACAATCCTCTGTCACGCCCTGGCCCAGGTCCCTTTATTGACAAAAGAACTTTTAGCACAGCACTTGTCAGAACCAATCAGATGTCCTCTGAGCATTTCAAAAACATCCTCATGTGGGACAAAGTCAGATCAGAGAAATCCTTGTAACTACAAAAACTACTTTGAGCATGCATACGTGTCTTTAGGCTAAATAAAACAGGGATCCAGGAGGAATGCATTTCGCAAACCCTGGAGGTCATAAACAGCAGTAAACAGGAGAGGAAGGATGGCAAGGAAAGATAGGCATCTCTAGCATCCTTGCGAACTCTCTTCCTGGCCCTTAAGATCTACCTAAACTAACAAAAGCTACATCAAAGCTACCTTCTATCTTCATGGCTCAGGATGCCTGGTGAAGTCTTATGTTTAGAATGCTTATACGTGCCTGTCAGGCAGAGAAAATGAACAGTAGAGAAGATGGGCAGAGGGATTTAATCAGAAATTATTGTCAGTGAATCAAGCCCAGTCAAAGCAATGCTTTCATCGCGGACACAATGGCGTGCTCCATTTTGCATAATTCCTCATAGCAATCCCACCTGACCACCGCAGGAGGCACGTGGGAGGGGGCTGCCCCAAAGACACCCCCCCCCTGTGTCAGCAGCCCACTCAGGGGAGCATGTTGTGTTTTCCAGCTTCTGCCTCGGCTCAGGTGCTCCGCTCTTCCGGCATCCTCTCCGCATCCCAGCAAGCCTGGAGCAGAGTTTCCCACTTCTCTGGGGAAGGGTACAGGTCAGTGGCTTGCGCTGGCACTCCGTCGGCAGGGAGGCCCCCTCCCTTCAAGGGGGACCAGCGCAGAAGAGCGCTCTCCCTCTGGGCGGCCCTTGGGAGGGAGCCTGTTGCCAGGGTCTCACCCTGCTGCCGCCCCTTGTTCCTTGCAGCTGGCTGGAAGCAAACATGCCTCTCTACTACTCTCGCGTGGCCACCGTGCTGGGACCCAACCTGGAGCTGGTGTGGGCAAAGACAAACGAAACGGCCGCCTACATCTCTGGGAAGTGCTCTGCTCAGCTCACCTGGCTCAGTGACAACCTCCCCAGGTTCATCGAATGGGTAAGGGTGGGGCCGCCCCCCCGCTTGCTCGCTGGAGGCAGGGAAGGCGAGATGTGTTGGGGCGTCAAAGGAGAGAGGTGGGCATCAGCAGAGAGGGTTGTTGAAAGTGGCAGTGAGATGCAGGCCCTGACAGTGGACCACCCAAAAGAGGCATCTGACACTGCCGCCTCTTAAGGGGGTCAGCAGCAGACGAGGCAAGGCAGAGTTCTGTGCAGAGAATGAGCCAGGCAGATGGTTGCCCCACCTTCAGAGGCACAGCTGGGCTGTGAACTGTCAAGCGATGTCGTTGTTTGGGGCCATCAACCGTTTATCTGCTAAGCTGGAGGGTGGGAAAGCCAGTTCACTGGCAAGCACCCTCTGCACCGGCCCATTCACCTGGGTCAACAGGCTCCGGTTCTGCGCATGTGGGCAGTGCCGCTGAGGAAATACAGCTGCAGAGGTATCCGCCACTCCATTGAGTAGCAAGAATGGGCAGAAGCTGTGAGGAGGAGGTGGCAGTGGCAGCTGAAGGCCCTTGACCTGAGCTCCCTTTGCAGAGAAGCCAAATATTGCTCCCAGTATTTTCAGAGTCTGTCCGCCTGCCTGCCTTTCTCTTCCCCACCCCATCCCTGGATCCTATTTCCCTGTAAATTCCTTAAGGGGATCTGGACCTGTGCTTATGGTTCCCCCTCTGCTGGTGGCCACCCTGTTCTCTTAGACCACAGTTCCTTTTGATTCATATGCCAGTCTGTAATAGAGGAACAGGGACCTGGGCCCTGCCCACCCTCTAGCTAGGAGTGTTCCAGTTTCTGGGTGTGTCTGGCCAGCCACAGATTCTCTGCCTAGCAAGGGCAGGGCTGGCACTTGAGCCTGGCTGAGCCGCCTTGTCTTCCCTGCCAGCTCCAGACCAGAGTTCCAGATTCCGTGCTGCACGGGGCGGAATACCTCAAGGAGCTGCTGCTCTTCCTCATGCGGAACTACTTCCTGCCTGCGGTGGACTACGTTGCTGGGTCGCTGGAGGGGGCCTGGAAACTCTGGGTGGCTTCCTGCAAGTGAGTATGGTCTGCGCACAGCATCCTTGGTGCCACGCAAAGCAGACAGCAGGGGCCGCTTGACTGCGGAAGAGAAGTAGGAAGAGAAGAACACAGAATGGGGAGGGGGAACCCACTTCAGGTTCCGGGGGGGGGGGGGGGATACCAAACTGCTTGGAGACAAAACAAGGCATGTCCCAAAGTAATCCAGGAGGCCTCAAAGCATGCATGCTCACCCTCTGCTCTCTCCTCCAGTGGCGAAGGGTCCTGGGAGTGCTTGCGGAAACATGTGACCAGCCTCAGCCATTCCTCTTGGACGTACCTGCAAGACACCACCGTGGCCATCAGAGACTGGGCTCTGGCTATCGTCTCCGGGCACTAGTCGAAGCCCAGGGCTCAGGAGCTGGGCGTGAGGTCTGGGTCACTGCTCTCCCATTGCTGCTGGCAGCAGGATGTGCCAACTCACTGTTCCGCGGGCAGACCACAAAGCGAGGGGCAGCCTCCACCTCTGACTTGCCGCTGAAGCCCAGGTCTGCCCAGCAGGCCGGAAGCCTCCCAGCTCCCCACCCACTGTGCAGTCGTTCTTTGTCTCCACTCCAGCCTTGCTGAAAAAGCCAGTTGTCTGCTGTCCGTTTGATGGGAGGCAGCAGTGCACACCCAGGAAGCAAGCACTTTCTGTATCCTACGTTCAGTGCTGTTACCCCAAATAAATAGGCTGCTGGGGCAGTGACCCCCTCCCTATCTCTCTATGCATGGAGCGCCTGCTGCTGCCCTCAGCCTTTTCTCTGCGGCTCCTGCAACTGCCCCTGGCAGCTCAAGCCAGTCTCAAGGGCTGGTGCCTGCCTGGGACCCTGCCTTGCCAGTCTCCCACCCATCGCCCTGTGGCCTGAGCAGAGGCTCTGTGGGCATTTCCCTGAGCCGTTAAGCTGCCCCCTTCTCTCAGGTGACTGTGAGTCTTCGCCTTCCCCCAAAGAGCTGCCTTTGCCTTATCGTGGACCCAGGAGGGGAGAGCTCATATTATGCAGCAGGGAGCGCTCATGACTGCAGGGCCCAGAGAGTAGGAACAGGGCGGAGGGGAGAGAGGGCTAGTCAGCTAGGCTGGTGGATCCCTCTCAAGGAAGGGCTGCCACTCCTCTTGCAAGTTCCATAAAGAAGAACTGTGCCAACTCCTGGCTTGAAGGAAAACTAGCTTAGTTGGGGTCCGTCTTTCGCCTTCTGTAATGCCCACTCCTTGGTCTCTTCCCAGGGCCTGTGGGTGGCCTTGAAGTCTGTGTGGTGACCCTGTTCCCAGCATGTCCTGAATACCTTGAGTTGCCCTCCTCTCTCCCAGCCAGGCATAAGGACGAGCCCTTATTTGGGAGGGCACAGTGGGAAATAGTGGGTCAGAAGAAGCAGCTCCTGCTCACCAGGTGCTGTGTGAGTTGCCAGACCCATGTGGGGACTTTGGGGCTGCTTTGCCCCAATTACATTTCTCTCCTGCAGCCAGACCTCCAGAGGTGATGGGACCCTGTCATGACAACGGTGTGCGGCTTTTGTCATGTGCAATAAAGGAAATATCTTTGGTTACACGCTGTGCTTTGATTATTTCTCTTTGCTGTAAGACCTTTTTTGCTGAGGTTGGCCCCAATTCTTTATTTTAAAACATATTAATAAGTTGCTTTTTAGGGCCTAGTATTGGGAGGAAAAATGACTGAGCATCATGGCCAGTGGTTGGGGCAGTAGGAGATCCAGTCTAATGACTGGTGGGGATTGGGGGTTCTCCCCCACACTCCTGTTTCATGTCCCTGTGGAATTGGGTCTGTAGAGAAGCAGGAAGAAAACCATCAGCCATGCAGTCTGAAAACAAGCTGCCTCCCTCATTATCTATCCCATGCTGGGGGCAGCGGGGTCCAATGGAAGCTGATGACGCAGAAGCAAGAGAAGGGAAGCAGATGTTTGATAGCCTTTTCCTCTAAATTCACGCCAAGATGTACAGAGCCCTTTCTCTCTTATCTCTCCATCCATGGCTTCCTTCCACTCCTCCAACATCACAGCTCCATCATTTGACTGTTTCATTCCTCTAAACACCTGTGTGAAGGACTTCTCTGTTTCACCTTCTGTTGCCTCCAACTCTTTAGCATTTCATCCTCCTCCTGGCATTCCTTCACCAATATTGTCCTAAGTTTCTTTGTCCTGTTTAACTCCTTTCCACTTCATCTTTCTCTGGTCCACTTTTGTTCAAATCTCTGCTCTAAACTCTTTGATTTGCTCATCAAACAATTGCTGAAGAATGCCAACAGTCAATGGAATGGCCGATGATGAATTTGCCATACTGCATATTCCTGGTCTTATTAACAATTCAGTCTGCACCTTAATAACTTTACAGCTTTATCTTTTATCAAACCACATTCCTTTTCTACAGAGGAAATGTGACGTAGAAAAATTATGTTCAGTTCAACAAAGGCAACACTTTTGTTGGCAAAACAGAACGAGAAAATAAAGATTCTTGGCATTCAGAGCTTCCTTGATTGCTTAAAACTTTAAAGGTTGAAACAATGAGAACATGCATTTTGTTGCCCCACCCCAGATGTAAAATTCAAGCAGCAGACACAGAAACCTCTCAGTGATAAATTATAACCGTCTCTAAAATAGCTAGAGAGAGGCTTTTGCAGACCCAACTCGCAATAGAGGTCTTCCAGGGCAAGCTGAATCCTCCTCTCTTAAACTCCCAGGAGCTGACAAGCTTCTCAGTCTCCCGATTTAGAAAATGACCTTTACAGAGTATCAGAGTTTAATCCCATGCTGCTCCTCCTCCCCAGAGCAAAAAATAAAATCCAAGATTTTTACCTCAGGTCTGATCCGTTTCCCTGTCAATCTCTCCACGGACGACCTGCCAGTGGAAGACATTCAACCGGCGTGCCATGTTCTTCCCCTGGCAGTCTGAAGCAACCCCTCCTGAGGCCGTGAAGGCCACTCTCCACCACCCTCCCCTCGGCTCCTCCCGGGCTGGACTGAGACACCACGTGCTGCCCCGACGCTTTATAACCTCGGCAGGCACCTTGCTCCGCCCACCCGCCCTCCTCCCGCAGTCACGTGCCGCCTCTCCCCCCCCCGCGCGGTTCCCATGGCGACCAAACAGCTCCCCGGAAGGCGGGGCGCGGCCAGCCAATGGCGCGTCGCGTTGCTATGGAGAGGGCGGGCGGGCCAATGGCGCGCCGGGGTGGTGGGGGGCGCGAGGCGCGGCCAATGCGCGGCGGCCTTCTTGTTGCCTGGCAGCGGGCGAGGGAAGGGCTGGCCTGGCCGGGGCCCCGGGCGGCTGAGGCGGCGGCGACTGAGGCGGCTGAGGCAGGTCGGTCGGGGCGGGCCAGGCCGCATGCAAATGAGGGTCGTGACGGGGAGCGCCGGGCTCGGGGCCCCGCCCCTTCGTGGGAGGGGGCGGGCAGAGGGGCCCCCCAGCTCGCCCCCCGCGGAGGCGCCGGGCCCCTCCCTCGCCCCCTCGGGTAGACTGCCCCGGGGCAGGGAGGCTCCGCTCTCGACTGGGCTCCCCAGGACCTGCCCGCCCAGAGGAAGCTCCCTGCCGCCAGCCTCGTTGGGGCCCCCTCCCCAGTTATGACGTCAAGGGGAGAGGGGTTCCCTTCCTCCCCCCCCCCCCCAGCTGCCAACTTTTCCCTTTCCTTGCGAGGAATCCTATTCGGAAGAAGGGGATTTCCCTTTAAAAAGGGGGACAGTTGACAGCTACGTCCCGCCCCCCGTCCCCGCCCCTTTCGCCGGCTCTGCTCTTCCTCTCCCCACCCGGGGGGGGGGCGGGGGGGCAGCAAGACAAGCTCCAAGCGGCCCGGCAGCCTTTCCTCGCGGGAGAGCTTCTCCCTCCCGCCGATCCATTTCCGTTGCCCTTTTCTGAAACTTCTTCAGCCCCGCAGTCTGCTGCTTTAAAGGCACAGAGACCCGAACTGGGCATCGTGGATTTGCTATACTGGGCTTGTGATACCGGCAGGTTGGTTTCCAGCCTCCTTCCTATTCCTGATGATCTTTTTTTCCACGGTTGCTGCAAACCAGGCTGATGTTTTTCCATTTTGTTGTCCCTGGACAACTTAAGCCTGTTCCCCGATTAGCTGCTGCAAATTCTGGTGCTTTCAGTATATAAGCAGTTAAGGGGTTTTGCCCTGAGGTGCATCCTAGAATCTTAGATCGTAGAGTTGCAAGGGACCCTGGTGATCATCTAGTCCAACCCCCCTCAGTTTCATTGAGGTGGATTTGCTGTTTTGTGGCCCATCTAGCCGGTGTCTAAACATCCTTCTGGAGCCCTGCAGCCTGCTTGGGTTTTCACCACCTTGAAAAGTTGTGTGCCAGCCACAAACTGTACTACCCCACTGCTCACTCATAACTCTGGGTAAAAAGCACAGTTCCCAGCTTGGATCCTGGGGGGTAGAGAGAGAACACCTCACGCTCTTCTTCCTTCTACTGCCACATAGTGCTGGCTGTGCCAGCTTCTTATCTCTGTGGCTGAGTGGAATGGCCTCTTGCAGGACAGGACCAGCCCTTCTCCATGGAGAGAGGCTCACAATGGTGCAGGTGGCTGCTTGCTCAAGGTTCCTATTGCTGCCTCTGCCCCCAACACTAGGTGCCTGGCAGACCCTGCCTCCCCACGACATGTTGTCCCCGGGGTGCTGCCAGCCAAGCAGCCAGACCTGTGCCATTCCAGGGTCTCCTCCTCGGAAACACCAGCTGGGCCATCTGGCTGGGCAGCCTTCTTGTCTTCCTGTTGGCAGGCAGGGTGCCCCCTTGAGGTCCTTCTTTCCTTCCTAAGCCAAGCCTGGTGCTCTCTGTCAACGCTGGAGGGGGCCAGAGAGTAAGAGGAGCAGGTGGCCCTGATGGTGATGCTGGTGATGACGATAGTTGTGGCGATGATGGCACAATGGGCCTCTTGCAAGAAGTCTCCCTATTGGCATGCCATTTTCATTCTGGCCCAGTCCTAGAGTGGGAAGGGAGAGGGGAAAGGGCGGGATGGAGGCTGCCCAGCCGCTCAAATAGTCCCCAACATCAAAGAGTCGGGCTTGTTTCCCTGGGTGATGTCCTGTATCTAGGTGCTGCTGGACAAAGAGGTTGCTTTGGTAAGCCTGCTCCCCACAGCAGGTAAATGACCAAGGGTATGTGTTTATGCTTTTGTATTCTGGATTGTGTAGTGGTCCCCACCCCTAGGTTTTGGGGGGAGTTGCAACACCTCCCTTGTTGTGCTTAGGAAGGCCTTCAAGGGAATTGTCTTTTGCTTTTGCAGTACAGTGGTACCTCAGGTTAAGTACTTAATTCGTTCTGGAGGTCCGTTCTTAGCCTGAAACTGTTCTTAACCTGAAGCACCACTTTAGCTAATGGGGCCTCCCGCTGCCGCTGCACCGCCGGAGCACGATTTCTGTTCTCATCCTGAAGCAAAGTTCTTAACCCGAGGTACTATTTCTGGGTTAGTGGAGTCTGTAACCTGAAGTGTATGTAACCCGAGGTGCCACTGTACTTGGAGTGTGCCAGACAAACATCTCAGGGTAGTGGGAGAAGAAGGAAAGAGAAGAGAAGATGGTTTGTGATTGGCAAGGCCAGAAATGGACCCTTGGGGTTTTTCCCTTAGGCTGTGGGCTTCTTCTCCTAGCAGCCTTCTTCCACTAGTAGGATAAGGAAACTGGATTCATTCTGCAGCAAAGAGGAATTGTGCATACCAAACACAGCTCTTCCCTTCTGCCCTGTAGGAAATCCTCAGAACCACCTGTTGCAAAGAGGAGAATGAGCCCCCTCTGCTGCCGGCGAGGTTACGATGGAGGTGCGCTGCGGTGGCCTCTTGTTCAGCTCCAAGTTTGACTCGGGGAACTTGGCTCATGTGGAGAAGGTGGAGCACCTGGAGGGCGATGGGGACGGTGCCGGGAATGGCGGCAGCGGCAGCAGCAGCACCTCTGCTACTTCAGTGGTGTTTGGCACCTCCCTCCCCATTGCTGACTACGAGTTCAATGTGTGGACCAAGCCGGATTGCGGAGACACAGAATACGAGAATGCAAACAGGTAAAGGAGGTAGCAGCCCTCTGTGAGGTCTTGCTAGGCACCAGGCATGGGGTTGTCAGGTAAGGCCTTTCTCGCCCAGGTCTTTACACCAGCACTCGTCTCACCTCCCCTGGAAGTGCTGAAACTTCTCGGGTTGTCGCTTCCAAAGTCTTCCTCCAAATGGAAGATAACATTGCCTGTGGCATTAGGCAGCCGCTGCCCCCATGGCAAAGCTGTGGGTTTCTTTAAAAAATGCTGCTCCTTCTGCTGCCCCTTGCTAAGGCATGCCTCACCCTGGCTCTGTGCTTGCCTGATGCTGCAAAGGTCTTGTGGCTGCCTCCTTCCCGTGTGAGGCATGGCAGCTTGTCCCCTGGGCACCCAGGGTGGAGTGTTGGGAGGTTGCATAGCAAATGAGACATCTGGATTCCTTGTCCACCTGTCCTCTTGGGTCAGAGGTGGAGAGGGCCTTGGGCTGTTGTGGGGGGGGGGGCAGGACCCCTGCCAGACCCTTCCCTGACTATTCCCGATTGCCTTCACTTCCCAGATCCTGGTTTTACTTTAGCGTGAGGGGCGGAGCCCCAGGCAAGCTGATCAAGATCCACATTGTGAACATGAACAAGCAGACCAAGCTGTACTCGCAGGGCATGGCCCCCTTGGTCAAGACGGTGCCCATCAGGCCTCGTTGGGAGCGCATCCGCGAGCGGCCTGCCTTCGAGGTATCTCTTGGGCAAGACCCTTGGGGAAGGACGTTGGACTGGTGTGGGCACGGCTTCTGAAAGCAGCGTGTCACGGGGGAGGGCTTGGCTTTCCCTTGTGGGGAGGACGTGAATCTCTGTGAGACGAGACCAGCTTTGGGCTGCAAATGGCTGGAGAAGGAGAGGCGCAAGGAGGTTTCCAGGCTCCAGTCAGTGGAGTTCTGACATTTTGGCTCCCCTGCCTGAAGACTCCTTCCATCGTCCTTCCAAGGGACCAGAAAGCCGTTTCCTTGCCTGCTTCCCCCTTGCCAAGAGTCGACTGCCTGCTTGGTTTGATTTCAGGCTGTTCTGCTCAGTCACATAGACGTGCCTGTGTTTATTTGTGTGAGAAAAAGCACGCAAGCAGCCCAGAAAGATGAGCCAGACTCCAGATTATGTCTGCCAGGCTTCCCTTTGGCTCCCTACTGTCGTGCCAGGGAGCAACGGCATGACCCTGAGGCTGGCACTGAGGGCAGCCCTTGGCCTACACCGCCCTCCTAACAAGAGTCCCGGATTTTAGCCAGGATCATTCCCCTCTCTGCCTCCTCTTGCCCTGGCCCCTTGAATGGGCTCTGAGCAGCGAAATGACCCTCTCCCCGCAACCGGCTTGTGTTATGACCCTGCCACAAAAGTGTAGGGCAGAGTGCTGGAGGTCAGGAGACCTGGCAGGTGGGCTGTGAGCATGGTGTCCATTGCCAGGTATCTGATTCAGGTTGTGGCAGAGAGCAAAGACTCTTCAGCCCGGCCCTGAACCATAGCAGGCTGCGTGTGTTGACTGATGTCTGTTGTGCTTCAGCCACAAGGATTATGCCTGGGCAATGGCCACTCAGTGCCCATTTTGCCTCTTCCTTTTCCCCGTACAGATGGTGGAGACCCAGTTTGTCCTCTCTTTTGTGCACCGCTTCCTGGACTGCCGAGGTGCCACCACCTTCTTTGCCTTCTGCTACCCCTTCTCATACACAGAGTGCCAGGAAATGTTGGCACAGCTGGATGCCCACTTTGCAGAGTGCAGGCACCTCTCTGCTAGCAGGTGAGCCTGGCCCCTGACACATGGCTGCCATCCTCCTCTCTGCCCCCCAACCCCCTCCCGCTTGGTCACTCCACACCGGCTCCTGCGAAGTTGGCCAAACTCCTTTGGTGGGGAAGAGTTGGGGTGCTGCCAGGGAGGTTATTGGGGTGCCCTGAGATAGGTCCTTGGTTGGACTGTGGTTCTCTCCCAGGGTTCTGTGTCATGGCAAAGATCCTAGTGGGGACTTTCTGTCTCCCTTTTGGTGCAGACTCTGGCACCGCCTGGAACACTTGGCTCCTTTCCCACCTGTGCTTGTTTGCGGTTTCTTGGTAACCGTCCCCAGGAGCTCCCTTTGGCCCTTCACCTCCTAGCTCCATGCCCCGCCCCCCTCCTGAAAGCGCTCGGGGGCAGAGCAGCTTTTGCACAAATGCCACCTTATTTCTAATGGTTTCTGCTGTGTTGCCTTTCCCCCAGCTGGCTGTTGTTTGAAGATGTGTTTTGCTGTATGTGTTTAGTTGTTCTATGTTGTTCGGGATGAGAGAAGGGGGCTCTGAATGCTTTCCACAAGTGGAGCCTGCAGGAGCCCTCCTGGGCTGAGGCTGGGCAGGGCTCTTCTCGGACCGCTGCTTTCCTTTGGCCTCTGTTGCCACCTCCTGCCTTGGCAGCACTTGCGGGCAGAAGAATAGCCCTCCTGGGAAAGGGCCTCTCCAGTCCAGTAATGGCTAGCCAGAGCCTCCGTGGCAGCCTGGATGAATGGAACAGCCATTGCTGGGTGGTGTGAGGGACACGGCTGCTTCCGAGCAGTGCAGATTTCTTCCTTAGTTATCTGAGCTCACTCCATGACCTGGTCAAGTGCAAAGGAGTATTCCTCAGGCAAAATGAGCATTGCGTGAAGGAAGGTCTGCTCAGCCTGATTTCAGGCTGCTCTGCTGGGGGCCTGCCAGCTGCCTGCCCTTGTATATCTGCAGTGGCCACTGCTAGCCTAGCGGCAAGGACAGAAGCCAGAGGGACAGCTGTCTAGACAGACTGGCTGGTGAGGCCGGGGACTCTGCCCCTTTGCCAGCCTGTCAGCCTTGGGCATTTGCACTTCCTATGTTGCTCTCCAAGATACCTGGCATGGGCAGGGACCCAAGGGCAAGGCTGGTCTGAATGGGAAGAGGATCCCCATCCCACTGTTCCCGCTTTCTCACCTGAGGTCACCTTGGTCAGGGTGGGGAGGAAGAGGCTCCTTTGGTCTGCTGTTGTTGAGGGAGGCAGGCAGGGTTGTGGAGCCAGAACCAGTGAAAGGGGTGGGTTCGGGGGTCAGGAGAAGGCGGGAAGACCCTCCCTTCCCATCTAAACTCATGTCCAACATTATAGCACAGTCAGTCGGAAGGCAGGTGCGGACTCTCGGAAGGCGGAGGGGAAGCCACGCCCCACCGCCCACAGAGCGAGGAAATGCCCTAAAGGAGGACGTGCAAAGGGGAGGAAGGAGGCCCTGCTTCGGGGGACACCGTAAGTGCCTGCTTTGGTTCCCTCGCAAGGTCCAGGTGGCCCCACTGACGAGGGAGGGGAGCCCCAGGCGCAAAGTCAGGCTGCCTAGAGGTCCCTCCTGGACAAGAGCCTGGCTTTGCAGGGGGAGAAGAGGACAGGAAGCCCCACTGGCCACCTCCCTCGCCACAGGAGTGAGGGAAGGAGCGCAAGGGAGGATCCTTGGGATCTTGGAGTGGGAATCAGATCACGGGAGGGGAAAGAAGAGGCTTCCTTGCATGCTGGGCAGGTGAAGGGGAGACTGTGGGAAAGAAAGTTTGAGAAAAGAAAGAGACCTTCCTTCTGGCCTTGCGGGGCTTTGCTGGCTGGGAGACAAGCTGTCTGCTCTGCTCTCTCCCTGCAGCTCCCTGGACTCCATCTACTACCACCGGGAGCTGCTGTGCTACTCCCTGGAGAAGCTGCGCGTGGACCTGCTCACCATCAGCTCCTTCCACGGCCTGCGGGAGGAGAGGGAGGCCCGCCTGGAGAAGCTCTTCCCGGACAAGCACACCCCCCGGCCCCACAGCTTCGTGGGCAAGAGAGTGAGTTGGCTGCTGCCGCCCCCGTTGGGCAGGACACCCCGCCATTGCTGGTGCCCACGTGGGGAGCATGGGGCTTGGGCAGCGTGGCCTGCCCTTGTTTCTGGACACAAGCAGAAGCCCTTTTGGCCCACATTGCCTCAGGCAGCCACCTCAACGCCGCCATCCTTCCTGGTTTGCCTCTTGAGCATCTTCCTCTATGCCTGTGCTTTTCTCTGCAACCGCCACCCCCGTTTCACCCACCCACCCTTTCCAATTTCTGCCTCCTTCCTGCTCTGTGTTGGCTCATCGTGCCTCAGCATATCCCATTTCAGTTTCTGCTTCTGGCTCCTAGGTCTTTGTTCCTTCCTTGTTTCCCCTCTGTCTTCCTGCCATGTGCTTCCTTCTCCTGCCATCCTCTTGCCTTCCTCCTGATCCCCAGCTCTGCTCTTCTTAAACAGAGCATAGAAAACCCCTTTTAAAGCTGCCTCTCCCAAGTTCGGATCTGTCAGCCTCCCGCTTTTCTTTCCTTCTGCTTCTCTTCCCCCTTTCCTTTGGGTGAGGCTGCAGGCAGGAGTGAGCTCCTTCCAACTGATGCCTGGGGATAACTAGTTCCAAAGTGGTGGGGAAATAAATGACCACACAAGCAGATGGGTGGGCAGGAGGCCTGTTGTGGTAGCTTTGAGAGGAGCAAGAGTCCTTGCGGAGACCCCGGAAGATGTCCAGTTTGGGAAAGGAGCAGATCATCCTCCCCCCCTCTCTCTCTCTTTGTGCCCCCACTGCCCCAGCAGGTGTTCTTCCTAAGCAGCAGGGTGCACCCAGGAGAGACACCCTCCAGCTTCGTCTTCAACGGCTTCCTGGAGTTCATCCTCCGTGAAGAGGACCCTCGGGCCCAGATGCTGCGCCGCATGTTTGTCTTCAAGCTCATCCCCATGCTGAACCCGGACGGAGTGGTGCGGGGCCATTACCGGTGAGTAAAGCCAGCATAAACACAGAGGGGTAGCCAGCCCCAGCTCAAGTCCCAGGCTGGTGGGGCAGATCCCTCTACGAAGCATCTATCACTGCAGACTCATGCTAGGTGAAGGCTGGGCGAAGGCAACTGGCCAGTTCACTTGGCCTGGAGGGAGACACCCTTGGGTGGGGGGGGGTGTTCCTCTCCCACCCCCAACCCATCTCAAGGGAGCTGGTGCTGGCTGGTGCTTGTCTCTTCCTGCCTGAGACACCCAAGCGACAGTACCCAGGAGGAAGGGGTCTTTGCCCAGCGTGGCTGACCCCTCTGGCTCCTTCTCTTCCCCACAGGACAGATTCTCGTGGCGTGAACCTCAACCGCCAGTATCTGAACCCTGACGTTGATCTGCACCCGGCCGTCTACGGGGCCAAGGCCGTCATGCTCTATCACCACGTCCACAACCGCGTTCAGCCGGGCTCGCCTGACTGGCGGGCCTGCATCCCTCCCCTCGGCACCAAGGCTGCCAACCAGCGCTCCACCCGCAACTGCACTCCCAGCGAGGAGGCCCCCCTCTCTGAGCTGGAGAAGGCCAACAACCTTCGCAACTGTCCCAGGGATGCTGGCATCCCCTCGCCTCAGGACCACCAGCCCTCAGAGGCGCCAGGGAGCAAGGACCAGGATGTCTGGATCCTCTCGGAAGACCTGCCTCCCACGCTCTGTGAGGAGAAAGCCGAGGTCCGCTCTCCTCCCGCCCCGGAAGCCATCCCACCGCAGCAGAGTGGCCTGGCCTACTACGTCGACCTGCACGGGCATGCCTCCAAGAGAGGCTGCTTCATGTACGGGAACAACATCTTCGAAGAGGCTCTCCAGGTGAGGAGGAAGAGGAGAGGAGCCGGAGGTCCGTGAGCCAACAGTGGGCAAGAAGGGAATGGGAGGGGAACGGGACCCACAGTCCCAGGCTTGAGGTGATTGAAGATCCCCCTTCCAAGTCCAGCCAAGGCTCTAGTGCCACTTAAAGAGCAACAGCTGCTGCTGCTGTGCTTTTTTCTCCTATTTCTAGGCGCAATCAGGGAGGGCCATTGCAGACTTCCTCCCCTTCTTGGGTGTCTCCATTTGGTCGGCTGAGCCTCAGCCTTTTCCTCTCCTGGTCTCTATCATTTGCTGCCTCGGATCCCAACTCCATCAGCTACATGGGGCATGCTCCCTTCTGCGCATGCCCAGCCAGATGTTGTGTTGGCCTTGTGGCAGGAGGCTGAGCTGGGCTGGAGAGGCGCAGCTGTCCGCTGGGGGTGGCTGCTGAGTAGCACTGGGGACTCTGCTGGTGTCAGTTTCATTGGGCGAGCTCAGCTCCCAGTGCCTGAGCGGTGAGAAACGGCAGCCTCAACCTCTCTGGTTGATCTCGCAGGTTGAAAACATGCTCTTCCCCAAGCTCATCGCCATGAACTCTGCTCACTTTGATTTCTCGGGCTGCAACTTCTCCGAGAAGAACATGTACGCCAAGGACAAGCGGGACGGGCAGTCGAAGGAGGGCAGCGGGCGCGTGGCCATCTACAAGGCCTTGGGCATCATTCACAGGTGAGCAGAGGACACAGCCTCACCGACAGACCAGCCACTTATGCCTTCTGCTCCACACCTGCCTTCAGACAGCTTCAGAATATGAAAGATTCTGCCTCCGTAAAGAGAGACCCCCTCTAGATCAGTTCAGAGCTGATTTGGACCATGGAATAAATACGGTCGGGAGCATCAGTCCTCTCCTCCTTTGAGAGCCGCTCATTAGAGGATCCTGGCAGAATAGGCAGCCAGGGAGAGTTGGGTGGCCAAAGTAGTTTTGCATCCATAGTGGCAGTGCTGGCTGAGGGCAGGAGTGATGGATGAGGCCCAGTTCATTGTGGATCGGAGTCTGCATTTGGGCAGAGGTAGAGTGTGTTGGTTAGGGTGGTTATATTCCGATCTGTCTTTCTGGTCTGGGGGCACTCCTCCTCTTTCTCCTCCTCCTCGGTCGAAAGTTAGCCCTCTTCCCCTCCACCGTTAAAGCCTGGTACTTGGTGGATCCTAAACACTGCCAGGTGGAAATGTCTTTTATCCTACCTGGCTGCTTCTTGGTGTGGGATCAGTTTTTAAAAGGGGGGGGGGGAGCCTGTGGTGAGCATGTCAGTGTAGCTGGGTGTCCACAGGAACACGTTTTATTGATAACATTCACAAGAACTGAACTGCTGTCTTTTAAACTGTGTGTGTTTTTGTAACAAGTGTAGAGACGTTTGCAGGAGGCAACCTATAACCCTCTGTTCCTTCTAGCTACACGCTGGAGTGCAATTACAACACGGGACGGTCTGTCAACGCAGTTCCAGCCGCTTGTCACGATAACGGGCGGGCGACCCCCCCTCCTCTGCCAGCATTCCCCTCCAAATACACAGTGGAGCTCTTTGAACAGGTATCAGCCCCCCTCTTTATCAGATGAGCTTTGTGTGGGTGTCAGCGGGTGCCTAGTTCCAGGGACTTGCCCCCGGGGCGGATGGGGCCGCCTTGAGTGGTTTCGGTCAGGCAAAAGAAAAAGCAGCAGCAAGTCTTCCTCTCCTAGTTGCCTGCGAGAGCCGTGATTTTGCCTGGGGCCTCAGAGTGCTCAGGGCTTCCTGGTGTCTCTCTCCCTCTGCCCAGGTGGGAAGGGCCTTGGCCATCGCAGCGCTGGACATGGCCGAATGCAACCCCTGGCCCCGGATCGTCCTTTCCGAACACAGCTGCCTTAGCAACCTCCGTGCCTGGATGATGAAGCATGTGCGCAGCATGAGGGGCGTGGCCGGCTGCTCCCGGAGGAAGGGGGCCAAGACTCCACCCAAGGGGACCAAGTACGGAGGCTGGGGCTGGGGAGGCCGGTGGGGTGATGCCAGGGCTCCCAGGGTCCCTTCCGACAGGCCTTCCTGCACTAGTCAGGACCTTGGCTTATGTCCCACAAGCCCCTGGGGCCCTGCTGCTCTTCTGCACCTGCTGCCGCCAAAGCCTCTTCCTCCTGGTCCCATCGAAGGCTCAGGAGGAGGACCAGGCAGTAGAGCAGGCGGACGCCCCTCTCCCCAGAGGATTATCATAGAATCATGGAATTGTAGGGTTGGAAGGGACCCCTAGGGCCATCTAGTCCAACCCCCTGCAGTGCAGGAATTACTGCTAAGTCTCATTTTTGGGTGGCCCACTCAGTCACCTTCAGGTTGCGAGGCTTGAAACAGCAGTTTTCAAAAGGGACGGGGATGTCTTAGCATGGAAGGGGGAGGCTTGGTCTGAAGCACAGCATTGGATCCCAGTCAGATTTTGCAGAAAGAAGCCTCCTTTTCCCCAGCCTTGGTTCCCCATGGCTTCATGGCTTCAGCAGGGGTCAACGAGGGCCCATTTTACTCTTTTGGAACCAGCATGGGATAAATGCCCACAACCACAGTGACACTGGCAATATGCAACTGCGCGGATTTAAATATCGGCGGGGGAAGGGAGAGAATGTGCATTTGTGCCCATTGCCCACATACTTTTTTTCCAGCAGGATAGAGGGACTGAGAGGTTGGGCTAAAGAAGGGATGGTGTTATGTTGCAAGACAGAGTCAGTGATGGAGGCCTGGGGGGGGGGGGCGGAATCCCCACCTGTGCCTCTATTCAGACACCTTGAGAAATGAAGCCTGGTGTGTCAGAGGCTGCCTCTTCCTGGGCCCACAGGGTGGGCGTGCTGGGTTTCTGCCACTGCAGTGACGCCCTCCCTTTGGCCTTCCCTCCCAGCGGGGTCTCTGCCTCCAGCTCCGATAACTCCCTCTGCCGGGGCCGCAGCTTCAGCAACGGGAGCAGCAGCAACCAGCAGGCGGCGTCCCCACAGGTCAAGACCTCGCCCAGCTTCACCTTCAGCTGCTCCCAACACGATGGCCCCCTGGGCATGGGCCAGGGGCCTCCGAAAGGTGCTTCAAGGGTGCTGGCGCTCGTGCGAGGTAAGCTCTGCGGAGGATCCGTGCTGGGCGCAATCCGGAGGATCTGGGAGTGGCTGCGCTGGCAGAAGTGACAGCCTTGCAAGAACCTCGCCTTTTCTCTTTCTGTCTCCCTCCCTCTTTCTCGTGAAATAAAAGTGTTCCACAATAGATCCCAGTCATCCTGTGAGAGCTGGCCCCCAGTCAACCCGAGCCCCCCACCCTGCTCTCTGAACCGAGGGGAACCCCAGGCTTCAGGGGACTCGTGGGGGTCTTATGTAGAGCGCTGGGCAGAGGCCTGTGCTGCTGCTGCTGCTGGTGGTGGCGCTACTCCTGAGGAAGTGGCAGGTGAGCTGGTCCTGCAGGGAAGGAGGGGGCTCTCCAGCAGCAGGGCGCCTGCTAGGGAGGGGGGGCGTTTCTCCCAGGCCAACCCCCGTGTGGCAGTGGGCCACGTTCCTCTCCCAAGCTTCCTGCAAGAAGCTCCGGGTGCTTCCATGAGGTGAGGCAAAGCCATTTGCCTTGGGCTCCCTGCCATTGCACCGCTGCCAGCCCCACCTGCACCAACGCCCCCTTGCCATCCCGGCTACTGCTGCATTGTGGCACTGCAGATGCCATGGCAGGTGAGGGTGCAGCTGCCAGCAGCAGTGGGGGGCAATGGCAGGGGCAGTGGGGTTGAGCATTTTGCCCACAAAGACATCCTGGGCCACCCCTGGCCTTTGGGATCCTTTGTAGCCCTGCGAGACAGATTAAGCCAAGAGTAATTTGATTGAGGCTGCCCAGTGAGCTGCTTTGTGCCCAGGCAGAGATCCTGAGCCTCTCTCTGCCAAGGGCCAATCGTCCTCCATCACCAGCTCTGCTGACCCAGCCAGCTTTCCCCATGGATTAGCCGCCTCCCTCCCTCCCACTGTCGAGGAGTTCAGCCGGGGGTCGGCTGGGCTGATAGAGCACCATCAGGCAAGTGCCACCTCGAGAAGAAGATAATGGTCTGCTGAAAAAGGAGGAAGGACCTGGGCAACGCACAGGCAGGCAGCCCTCGCACTGCTGCAGAGATGCCCCTCTCTCTTTTCTCCTGCTGCTGAAGGAAGGATAGAGATAGCCTGGACGGATATATATATCACTGAATGCATGAAAGGATTGTGGGATTTGTGCCCCCACCCACCCAAGGAAAGCATCCGGTTTGGGAGTGTATCAGGAGGGGCGGGGCTCACCACCTTGTAGCTCTGCAGGTGCAGCAACCTGCTGCTGTTCCCTCCTCCCCCACAAAATGGGCTTCTCCCTGGGCTGAGGTTGGAGGCCCTCAAAAGGCCACATCGCCCCGGCCGAGCCGCTGCCTCTCCCCACTGCTGCCCCCCTTCTCGGTGGTGTCTGGTGCCCGACAGCCCTCCAGAATTGGCTGCCACTGTGCAGGCGCTTTGGGCTCCCTTGGAGCAGCAGATAGGGGGCACAGATCTGCCCCCCTCCCCAAGTGAACAGAAGAGCCACGCTCTCAAGAACTGGCCTTTGTTGGAGACAAGAGAATGGATTTCCCCCACCCCCGGCTTCTTCTGGGCAAAATGTGTTGAAGCCCTGTGTAGGAGGGGAGGTGCATGATGGGGCCACCCCCACCCCGCTGCCCCCTCGCAGAACTTGGCTTTGCCTTGTCCTTTCTCCCTGCTCAGAGTCGCGCGTCCAGGAGAAGCGCCGTCACCAGCACCAGTCCTTGCTGCGAGCAGCAGTGAGCAACATCCAGGCGCCCCCACCTCTCTCTTCTTCCACCAGGACGGCCTCTCACCTCCAGCTGCCGACCGGCCTCAGCTCCTGCCCCCTCCCAGCCACCCTCAACATGACAGGTGCGTCTTCCTTCGGTCAACCTGCCCCCCACCCAGCCTGACTAAAGGCTGCCTGGGCAACACAAGGGTGAGCCTCTTGGCTGCTGGAGCAAGCCCGGGGCAGAGGCCGGCATGCCAGTCAAACATTGGCCTCTTCCTGCCCGTTCTCGGGTGCCGCCAATGCCTGAGTCAGGCGAGAGACGGAAGCAGCAGAAGCAGGGAACTTCTTGCCTTCCTTTCTCCTACCAAAAGTCCCCAGTCAGTTGGGAGGTGGTGATAAAAGAAGTAGAGACCCACGGTGTATATTTCTGAACTTAATAGCTTCAGAGGTCTTACTAGAGCGGGGACTGCCTCCCAGTTCCTGCTCTCCTTCCCAGCACAGCCCCTGACTCAGCTGTGTCCTGCGTGGGCAGCCGGAGGGAGCAGAGCTGAACCCTTGGTGCCGCTTCCCTCCTTAGCTTGTTCACCCTGGGGAAGAGAAGGAAAGGCAGACAGGAGAGCTGCCTTCAGAGAGGCCTGCAGATGAGGCGTCTTCTCTGTTGCTTCTCCAGGGGGCAAGACTAGGATCTGCAGGGTCTTTCTGGGAAGCACATTTGAGCAGAGGGTCCCCACCCCAGTCACAGCATCATAGTGATTTCTTGTTAAGTGTGCCCCCTGCTTTTCACCTCATCTGGGTCTCGTCCTGCTTTCAAAGTATTAAAATATATAATTTCTTCAGTGTCTCTTTCCAGTTGTAACCCTTTAAATATGACATGGTTTGACACTAAGTAACAGATGGTTGAAGCAGCTTCTGCCTGGGACCCTATTAAGGATTCTGGCCAGAAATTTGCATTGCTGCCCAGGGGTGGTGGAACATGAGGACACAAAGTGACCGAGAAAACCCAGCATTGCAACTGTATTCCCTTCCTGTTAGCATGTAAAACTCGAGCCTTTCAATTTTTTTTTATCTTTTAAAAGGGGTGGCCAGTAGTGCAGTCAGATAATGTAAAACTTTGGTTTTAGAAGAGGGGGTTCTTCAGATAACGCCCTGCCCAAATGGCAGCAGGGGGAGGCGGCACATGCGACCCTCCAGATATTGTCAGATTCCCAGCTCTCCTCAGGCCGTGGCCTGGCATGATGGGAACCGCAGTTTAGCATCCCTTGGAGGGCCACAGATTGGCCATACACACCAGTGTTTTCTATTCCCTTGCAAAGTGACCCAGGGCGAGGGCCTTGGTGGGAGAGCCTTTTCTCAGGCTGGGGCAAAGGAGCAGAGATGGAGGCTCTGGCGCTGTTTTGGCACTGGGGGTGGGAGCTGCTCAGAAAAAGCCAGCAGAAGATAGCAGCAGGGAGCCAGCAGCAGCTCCTGCCCCTGCATTTGGGGGGTGGGGGGGGCGGCAGGTAGGCAAGCCAGCGGTTTGACCCACTTTTGTCACTGAGGCCTGGAATTGTTCCAGGTGGAGAAAGGGATGTGCCAGGCTCTCCTAGGACCAGCCTGCTGGATCAGGCCAGTGGCCCATCTAGTCCAGCATCCTGTTCTCACAGGGGCCAACCTCTTAGCGGGGTCTGAGCCCAAGAGCCCTCTCCCCTCCTGTTGCTTCCAGCAAGTCGTACTCAGAGGCATCGCTGCCTCTCTGGAGCTTGGCATTCAGCCTGAGTACTTTTGCTTTGAGCTTGGCCGATTACTTGGAAGATTTGCTGACCTATAACAAGGGGAGTTCTCCATAATTTCCAGGGCTTTGCTTGAGGGTACAACCAGTCCTGGAGCCTCATGGTGCAGCCCATACCTCGGGTTGAAGTTGCTTCAGGTTGAGCGCTTTCGGGTTGTGCTCCGCGGCGACCCAGGAGTAACGGAGCGCGTTACTTCTGGGTTTCACTGCTCGCGCATGCGCAGACAGTCAAATTGACGTCACACACATGCACAGAAGCGGTGAATCACAACCCACGCCGGTTTTGTTTGCTTCAGGATGCAAATGGGGCTCTGGAACAGATCCCATTCATATCCAGAGGCACCACTGTATATGCAAGGACCAATATTCTCAGGGGATCACCCCACCCTCTCTGACAAACCTTGGAGCTTGTGTTGCTGCTTCCTGGAGGCTGGTTAGGCAGAGGACAGCAGAAACTGGTCCCTCCTGCCCAGAAGGGCTACCATGGCCTGGCTGGTGGCCTCTCTCCTTGTGCTGTGGGGCAGCACAACCCTTTGCCAGCCAGTCCTTGTAACCAGGAACACCTCTTGCTGCCTCCAAGGATGTTCATCTCCCTCCCTCCCTCTCTCGTTGGTCACGCAGGGCCTGGCTGCAATGGACTGCAGGAGGCAGAGCACCCCAGTGAGGAGCTGAAACCGCCTCCGCCTTGTGGCCTAGCCTTGCTGCAGGTAAAGGGGCAGTGGTTAAACAGCTGGGGGGGGGATGGACTCAGCTCCTAGCTTGCAGCTGGACTGCGGCCCTGAGCCAGACGTCATGGGCAGCAGTCCTCTTTTGCAACCAGAAATCAACAGGTGGCGCGGGCCTCGATTTACTCCCCCTCCTCCCCAAACTAAGGCTCCCCTGCCCCCTCACCCACTGCTCATGGCAACTCAAGCAAGCCAGGCAGCCTCTGACTTCTCTTTCTTTGGCAGAATATTTCAAGGCGGCTGAACAGCGAGCAGCTCTCAGAGACACCCAGGTAATGGCTGCAAGACAGCAGACCGTGGAAGCACCGGGGGTGGGGGGCGGAGAGTGCACTGACCCCCCTGCTGTGCTTGAGCTGGAACAGGCATGAGATCAGGAAAACAGAGCCTGCCTCGGCCCTCTGGAAGTTTATCCCTCCCCAGGAAGCGAGGCAGACATTCGGGCTGCTGCTCAACATTGCCCCATTCTCTTGCCTGAGTGACCTGGCTGCTGAGCCCCCTCCTAGCCGTGCCTTCTCTCCCCAGGCTGGAAATACTGATGCCTCGGCCGAGCCGGATCCCTATCCGCAGGAGACCGGCTGGACAGTCCCAGCATCTGCTCAGGCTCAATGGCTGCAGTGATGACTCCTCTCTCAAGGTGTGGAAATATGCCCCCTCACAGCTGCCAGCTCAGAGTTCCCTGCCAGGTAGGCTCCTCTGCTAAGTGCCCGGGGGCAGGAGATGCCCTATGCCCAGGCCTGTTGGGCTTCCAGAGATGGCACCTTGGGAGCCTTCAGCTCCCTCATTTCCTGGGTCAGACAGCAGCATAAGGCAAGCCTGCTGCTGGATCAGACCCTCTCACAGTGGAAACCAGATGCCTGTGGGAAGCCTCCAAGTTAGAGCACAACGTCATTCTCCCTGCAAAGCCCCTAGCATGTGAGGTTGGCTGCCTAGTTATTAACCACTGACGGCTTGTCCTCCATGAATTCCTACACGCCCAACCAGTCACTGTCTTCTACAGGAGGGGACACCTGCAGAGATACTATTGCACCAGGAGGTCCAATCCATAGTGTCAGAATTGGGCCTTCACTGTAGCAGCATCTGCCCCTTGGAACTCCCTGTCATATAACAGGCACATTTTCTTCCTTTTTTAACACAAGCCTTTCAATGGAGGCACACACACACAAATACAATTGTTCTGTTTGCTTTTACTGCATAGTAAACCACTTTGGGGGGCCTTGTAGAGAAGGAGCCCATAAATGAAATAATTTGTCTAGTAGTCTCCTTTGAAAGCCACCTGCAATATTGGTGAACATCACATTTTGTAGAAGTGAATGTAGTTGTTTTAATTACATCCTGTGGGGAAGTCCTTCCTATTTGTTCTCTCTCCTGCAGTAGATTCATGGCATCCCACATTCAAAGGTTCTAGTATTAGGAGTCGGGGGGGGCACTTTCTCCACATTATCCATTATTCTGTAAGCCTCCAACACAGGTATAGGCAAACTCGGCCCTCCAGATCATGGGTAGGCAAACTAAGGCCTGGGGGCCAGATCCGGCTCGATCACCTTCTAAATCTGGTCCGTGTACGGTCTGGGAATCAGCATGTTTTTACATGAGTAGAGTGTGTCCTATTATATAAAATGCATCTCTGGGTTATTTGTGGGGCATAGGAATTCATTCATATATTTTTTTTTCAAAATATAGTCCGGCCCCCCACAAGGTCTGAGGGACAGTGGACCGGCTCCCTGCTGAAAAAGTTTGCTGCCCCCTGCTCCAGATGTTTTGGGACTACAATTCCCATCATCCCTGACCACTGATGGGAGTTTGGAGGGCCAAGTTTGCCTATGCCTGCTCTAACATGTCCCTCCTTAGAATGGGGGCTGCAAGTTCCCAGAGCTGATGAGGCTTTTAACTTGTTCTGAACTTTCTATGGTATTACTGCATGGTTTTGTTTTATATTGTTGTAAATCGCTGCAGTATATTTGTGTGATACAGAGGTGTATATATATATATTATAAAGAAAGTGGTATCCAGCATCATCTAGTCTAAGCAGCCCCTACTGATTCAGGAGTGCCACCCTGACAGCATCCCTGGCAGGCAGGCTGGGCCTCCCCCCCCCCCCATTGACCAGCTACTTCCTGTTAGACTACCCTCCTGCGAAGCCTCCCTCCCGTGTTTCCCCTTTCCCCCTAGTGGAGTTGCTCCTGCTGCTGATGGTCTGCTCTCCTTGCAGAGTTTCCGCTGGACGTGCCGGAGCTGACGGTCACGGGCCAGAGGGAAGAGCCGCTTTTTCTGTGCAACCCCCCCAACGTCTTGCTGGACGAGGTATGGCTCCCCTACAGCCGCTGCCCTCCCCTAGAGCCCCCGCCCTGTAGGCCGAAGAGGAAGAAGAAGAAGCCGAAGCGCATCCACCGCGGCGTAGGCAGCGGCCACCCTCCCCCTTGAAGCAGCTCGGGGGGCAGCCTCGCCCCGACGGTGACGCCGCTCGCCTCCCCCCCTGAGCCAGATCTCTCTGTTGCAGCACATCCCGGGGCGAGCAGATCCCCCCCAGCTCACCTACCACAAGATCCTGTCTTTCTGCACAGAGGCCTGATCCGCCAGGGGGGCCGGAGCAGCTGCGGCCCACCCGTTCCAGCGCCTCCGCAGCCGCCCCGCAGCAGCGCGCCAGCGACACGCCGACGACACCGACGCCTCCCCCCGTGGTGCGCCAGAGACCGCCCGAGACACCCTCCCCGTCCGGCGAGCGCTTGCCCCGGCCTCCCCCCAGCCCTCCCCCCCGCCCCTGCCCCTTCAAGCCCAAGCTGCTCTTTGGGACTCGCCAGCCCATGGTCCTGGCTCTGAGCCGCCTCCCTGCCTACGAGGGGCCGCTCTCGCCCAGCGGCGGCCAGCTACACAAGGCGCCGCCCAGGGCCTAGCTCCCTGGCATCCACCTTCTCTGCCCTGCGGACCAGCTGGCCTGGGAAGGAGCCCCTGGGAAAGACCAGCCTCGCCCACCACCCACCCACCAGGCTCTTTCCACAGCAGCTGTGTACATAGTTGTTACTGGCTCGGAAGCTATTTTTGGACAGGAGATTTGTCTTGTGAACACGTTTCTATTAATAAATTTTGTTTGACAAAATGAAAAATACAAAACAACCAGCGGCGGGCGTCATTGGCGGCGTCTGCAGGGGCCGCGTGGACCCGGAAGGGTGTCGGGTGGGGGGTGTCGCTCCAGCCATGGCTCCCTGCTTGGTGGCAGCAGCAGCTCCTGAGGGTGGGAAGAGAAATGGGGAGAGGTGAGGCGGGGGTGGGGGCTTCTCGAGCTCACCTCTGCAGAGGAGACATCTTGGTCTCTTTCTTCTGCAGAGATTCAAGGAGCAAGCCTGACTCCTTTGCGTTCCCAGCTTAGCTAGAACTAAGAACTTCTTGCAGTGGCAACTGGAGGCCTGTGAGAAAGCAGCAAGCAGGATTCAAGCCCAAGAGCACTCCCCCCCCCCCGCATGGTCTCCACCAGCTGGTTCTCACCAGCATGACTGCCTGCAAGAGTGGAGGCAGAGAACTGCCAGGGCGGCAGCTATAGACTTTGATCCCCCTCTGGCTAGGAGTTTGCCCCCCCCCTTGGTACCTGTCCTCCTCCTGCGGCTCCCCCGGGGCGTCACTCCTGCTTCTTGGGGTTGTTGACGGCCACGTAGTGGTAGAGGACGACCAGCAGGAAGAGCGAGACGCCCAGCATGTTGGCGAAGATGGCCAGCTGCACGTCCGTCACCATCCTGGGGGGGGGGAGAGGGAGGGGGAGAGGGTCAGGCCAGGCGAGCCAGGGGGGGAGGGAGGGAGGGGCGCGGGGGGGGCCGAGTCTCCTCACCTGGCGGATCCCGATCCCTCCCTCGATCTCTCGGTCCGGCGATCGCGGAGACACGTCTGCCCAGCTCCAGCCGCGGCGCCTTGTGGGAAGCGGGCCGGACGTCCGGCGACGCTCTAGGCCAGGCATGACTTGGGACTACAATTCCCAGCATCCCTGACCGCTGGGCCTGTTAGCAAAGGGGTGATGGGAGTTGTAGGCCCCAAAACATCCCACGCTCTCGCGCTCCCCTCCGCTCTGGCCCTCGGCTACTCTGTGCTCCGCCTCTCTCTTTCGCCGAGAGGCGGCGCCCCCTGCGGGCAGAGTCTGGCAGCGCTCTTCGTCTCCCCGCCGGGCGAAGGAGGCGCGGCTCTGGGGCGCCCCCTGGCGGAGGCGAGCGAAGGGAACTGGGCTCCCCGCCGCGCGCCCTTCCCGGCCCCGATTCGCCCTCCCTCTGGCAGCCCATCGCCTTCCTGCACGGGAGACCCGCCCCGCACATTCACACGTTACGCCCAGTCCGCGTGTCAGGCGTGCAAGGCGCTGCACCGCCAAAGAAGAGCGCGGGGGCTTGGAAGGAGAAGCGCTCAAGGGAGAGACCAGCGCCTCTTGCAAGGAATGGCTCCTTTTTATACGAGCATGTTCCAGCTGCCGCTCCTCCCTCGCCTCGTTCTGCCCGCGGAGCCTGGGCTCTGCTCCTTCGCTCCCGTCTGGACCCTGGGATGGCCCCCCCCCGCCTTCCGAGCCCCACATCAGAGGACACCCCCCCCCCCCGCTGCTCTTGCTGGTCCTTCTGGCGGGGCTGACCCCGAATCCACCCTCGGCACCTCCCTGCATTGCGAGGGGTGGACTAGATGGCCTTTGGGATCCCTTCCAACTGTTGTTGTTCTTGAGTCCTTTAGTGGTGTCCGACTCTTCGTGACCCCCTGGACCAGAGCACGCCAGGCCCTCCTGTCTTCCACTGCCTCCCGCAGTTTGGTCAAACTCATGTTTGTGGCTTCGAGAACACTGTCCCACCATCTCGTCCTCTGTCGTCCCCTTCTCCTTGTGCCCTCCATCTTTCCCAACATCAGGGTCTTTTCCAGGGAGTCTTCTCTTCTCATGAGGTGGCCAAAATCTTGGAGCCTCAGCTTCAGGATCTGTCCTTCCAGTGAGCACTCAGGGCTGATTTCCTTCAGAATGGAGAGGTTGGATCTTCTTGCAGTCCATGGGACTCAAGAGTCTCCTCCAGCACCAGAATTCAAAAGCATCCATTCTTCGGCGATCAGCCTTCTTGATGGTCCAGCTCTCACTTCTATACATCACTATTGGGAAAACCATAGGTTTAACTATATGGACCTTTGTTGGCAAGGTGATGTCTCTGCTTTTTAAGATGCTGTCTAGGTTCGTCATTGCTTTTCTCCCAAGAAGCAGGTGTCTTTTAATTTTAACACAAGTGTATTGTTGTTGTTTAGTCGTTTAGTCGTGTCCGACTCTTTGTGACCCCCTGGACCAGAGAACGCCAGGCACCTCTGTCCTCTACTGCCTCCCGCAGTTTGGTCAAACTCATGCTGGTAGCCTCGAAAACACTATCCAACCATCTCGTCCTCTGCCGTCCCCTTCTCCTTGTGCCCTCCATCTTTCCCAACATCAGGGTCTTCTCCAGGGAGTCTTCTCTTCTCATGAGGTGGCCAAAGTACTGGAGCCTCAGCTTCACAATCTGTCCTTCCAGTGAGCACTCAGGGCTGATTTCCTTCAGAATGGAGAGGTTTGATCTTCTTGCAGTCCATGGGACTCTCAAGAATCTCCTCCAGCACCAGAATTCAAAAGCATCCATTCTTTGGCGATCAGCCTTCTTTATGGTCCAGCTCTCACTTCCACACATCACTACTGGGAAAACCAGAGCTTGAACTATACGGACCTTCCAACTCTACATGTCTGTTATTCCAGGACCAGCAAGGGCAGCATTTTTTGCCCAAGAGGCGTGTGGGGTCCCCAGCAGGGGGGTGAGGAGAGGAGCCCCTTGGGGTCCCATGGGGTCTTCCTCCATCCTGTCGCCTCTCATGCGTGTTTTCTCCAGACTAAACAGCTGCCAGGGCTGCAACCTTTGGCTGTAGGCTGGGCAGAGAAGGGCAACTGGTCCTGATGGAGAGCTCCTCTCGCTCCTCTGAGGCAGCACTCAGTGGGGAAGCAGCCCAAAGCCACCCCATTGCCTGCTTGGTCACTCTGGAGATGCCAGTTCCCCTTGCTAGGTCCAGCCAGTGGCCGCCAACCCTACAAGCAGCTCAGCCTCTCTGGGCGCCCAGCCTGAGTCCCGTTCTGTCCATGGAGTTGGGAGTTTTAAGGTGCTTAGTCTTGTTAACAGAGAAATCTGAGGATCCTTTGGACCAAAAACAAGGACACCAGCCAGGAATCCCAGAGCAAAACAGCAGCCAGAAGGCTTGGTCTTTATGGAAGACTGTCGCGACAGGACTCCCACCTGCCACCAGGTGGAACAAGATGGAAGCCCCAAACAAAAGAGCCCCCAAACTTTTATTAGCTGATAATCCCCATGTTACACCCCAACTACATCACTCATACATCATGGTTACATCATGAAAGGGGAGGTCTGGTGGCAGGAATCTGAGCACCCTGGACCCTGCCCCGTGGTTCCCCTTGCCCTCCACCAAACACCCATCAAGTGGAACAAAAGAGAGATTTACATTTCCCTGTTTCCCAGCCAAGTCAATCCCACCCTTTTGTCTTCATCTGGGTTTGTTCTTTCTGGCATGGCTACCTGTCTGGCCCTCAGGTATCAGGAGGCCAGGGATTATCCCACAGGCAGAGGGGCTGCTGAGGACCTGAGCTCACATGTCTATAGGAATTTCTGGAGTTTTCCCAGTGAGCCTGTACAGAGATACATTGATCAGCGAATTCTTACATTTGGTATCATGCAGCAAAAGCCCTTTGAATAAATAGGAAGAAACTGTGATGAAGTGTTTTGTGGGGATAAATCACAAAAGTCACAAAAGTGATTGTGCTGATTTTGGTAGTGCATGATATCTGCTGGAGGGGCAACCCCTCCCCAAACTATACATAAATTCCTGCAACAGTCTTCATCTCAGGGTTGTGGGTTCGAATTCCCACATTGGGCAAAAGATTCCTGCATTGCAGGGGGTTGGACTAGATGACCCTCGGGGTCCCTTCCAAGTCAACAGTTCTATGGTTCTGTTATCAGTGACTCTAAGGACAACTTTGTAAGTGTTCTTCTCTGCAGCCTTCGCTTCGGCTCGGCTTCCTTTGCATGTTCGCCCTGCAGATGTCAGCAATGCGCTAAAAAGGGTCTTTTCACAGGGCTCCCCCCCCCCCTCCCAGGGAGGAAGAGGCTCTGTTCAGGGACAGACTTGGCTCCCTCCTCCTCCTCCTCTCAAAACTCCTCCAGCTCTGATCCTGCTCAGGCTCCTTAGCAGCTGTTATTTACATAACAAAAAGCTTAACTGGTTTGGCCCTTGATTGAGTCTGGACCCCTAAATGGGCGCCTGGCTCCATCCTGTCTCAAGCAGCCTTGGGTTATTTCATTCTTCCATCCATCACTTTTTACAAAAACAAGTTGGGTTGGCTGGAAGAAAAGGCAACAGGAGAGTCAAAACAGTCGCATCATATGGAATACTGAAAGCTAGGAAAAGATCCTTCTCCGCCCCAAGCAGAAGAACCTTGAACCTCATCAAAGAGAGAATAAGAATGTCTTTGCCTGAAAGCACCAGGTGAGCCTCCCAGGGGGAGGGCAGCCCACAGCCAAGGGGCCACCACTGGCAAGGCCTCTCCTCCCATTGGCAGCCTCTGCACTTGCCTCCAAGGAAGGCTTCTTGGGGAGGACAGCCTGGGGAGACGCAGACCTTGTGATCCTGGGGTCCTGAACATCATAATAATAATAATAATAATAATAATAATAATAATAATAATAATAATTTACCATATTTTTTGCTCTATAAGACGCACCAGAAGAAGAAGAAGAAGAAGCGTTTGGATTTGATATCCCGCCTTTCACTCCCTTTAAGGAGTCTCAAAGCGGCTCACATTCTCCTTTCCCTTCCTCCCCCACAACAAACACTCTGTGAGGTGAGTGGGGCTGAGAGACTTCAAAGAAGTGTGACTGGCCCAAGGTCACCCAGCAGCTGCAGGTGGAGGAGCAGGGAAGCGAACTCGGTTCACCAGATTACGAGACTACCTCTCTTAACCACTACACCATACTGGCTCTCACCAGACCACAAGACGCACCTAGTTTTTGGAGGAGGAAAACAAGAAAAGAAAATTCTGAATCTCAGAAGCCAGAACAGCAAGAGGGATCGCTGCGCAGTGAAAGCAGCAATCCCTCTTGCTGTTCTGGCTTCTGGGATAGCTGCACAGCCTGCATTTGCTCCATAAGACGCACACACATTTCCCCTTACTCTTTAGGAGGGAAAAAGTGAGTCTTATAGACCAAAAAATACGATGTACCCTGCCCTCCCCAGCCAGAGCCAGGCTCAGGGTGGCTAACACCAATAAAATCACAGTAAAATTCAATTAAAGGCTTTCTAGCAATGGGGAGGACGGGATGAGTGCTTGCCCAGTCGCTTTGAGTGACCAGGACCTGGGAGAGACCAGGGTTCAAATCCCCACCTGGGTGATTTGGGGGCCAGCCTCTCAGCCTAACCTACCTCACAAGGTTGTTGTGGAGCTTAAATGAGGAGGGGGAGAAGGGTGCAGGACACCTTGAGCTCCTTGGAGAAAGGAGGTGGGATGTGAATGCAATCATTGAAGAAGCTCCATTGCAGCTGTATCTGGAATTCGAGATCTGACTGATTCAAGTCTCACTTGCCCAGAGGGATGGGAGAGCTCTGGATCTGGCCCTCTGGATCTGGCCCTTTACAGCACCAAGCCCTTGCTCTGAGTTGGACCAGACCCCGACTGGCACTCATTGCAGGCGGGCCAGAATTGGTGTTATCTGCTGGGGCTGCCTGACCCAGAGACTCCCCACCCCACCCCTCACTGCCGGCAAAGGCCTGTCCTTGCTGATCTTTATCTATGAAGGTTTCAGATGTGCTGGAAACCACTTAGAGATTTAAACCACTTAAAACAGCAAAAGCAGTGTATAAACTCTCTGAATAAATCAATGCAGGGCAGGAGATATGCTCCAGAGGTCCAGACCGTGGGGAGCCCCAAGAAATTAACAAATACAATTTGGACTATCATTTGATCTTTTTTATTTTAGTTTTTTAATTTTTTAATTGAAGTATTATGATTGGATATTTAATTGATTGTTTTTTGTTGGAAAATCAATAAAAATGAATGCAGGGCAGCCCCAGTTTTGACCACGTCAGCTGCATCAGGCAGGAAACCTCCACAGAGCAGGAACTTCTCCTTGACCTCCCAGTCAAATCTGATGTGACAGCAGGAAGGCGGCTCAAGGCTCCAGGCTCCTCTCTTCCAGGTCCTGGGACTCCGGAGCGGAAACCCTCCTGGTGCGCTTTGCTACAGCTGAAAGTGGGGACAAAGCCGCCTTTGGGAAGAGAGCGGTCTGCAGAGCCAGAGCACATGGGGGTGGGACTTGTGGGGGCCGCGTCCCAGATTGGCTGCGTTTGATGTCATGGAATGCTTGCAGGCCTTTTATCTGGCGATGGCCGGGGCAGCATAGGCCTGGGAGAGAAACGGCAGGCCTGGTGTGCTGGGGGAGGCCCTGATCCAGGGGAAACGAAGGAAAGCAGAGCCGAGTGGGGAGATGGAGAAAGTGGGCAGGCCAGGGCAGAGCCCAGCGACAAGGGAGGAGAGGACACACAAAAGAAAGCTCTTCTTTATGCAGCGTGTAGTTAGACTATGGAACTCTCTCCTACTGGAGGCAGGAATGGTCACCAACTTGGCGGCCTGAATTTTGTCTTGCTCTCAGGAAGAAGCAACATGATAGACGTCACACATGGCAGGGAGAAAGTGGAGAGATGTGGTGTTTTTTTCCTCGTTACTCTAGAACTCATGGACAACTAAGGAAACTGAATATTGGAAGATTAAGGGCAAGAATTTGCTGCATTTCTAGCACGACAAGGGATAGACTAGATGAGCCTTGGGGTCCCTTCCAACTCTACAGTTCTGTGATTTGGCAATGCCATCTGGATTCTCTCCTGGGAGGTTGTGTGTGTGTGTCTGTGTGAGAGAGAGAACAAATGATGACAATTCCAGAGAAAAGGGTTTTCATGGAATCGGCTCTTCTTTCACTGGAAGTTTTCAGAACTTCTGGCCCAAGCAAACCCAGTGGGAATTCAAAAGCCTGGATGGTGCACCTTCGTGTCTGAGTTGCATCCGGTCGGTTTGTTCGGTGGTCACTCTGGTGTTTTTGGCCCTTCTGGGGAAATGGTTGGTTCTTGGACGTTCTGCCTTTAGGAGCAATCCTAAGCACGAACCTTCTCTCAGCCAACTTGGTGAAGCAGATAGAGCAAAGATAGAATGATCCCTGGGACAGGAGAGCCCAAGGATGCCCCCCGAAAGGAAAGGCATGGGTCTCACTTTCTAGAGAGAGAGACCCAACACACACACACACACCCTCCTAGCTTATGGTGGCCAGATGTCCCCCTTTCTCAGGGACAGTCCCCGGATTCACAAATCTGTCCCCAGACAAAATCCGTCCCCGGGATGTCCCCGGATTTGATTTAATGTCGCCGGATTTATATTTTAAGAGTTGTAGGTTTATTAGTAGGGAATGAACGTTGCGTGATCGGTTCAACGGCACAAGACACATCATATGGGGACTTCCGACGAGGCAAAATGTCAGGCGCCACGGCAGAGAGCAGATCCTGAAGCCAGCCAGAGCCGATTGCGCTACCAGGCAGACTCCGGGCTGCTGAGACTGCCACTGCCACTGCCAAGGGGGAACTGCTGACACACACATACCATGACCCAAATCAAACCAGGAACGAGTGCGCCCGGCCACCCGGTCAACTGACTTCTCTTTTTTTTAAAAAAAAAAAAAAGTGTCCCTGGATTCTTTGAAAAAAATCTGGTAGGCTTATGCTAGCTCCTGTTGGATAAGAAGAATCAGGAGAAGCCTGGATGGAGGAGCCCCTTGTCTGGCCAGACCAGGCTGGACATGTCACCAAGATGTGACCAAATCTGGTGTGCAGATCAAGGGAAGTCACAGTCCCACTCTGTTCTGCCCAGCTGCAGCCCCGTGTCTGGTTCTGGGCATCCCAGTTTAAGGAGGATATTGACAAGCTGGAAGGCGGGCAGAGGAGGGAGACCAAGATGATCCAGGGTCTGGAAACCAAACCTTATTAAGAATGGTTGAAGGAGCTGGGGATGTTCAGCCTGAGAAAGGGGGGGACTGAGCGGAGATATGAGAGCCATCTTCAAATATCTCAAGGGCTGTCATGTGGAAGAGGGAAGAAGCTTCTTTTCTCCTGCTCTGGAGGTTAGGACTCGAACCCATGGCTTCAAGTTACAAGAAGGGAGATTCTGACTAAAGATCAGGAAGAGCATTCTGACAGCAAGAGCCGTTCGACAGTGGAACAGACTCCCATGGGAAGTGGTGGACTCTCCTTCCTTGGAGGTTTTTAAGCAGAGGTTAGATGGCCATCTGTCATGGATGCTTTAGCTGAGATTCCTGCATGGCTGGGGGTTGGACTAGATGACCCCTGGGGGTCCCAATTCTGTGGTTCTGTGATTCTCTCTCTGGGACCCTGCAGAGCACGAGCAGCGGGGGAAGCCCCCTCCTCTTCCTTTCCCAGGGGCCCTGCATGACCTGTGCTTCTGCTGACTCAGCTCCGCTCATCCAGTCCAGGAGGCTCCTGTCACCTTCTCCTTCCTCCAGCAGCAGCTGGGAGAGATCAGGAAAGATGGATTGGGGAGAAGGGGGGTCTGGGAAAGGAGTGAGGGGGGGGGAGGAAAAGGGGGAAGAACAGCTGGACCAGACTCCAGTCCCCACAGTGCACTGCCGGCCTTTGCTGCTGCTATGGCCTCCCCACCCCCTTCAGCGCCCCCTACAATTATTTTTGCTTCTGGGTTAGTAGCTGTAGAGAAAATATTTGCACCTTTCCAGGAGTGGGTTCAGCCAGCTGCAGGGACCCTGGAGGACAAGAGGCAGGAAGGGGCTGCAAGAGGGAGAAGAGATTGCTGGATCAGGCCAGAGGGGGTTAACTCCAGCATCCTGTTCTCAGAGACCAGCCAGATGCAAACAGATGCAAACAGCAGCAGCAGCAGCAGTGCCTCCTCTCCCCACTTGGGATTCTCAGCTACTGGAATCCAGAGGCATTTACTGCATCCAGCAGTGAGGGATGGAGAGACTTCATCATCATCATCATCATTTTTTTTGTATTCCGCCTTTTCACAGTTAAAGCAATGCTTAAGGCGGCTTGCAATAGGAAAAGATTTACAAACATAGCAGTCATAAAAGTAAAAAGTACGTTTCCGAGCACAATTCAAAGTGTTGGTGCTGACATTTAAAGCCCTAAACGGCCTCGGTCCAGTATACCTGAAGGAGCGTCTCCACCCCCATCATTCTGCCCGGATGCTGAGGTCCAGCGCTGAGGGCCTTCTGGCGGTTCCCTCATTGCGAGAAGCAAAACTACAGGGAACCAGGCAGAGGGCCTTCTCGGTAGTGGCGCCCACCCTGTGGAACGCCCTCCCATCAGATGTCAAAGCGATAAACATCTACCTGACATTCTGAAGACATCTGAAGGCAGCCCTGTTCAGGGAAGTTTTTAATATGTGATATTTTACTGTATTTTTGGTTTTTATGGAAGCCGCCCAGAGTGGCTGGGGAGGCCCAGCCAGATGGGCGGGGTATAAATAAATTATTATTATTATTATTATTATTATTATTATTATTATTATTATTATTATCATTTAAAACACATCAAATCTACATAACCAAACTGAACAATTTTCACATAAAAATAAAGATACAGTGGTACCTCGGGTTAAGTAATTAATTGGTTCTGGAGGTACATCCTTAACCTGAAACTGTTCTTAACCTGAAGCACCACTTTAGCTAATGGGGCCTCCTGCTGCTGCTGCACCACCACTGCATGATTTCTGTTCTCATCCTGAAGCAATGTTCTTAACCTGAGGTAATATTTCTGGGTTAGCGGAGTCTGTAACCTGAAGCGTCTGTAACCCGAGGTACCACTGTACAAAAAATTAATATCAGTAAAAGCAAAAACTCCAAACAAAACTTCCCCTAGAATACCCCCATCCTTGCTGGGCAGCAGCAGTTCTTATGAAGCCTGTCAGGTGGAAAGAGGCAGGATCGGGGCCCTCAGGCTCCCAGCAGGCCAGCCTTCCCTCTCTCACATTCATCCCCCATTCCCAGCAGCGATGAGCCTCGAAGGGCAACCAGAACTGCGCACCCTCCTCCAAGTGTGATCACACCATAGATTTATATAATGATATGATAATATTAGCAGTTTTAGTTTCAATCCCTTGATGCTCCATAGCATGGAATCCCCCTTTTTTACTGCTCTCAGCCTGAGCTGCCTCTCAAGGTTGTGGTGGGCTCACAGGTAAGGGTGCATATGCTTTGGGCGAGTTGTTGTTGTTGAGTCGCTTAGTCGTGTCCGCCTCTTCCTGACCCCCTGGACCAGAGCACGCCAGGCACTCCTGTCTTCCACTGCCTCCCGCAGTTGGGTCAAACTCATGCTGGTAGCTTCCAGAACACTGTCCCACCATCTCGTCCTCCATCGTCCCCTTCTCCTTGTGCCCTCCATCTCTCCCAGCATCAGGGTCTTTTCCAGGGAGTCTTCTCTTCTCCTGAGGTGGCCAAAGTCTTGGAGCCTCAGCTTCAGGATCTGTCCTTCCAGTGAGCACTCAGGGCTGATTTCCTTCAGGGTGGAGAGGTTGGATCTTCTTGCAGTCCATGGGACTCTCCAGAGAATTGGGCGAATTAAGTACTGCAAATAGCTGCGCTGGCCTCAGCCAGGTGTTAAATCTCCTTCCATTTATTTTCTTTGTATTTATTTTATTTATTTCATTTCTATCCCACGCGGTGTCCTGCGTTGTTCTCCCCCACCCTCATTTAACTCCCACCACAACCCTTTAGGGTAAGTTAGGCAGAGACGCAGCGACTGGCCCACAGTCACCCGGTGAGCTTCATTCAAGCCCAAGCGGAAATTCAAACCCTGCTCCGACCCACAAACCACCGCACCGAGCTGGCCCTGGATCAGCGGCAGGGAACTGGGTGCAGCCGCTGGACCCGAAAGCGCAGCTCGCAGCCTGGAACAGCGACGGCTGGCTTGCAGAAGGCGCAGCTGGGAGCTGCCAGCATGTCACGAAAGTGTGGGAAGCTTCAAAGTTGTCCAGGGTTCTTCTGCCAAGCAGGATGTTGCGCGGAGCAGAGGAGGAGGGAAGGCTTAGAAGAACCAGGCTGGGCTTGCAGCCCCGGAGTCCAGGCTCCGCGCCAAGGTGGCCCCCTCCCAGGTGCCGCGGGAATCGGGTTACGCATCGAGATGCGGCAGATAAGGAGCCACCAGGCGCCCTTCTTTCTCCCTTCTGCAAGTGGAAGTTTACATGGAAAAGCTCTCTTGTTAAGGGATGTGTTGGCAAGGCACCTGGAACATGCTCGGATAAAAAGGGAAGAGAATTACAAAAAGCAAATTTAAACGGACAGAAAAGCCGCGTTTGGGGAAAAATGCGTTTCCAAGAGATCTGTATGTAAACAGGTGGCTCTTTCTGAATTCTTCAACACTCCTCGTGTGCAAAGGAGCGAACAGCTGAAGGCGGCAGGGGGCCAGATCTCCCCGCTGAGGTCCAAGGGCAGCTCCTAGCAGATGAGGCTCCAGGTTTCTAGCCTGGGAAGCAAGGAAACCGGTGCGGCTGCATGAGGGGCTTAAACATGAGCTGAGAGTTAAGAAGGGCATGTCTAAGAAACGGAAGAATGGGGAGATCACAAAGGAGGAGTGTGCAGGGGTAGCCAACAGTTGCAAGGGGGAGTTCAGGCTGGCGAAAGCTCAGAATGAGCTCAGGCTTGCAAGAGAGGTTAAAAACAGTGTCCCCCCCCCCCCCAGAAAAATAGGTGCAAATACTCATCATGAAGTCGTCACAGTAAGTGTCACACTTTTTAACCAAAAAATAAGGATGTGCCTGTCCTGGGCCCGTTGTTGTTCAATGTCCTTATAAATTTGGATCAAGGAATTGAGGGGGTGCTCATCAAATTTGCAGATGACACCAAACTGGGAGGGGGAGCTGATGCCACAGAAGACAGAATCAGAATTCAGAATGATGTTAACAGATTGGAAAACTGGGTCCAAGCTAACAGAATGAATTTCAGGAAGAACAAATGCAATGTTCTGCACTTAAGACAGTGCACAAATATAAGATGGGGGACACCTGGCTTGCCAGCAGTAATAGGAAGAAGGAGGAGGAGGAGGAGGAGGAGGAGGAGGAGGAGGAGGAGGAGGAGGAGGAGGAGGAGAAGAAGAAGTAGTTATTATTTATACCCCACCCATCTGGCTGAGTTTCCCCAGGGCAAGTGAAAAAAGGCTCTAGGGTAAGGTTACCAGATTTTTTCCCCAACGAATCCGGGGACACTTTTCAACTTCAATTGATTTTGCATGGGAACTGATTTGTAAATCCGGGGACGTCTGGTAACCTTAATCTCAGGGTCTTAGTAGACCACAAGCATAACACAAGTTGACAGTGTGATGCTGCAACAACTAAGAACCAAATGCTATTTTAAGTTGATGGGCTCCCAGGAAAGGCCACTCCAAAAACAGGAGGCAGGATTTGATGGGCCCTCTGTGGCCTGCCGCTGTTTTGGGGCTTGCCCCCTTTCCTCTCTCGGAGTGGGGGATGCTGTGGGTGTTGATGGCGCAGGCGGATATTCCAGGGGGCACCTGCTCTGTGCTGCTGCTGGCCCTGTGTCACTGCCCTTCCAGGAATCATCCCGGCAGAGGGAGGGAGGGAGGAGGCATCCGGGCAGCCTGTCCAGTGTCGCCACTGGGGAGGAAGCACCTGCAGAACCACCTTGCATCTGTGCTGTGGGGCAGGCGGCTCCTGCTGCCTGCTGCCCTTTCCCCTTTGCTTCCTTCCCTGGGAGGCGGGCAGGGAGGGGGGAGCCAATGGGGGGAGAACTCCGCTTGGAAGAGTGACCGGGTGGGCAGAGAGGTCATTGAAACCACCAAAACAACAACCCAGAGGAAGACGGGGGACTCACCCAGTTCCCTCTCCCCAGCCCAGCTTCTGCACTAAGGAGAGGATGGCAGAACTGTCCCCTGACAGCCACCCCCAAGTGAGACACCTACAGAGCTGAGGTGTCCCCACAGGCTGCCTCCACACCTGTGGGACCCTCCCCGCCTGCAGGTGTGCCGGAACCCAAGCCTGAGCATTGCAGACCCCTTTGACCCTGGCGCAAGTGATGCCCTGATGCCCAGCTCCAGAGCTTTTTGCTTCGCATGTTGCCCCAAGGGGACTTTTGTCCAGGAAGGCAGCCTATAAATGCTTAAAATATCAATAAGCAGATGGTTTGATTATTTAAAATACTGTTTACTTCAAAGTCCTCAGAGTAGCTCACGAAGCAAAAAAATAAAATAAAAAAGTTCAAGACACATTACAATAATAAAAGGACCAGGAACTATAAAACCAGAGAGCAAGAAACAGCAACTAAAGAGAACAGCAGACATTGCAAGGGAAGAGAGTCAGCGGCAGCCAAACTGCAAAGCAGGCACTCAGAGGCTTCCCGAGTGGGAAGCAAAGGAGAATCAAGTTGGGGCCTTGCAGATCTCAGAAGAAGGACTCCTGAAGCAGACTTTGAAAGCAGGAGCATTTATCTGAACAGCCTTGGCAGCTGACGAACTTTCGATTCTCCTGCCACTGGAATGCTGACTTGAAGGCTTTGTTTACTTATTTATTAATTTTTAAATGATGTTTTAGAGTGAACACTGCCTTGATGTGGTGGTAGAGATACTTTTATAAATACTTTTATAAACACCGTAAACGAACAGTTAAGGCAGGCAGCCCTTCAGAGTCATCTGGTGGCTCCCAAGCCCTTTGCCACTTGGTTGGTCAATGGTGCCCCACGAGAGATTCTAAGATGGGTGGCATGGGGTGAAACTGGCCGGCCCCATTGCCAGCTTCCGTGTTTGAACTACTGGCCATTTCCAAAGTGTCTTAGGAGGCAGCCTCACATATAACGCTTGAAAGTCATCGGATCTGGACGTTACCAGAGCATGAGGGCTCAATAGCCACTAGCCAAGATGACCACTTTCTGCCTCCGGCGGTATGATCCCGATTGCCATTGGCTGCTGCACTCAAGTCCTGCCTGGGGGGCTTCCCTGAAGAGGCCCCCATGAGAACACTGGCTTGGTGCAGCTGCAGCCTCTCCTGATACATCCCTGCGGCCAGGAGAGATGAGCAGACGCAGCTGAAGAAAGGGAGACCGGAATAGCTCTAGACCCCAAAGTCGGCCCCATCCTGTCTCCTGTACACCATCTCCCAGGTGTGGGAGAAAATCAGGCCTTTGCGTTGTGTTTGGGGTATGAAATATACCCAGAGTCAAGTGTGGATTTATTTCATGCTCTTTATTCAGCTCATAGTAGTGAGGAATGGAGTCCCCCCCCCCAAAAAATGTCTGCTTTATATACATTATTTACACAATGGGCCCCACGTGATTGGTTAGTTCCAGGATTCTCCTGTAGGCCAATCAGGTTGCGGATTCACTTCCACATGGAGCTGGATTGGGTGGCTCCTGCGGACCAATCAGACTGCTGCATTCTGGATCCTATTGTTTGAGGACCAATCAGACTGCTGCATTCTGGATCCTATTGTTCGAGGACCAATCAGACTGCTGCATTCTGGATCCTATTCAACTCAGTACATAATAGGGCAAAGGTCTGTTCAATTGCATTGGAGAAGACCCCATCGGACAGACTTCCTTCTGAGCTCATCCACAGGGTGTTCTGCTCACATACAGAACTTAGCAGCTTTTATAGAGGTGGCAGAGTTATCACAACCTGGTTAACCGGAAACCACGGTAAACTAGCTTTGCAGGGGAAAAACTCAGGAAAACAGCATTGCTGGTCAAACCCCTCACAGAATCATAGAGTTGGAAGGGACCCCCAGAGTCATCTAGTCCAACCCCCTGCAATCTCAGTTAGTGCATCCAGGAGAGATGGATGCTTTCTTTAAATGTTCTTTAAACAAACCAACAGGGACGTAGGTGGCACTGTGGGTTAAACCACAGAGCCTAGGACTTGCTGATCAGAAGGAATGTGGTTTGAATCCCCGCGAGGGGTGAGCTCCTATTGTTCGGTCCCAGGTCCTGCCAACCCAGCAGTTCGAAAGCACGTCAAAGTGCAAGTAGATAAATAAGTACCACTCCGGTGGGAAGGTAAACGCCGTTTCCGTGTGCTGCTCTGGTTCTCCAGAAGCAGCTTAGTCATGCTGGCCACATGACCTGGAAGCTGTACGCTGGCTCCCTCGGCCAATAAAGCGAGATGAGCGCCGCAACCCCAGAGTCGGCCATGACTGGACCTAATGGTCAGGGGTCCCTTTCCCTTTAAACAAACCAACAAACCCTCAAATCCTCCACACTTCCTTCCCCTTTTCTCCCGACTCTTTTTAACACTCTGAGGGAGACAGAAGCAGAACCAGGCTTCTTGCAGGCCTCGCAGACCAGACCCAGCTCAGATTTGGCTCAGTCTGGCACTTGAGAATATGGACCCTGCCCGCCCCATCGCCACTGAATGGGACTCAGGGCAGGTCCTTTCGCCTGCTGCCCCCCCCCTTGGGCACCCCAGCCACGTGTCCACTACAAGATCAGCTCCTTTTGGGTTCTGGGCAGCGCCTGGGGAAGAGATGCGCAGAAGGAAAGGCACCTGAGCCGGGGGGGGGGGGCAGCCCCTGTCCCCGCGGATCTTGGGCTCTCCTGTGTCCGGGGGGGGGGCTGGACGGTGGGCGAGGGCTGCTCTCCCTCTCCCAGCAGAGGCTCCTCCCTGCCTCCCCCCCCCAGGCCCCTCTCGGGGGTTCGGCCAGGAAAGTGCCATTGGGCTGAATTGCGGTGGGGAGTGGCCGCCCCCTCCCTCCCCCCCACAACCGCCTTCCAGATGCTTTTCCCATAAAAGGCAAAAGAGCCTCGACTGGGAAGGAGCCGCCAGATGGGAGCCAGTCGGGGAGGGGACGGGGGGGGCGAGGACCAGAAGCCTCCGCTTGCGAGGACATCATGGGGTGAGGGGGTCGGGGAGCCGGGCAGGCAGCGCCCCCTAAGCCTCCACCCCAGACCCCTCGGTCGTGGGTTCCATCAGAGATGAGGGGAGCCCCCCGCCCGCCCTGCCTGGGGCGTCGGACCCAGGCAGGCAGCCGCAGGCATCCCGGGCCGGCAGCCACTGAGGCACCAGCGCTTCCTCCTGCCGCCACGAGGAGGTGCTGCAGGGCTGGGAGGGAAAAGGCAGGAGATGGAAAGAGGGGTATTGGGGGGGGGATAGCTGCCTGCCTGGCCCCCTGCGCCCCAGCAAAAAAAATAAAATAGAGAGTGTCCTTTGATGAGCAGCTTCCTAAACGTCCCCGGGGTGGCTGCTTTCGGGGTGAGGGCACGTGCAAAGAGGACCCCCCCAACACACACACAAACACTCAGCAATCTCGGCTCTCCACTGTGGGTGGAAATGGCACGCACCCCAATTCCTGGTCTCTGGGGGGGGGGAGGACTGCCTCCATTTCCAGGCTCAAAACAAGTTATTTGTAGGCAGCTAAAAATAGCCGGAGGGGGAGGGCAGGGTCCTATTTCTGTCTGGGGGAGGATGCTCTACCTGCCAGCGCCTGATGGGTGTGTGGAGGGGGGAAGGGAGCGCCCCCTCCCCGGTTTGTTTGCCTTAGGAAAGTCGGGGGGCGAGGGAGGGGAGGGAGGGGGACACCAACAGCATCCTGGCGGCTGTAACCAGAGCTGCTTCCCCGGCCAAAGCTTTTATTTGGCTCCAGAAGCTCAAAAAAATGGGGGGGGGGCAGGAGAAATACCCCCTCCCGTGTCAACAGCGGCAGCCCTTGCGATGCCCCCCCCCACCAGAAACACTCAGAAACCTCTTCCAGCGCCTCCCCCCCCCCCAACATCCAGCGTGGGACTCGGATGGCCTGTTTGGGACCCCCCCCCGTGTCCCCCCCCTGCCGCTCCCTCCCTGGGGCTGCTTCTGGCAGGAGGCGGGAGACACAAGGCAGACCGCAACCGAGGCGGGAGAGACGAAGGCGAGAAGGGAAGGGACCAGCCGGGCTCCGGATTCAGGAGGAAGCTTGTGGCTAAGGGCGGGGGGTGTTTCGGGAGAGGAGAGGGGCCGGGTGTGCGTGTTCAGGGGGCCGGGCGAGTATGGCGCTGCATCAGGTGACGGGGGAGACCCCGACCCTCGGAGAAGGAGAGGCCAGACCAGATGGGCCTGCTGTAAGGAGTGGCGGCGATGGGTTCCCCAACTTTTGCGATCATATAAATGTAGAGTTGGAAGGGACTCCCGAGGGTCATCTAGTCCAACCCCCTGCAGGAATCACACGTGGTGATGCTTTAGCACAAGTGAGGCTTCCAACCTGTTGGGAGTTTTAGTCTGACCCATCACCAGAGGCTCAGGTGGAGCCAGCTTGTTTTCTGCTGCTGCTGCTGCTCCAGAGGGTAGGACTCCAGCCAAGGGATTTAAAGGACAAGATTCTGATTAAACACCAGGGAAAGATTTTGGTCCGCAAGAGCAGCGCGACAGTGAAACACATGACAGCGGAAGGGGATGGACTCTCCAAAATGTGGGAATGTTCAGGGTGGCAAGAGAGGATATATTCTTTATGAATATCCTTTACATGCCCAGCAGATAGCTGGTTGCAGGCTCGTGTGAGCCTCTCATTATTACACAATTCAGTCTGTCTCAGATCGAATTGTACGTTCCTGGCAAGTTCCCTTTAATTCCTCTTAAAAGAATAAAGACACCACAATCTTATTCAAAGTCAATAAAAGAAGTTTACTCACATCAGTTCACGGTTGGATTCCTGAAGGCAGACTTAGTTACAAATATGTACATGCAGATCTACTCCATATGGGAGAATAATCCCAGTGCTTCTGCTAGCTGAGAGCAAACAAAGCTGGTCAAACGAAGAAGAAAGACAAAAAAGAAGGGGGAGGGTGCTGTGTGACTCATCCTTTTGTTACCTGGACAGGTTAGGTGCTCCAGCCAGGAGGAACAGGAAGTTTTGACTGGCTGGACCAAACATTCCCTCGCATGTCTCCTCGAGCATCACAAGGAGTGTTGTACATGACTGCCTCTCATGGATCACATCCCACACAACAGAAGTCTAGTGTCCAGATCAAGGGAAGTCATGTTGTTGTTGTTGTTTAGTTGTTTCGTTGTGTCCGACTCTTCGTGACCCCATGGACCCCATAGCCCCTCTCTATTTTTTTATAATAATATTTTATTAAGTTTTAACAATAAAGAAATTCCAAAGCAAAAAACAGGAAAGAAAGAAAAAGAAAAAAAGAAATACACAAGAAAATAGAAAAAAACAAAAATACAAAATTACAAAATACAAAAATACAAACGTTTAACATATAAAGGAAAAAGAAAAAAGCACACACAAAAAATCCCTCTCTTTTAATTTCTCATCTTTAATTAACTTATTTTCCTGACTTCCTCACGCCTCCCTTTTTTGTATCCCTTTTAAAAATTGGTTCAGCAAATTCATATCCTATTAGTTTATCCTTAGTTATTTTTCCTCACATATTATAATTTCAAATTTTCATCTATTATCAATTCAATCTTACATTTTACCTTGTTGCTAGAACCCCTTCATTTCATTTCAATGTCATCAACATTCAGAAATTTTACAATGTTTCTGTAAATAAATTTTAAATTTCCTCCAATCTTCTTCCACCAACTCTTCTCCCTGGTCTCGGATTCTGCCAGTCATTTCCCCCATAGCCCCTCTCTCTTCTGCCTTGGTCAGACCCCACCTGGGGTCCTGTGTCCACTTCTGGGCACCACAATTTAAGGAGGATGTTGACAAGCTGGGAGGTGTGCAGAGGAGGACGACCAAGAGGTTCAAGGGTCTGGAAACCAAGCCTGATGAGGAACGGTTGAGGGAGTTGGGGATGTTTAGCCGGGAAAAGAGGAGACTGAGAGGAGCTGTGAGAGCCAAGTATCTCAAAGGCCGTCACATAGAAGAGGAAACAACCTTGTTTTCTCCTGCTCTGGAGGGCAGGACCTGAACCAACAGTTTCAAATTACGAGAAAGGAGATTTCGACTAAACACCAGGAAGAAACTCCTGGCAGAAAGAGCTGTTGCGCAGTGGACCAGACTCCCAGGAGCAGTGGTGGACTCTCCTTCCTTGGAGCTTGTTAAACAGAGGCTGCATGGCCATCTATCATGCTTCAGCTGAGATCCCTGCATGGCAGGGGGTTGGACTAGATGGCCCTGGGGGGTCCCTCCCAACCACGATTCTATATGGAAAGCACCAGGCTGCCCGAGGCTGCTGTTTTAGGAAGGAGGAAGGAGGCGCGATGTTGTCGTCTCCCCTGCCATTGCTAACCAGGGACTCCCCCTCCTCTCTCCCCACAATACTTGCTAGGAGTATTGTGGGCCCGATTCTGTGGAATTCCCCCCTGACTGAGCTCAGAGGGGCCTCTCCCTGCCGAACCTCCAGTACTTGCTGGAGAGTTTTTACATTGCTATGATTGCAGCAGGCACTTTAAGGAAGCTTTTATGATGTCGTGCTCCGTTTCCACGGACTTCCCTGTATCCCTTTTGCAACCTCTTGGGGAGAAACTAAAATGTTATAGAAATGGTTGGCACAAACCAAGCCCAACCTTGTCTCTGCTCCCCTCCCCCCCCCCCCGCCTGCCTGTTTGCGGAGGGCAAGCTCTGCTTTGTTGTTGACTCAGGCGCTCCACCCAGATCCACCCATGTTGTGCTGATCCGGGATCTGATCTCTCTTCACATGCCAGCTGCTGCCTTGCTTGCCCCTCCAAGCTGGTTTGCTCAGCCCCCCCCCCCTGCCAATCAGCCACATCCCAGGGATTATGCGGCAGTCAGCGCAGTCTCTGTGCAGACAGGCCGAGGAACCCCAGGAGCTCAGGGGGCTGGAATAAGTCCCAGCCTCAGGGCATGGCCTTCCTTAACCCCCCCCCCATCACAATGGAGGGAGGACGAGGGCTCCCTTTAGATGTGGCAGCTTGGACCACAAGTCTGAAAGTGGAGAGGGAGAGAGGGAAAGGGCAATGCACTTTGATGCTCTATTTTAAACTACATATTTAAAACTGCTCTGTTTTTATTCATTTAAGTACTGGATGGCCAGCAAGCAAATAGTTTAAAAAGGCAAGTTTTTATTATTTTACTAGATGCTGACAGCAGTCAGGAAATAAAAAGACGCCTGTTTCTTGGGAGAAAAGCAGTGACAAACCTGGACAGCATCTTAAAAAGTAGAGACATCACCTTGCCAACAAAGGTCCGTATAGTAAAAGCTCTGGTTTTCCCAGTAGTGATGTATGGAAGTGAGAGCTGGACCATAAAGAAGGCTGATCGCCGAAGAATGGATGCTCTTGAATTATGGTGCTGGAGGAGACTCTTGAGAGTCCCATGGACTGCAAGAAGATCCAACCTCTCCATTCTGAAGGAAATCAGCCCTGAGTGCTCACTGGAAGGACAGATCCTGAAGCTGAGGCCCCAATACTTTGGCCATCTCCTGAGAAGAGAAGACTCCCTGGAAAAGACCCTGGTGTTGGGAAAGATGGAGGGCACAAGGAGAAGGGGACGACGGAGGATGAGATGGCTGGACAGTGTTCTCGAAGCTACCAGCATGAGGGAGGCAGTGGAAGACAGGAGGGCCTGGCGTGCTCTGGTCCAGGGGGTCATGAAGAGGTGGACATGACTAAACGACTAAACAACAACAATATGGTTTTATGGTTTTATAAAGTTGTAAACCACTGTGACGTACAGTATTTCTATGATATAGTGGTACTGTATATAGTTTTATAAACTAACAACAAACTGTTGTGAGGAAAGTCTCCAGGGCCTTCTACGCACAAGCACAGGCAGAACCCTCCCAATGATAACAGCCAGGCTGGCTGAATATATATTCAGTGATGTCATTCTTCTTTGCTCTGTGACATCATCACTTCCACAGCAGTGAACTGTGGCGCAAGTGATGTCACCAAGGAGCCTCTCTCTCGGCTCAAGGAGGAGGCGGGCCAGGAGTGGACTGGAGAAGTCGGGGCTGTAGAAGTTGAGCATGAAACTCATCATTCTAGAGGACCATGCTCAGGTCAGCGAATGGGCAGCAAAGTACATTAGGAATCGGATCATCCAGTTTAGTCCTGGTCCAAGCAAATATTTCACCCTTGGACTTCCCTCCGGAAGTACTCCGTTAGGGTGCTATGGGAAACTAATAGAATATTACAAGAACGGAGATCTCTCTTTCCAGTATGTGAAAACTTTCAACATGACTGAGTATGTGGGTCTTGCGAAGGATCACCCCGAAAGCTACCACTCCTTCATGTGGAACAACTTCTTCAAGCACATCGACATATCCTCTGAAAACACCCACTTTCTGGATGGAAAGGCGGCAAACCTGGAAGAGGAGTGTGAGGCTTTTGAAGAGAAAATCAAAGAGGCTGGAGGAATCGAGCTCTTTGTTGGAGGTGTCGGCCCAGATGGTCACATTGCTTTCAATGAGCCCGGCTCCAGCCTGGTGTCCAGAACCCGAGTGAAGACCTTAGCGATGGACACCATATTGGCCAATGCCAGGTTCTTTGGTGGAGACTTCTCCAAAGTGCCCACCATGGCACTCACCGTTGGGGTGGGCACAGTGATGGACGCCAGAGAGGTGATGATCCTGATCACAGGAGCCCACAAGGCGTTTGCTTTGTACAAGGCCATTGAGGAAGGAGTCAGCCACATGTGGACGGTGTCTGCTTTCCAGCAACACCCCCGCACTGTCTTTGTGTGCGATGAAGATGCCACGCTGGAGCTCAAAGTGAAAACTGTGAAGCACTTCCAAGGTCTGATGCTGGTTCACAACAAGCTTGTGGATCCACTATACAGCATAAAAGAAATGGGAGCAGGCAGAGGGCAGTCCAAGAAGCCCTATAAGGACTAGCCTCTTGCGATTCGGAGCACCTGGTCCTTACGCTTACGTGGAGCTGGTTGAAAGCCTCTGCCTCTGTATCTCAGGAACGCTCTATGGCAAAACGCATTATTGGAAAATGTCATTTTCTCAGTGGTGAGGCAGTAGCAACAGATGCAGCTGCACCATGGAACTAATTGTCAGCTTGCCCCTTTTTAAAGTCCAAATGAGGAAACCGAGGCTGTCTCTTCTCCTTAACAGAGCACTGCATAACTTAAGGGTTACGGAGAAGAAAATGTGAACATGTTATCTGCATAGCAAAAAGATGATCTGTAACCAAGAATGGGACGTGAAAATGTGGAGCTTTTGCTACTCATCTTTTTTTACATTAACCTCCGTACATTAAAAAAACCAACAACCAAGGAGCCTTTCTGGGTCATCTCTGCTTCCCAATGGAGCCATGTTGAGGAGGGGTCTTCTCCACACACCTCATCAGCTACCTGAGGCAAGGTGTCGGTGTTATGTACTGAGTTGAATAGGATCCAAAAGGCAGCAGTCTGATTGGCCACCCAATCCAGCTCCAGGTGGAAGTGAATCCACAACCTGATTGGCCTACAGGTGAATCCCAGAATTAGCCAATCACGTGGGGCCCATTGTGTAGGACCAATCAGACTGCTGCCTTTTGGATCCTATTCAACTCAGTGCATAACAGTTGAGGGGCGGGGATGGAGGGCATCGCTAGCAGGAAGGAGAGGGGAGAGCTGGCACCCTGGTGAGGAGTGGGGTATCACTGCCGTTGACCTGCTCGGCCCCAACCACTCGGCAGTCCATGGGGGGTCGCCCTGGCTGGCTGTAGGTCCCAGAAGGCAGATGCAGGGCTTGTGTTGGGGCATCACACACAAAGCCCTCTTTGTTCTACAGGAAGCAATCAGCTCCACCCAAGGTTTTCCTCCTCTCTGGTGGTGGTCGTGGGGGGTCTCGGGGGTGTGTGTGTCATGTGACACCTGTGGGGCAGAACCTTAGTTGTCCAAGTCAGGTCACAGAGGAAGGGGGCAGCGGGGCCGTAGTTAGGGGGTGGTGAGGAAGGCCCCCACCAGGGGCACAGACGAGGCCCCTCCCACAAAATTGGCTTTAAAATATGTCCATAAATATGCCTATAAATAAAAATATTGATTATTGCCTCGTAAGAAAAGGTTTTAAATAAAGGGTCTTTATATGATATGCAGGGGCCTTGTTTTTCCCTATTTTCTGGATGGTTCTGCCAGGAGCACAAGATCACCTAGCTACAGCTCTGGGGGGCAGCTGCACTTTCTTCAAGACCCCCCCCACTCACGGCGGGGAAGGGAGCATCATGAGTTGGAGGCATAATGTAACACATGTGACTGAGGGGTCTTCAAGGGGACGCTGGCGGAGGAGAGAGGGGCCCCCACCCATCACAGCTCTGCTCTTGGCTGTAGTGCAGGAGGAGTGGTTTTTTTTTGAGGTGGGGGGGGGGTCTCTGCTTGCTGGTTCCTCTGAGCTCAGGGCTAACCCTGCTTCACAGCACTAGGAACCAGACTTGGATTCCTGCCTGCTGCTGTTTTCAATGCTCCAAACTAAAAGGATGCACTTGAGCATGCAAAGAGTATATTTCTCTCTCGCTCTTTCTCTGTTAGTCACCTGAGATCAGTGAGCAATCTGGGAATGCAACTTTTGACAGCATTGCAAGTCTCTTGCATGGTTATTAGGGCAGAAATGTAAAACGTGTACACACACACACACACACACACACACACACACACACTCCCCCAGCATGGAAGCACACTGATGCAGGCAGGGCTTGCCCAATACTTTGTGCTGCCTGAGGCAAAGGACAAGATGGCGTCCCCACAGTCCCTGCATAGAATTTGACCAGGCTGGCAGCTGAATCAGCTCTGTCAATGGGGCAACTTCCTCCACCACACCTGTTGCCTGCAGGTGAAGGATGAGGGGGAGACTGCAGCAACTGCCTCACTTTGCCTAATGGTAGGGTCAGCCCCGCATTGAGGGATCAGCAGCACCCGCCGAATCTCCTGCTGGCTGCTGAAAAGTCCTTTGTCCAAGAGAAAAGGCAAGACTTGGTGTGGTTTGATAAGGGGGGGGGGGTTCATTTGGGAGGTCACTTTAGCCCCTCATGCACAATGATCAAATTATGGGGGTGGGGAGGAAATGGGGCCCACAACCCCCACCCCACCTCGGCTCCTCCTCACTTCTGATCATCCCTTCTGCTCTTCTGCAAACAGTAGCTGAGGGGGCTGTCTCAAAAGCCATTAGGAGGGCGGAGGCATTTTATGGCAAGCCCCGCCAGAGATTGAAGCCCTGCTCCCTGCGCAATAACAGCCCAAGCAAGGCGCGCAACACACATACACACAGACACACATACACACACCTCTCCTGCTTCCTCCCTTGAGGCCAAACATCACATCGCCCCACAATAAAAGTCAAACATTGAAGTCGTGTCCACTGGCAAATCCCAGCTGGCAGGGCAGAGCGAGTGGTGTGTGGCTTGCCTCTGGCCTGCACATTCTCTTCTCGCCCCCCCGCCTCCCCCGCCAACTCCAGAGGCCAGAGGAAGTGGGGGCCACTGGCTCTACCGGGCCTTCTCCTGCTCTCCCCCTGAACTTTTGCAGCAAGGCAGCCACTGAGAGCCAAGAGCTGATTGTAGCCAAGGAGGAGCCAAGCAGAAAGTGGGCCAGGGGGGCTGTTTGGGGCAAGGGAAAGAGCCCCCTCCGAGAGAGAGAGAGAGAGAGAGAGAGAGAGAGAGAGAGAGAGAGAGAGACTCAGCTGGTCCCTGTGACTTTCTTCTCAAAACAACCCATTTCCCAAGACTGGGCTTGCAATCCCAGAATGGCAGACTTGGAGGGGGCCTCAAGAGAGGACTATAAATGGCACAGAAGCCCCAACAGAACAGCACACACTGCTCCACTCTGCCCATTGTGACCCTTTGACCTCTGGGCAGGGCCTGGCATGCACAGGAACACTGACAGCTGCCCTTTTGCCCAGTCTGTCCATTGGTTCTCCTGGCCCAGCCTTGCCCACACTGACCAGGCAGGGAGCCTTTTCCTAGCACTGTGAACTGCCCTGAGACCTCTGGGTGCAGGGCGGTATAACAACAACAACAGCAGCAGCAGCAGCTGTTGGAGAGGGCAAGGAGAGGCCTGGGTCCTGCTTGCCAGCTCCCCAGAGGCATTGGGTGGACAGGATGATGGTCCTTCTTTGGTTCATTGGCTCTCCATATCGATTGCAGAACCTCCATGCCCAGGGGCAGTCTACCTCTGAGTACCAGACGGTGGGAAACACAATTGTTCTTGCCACTCAGCTTGAGACTGGCTGTCTACATGCCATACTTCTAAAGGACATGGCTTCCTCCCCGCTGCCAGAACCCAGGGAACTCTAGTTCTCTAAGGGCACTGGGACTTGTAGCTCCAGAGGGCTGCCTCACCTCACAGGCAGAAGACTGGCCTTCCTGGGGAATGGGGCAGGGGGGTCGCTGAGCCTCCTGGCAGCCTGAGCTGGGTCAGCCTCTCCCGCAGGCCTCCGAGGTCCCCCGTGGGATGACCCCTGCCTTCCTGCCTCGTGGTCTTCGCGCCTGGTGGGTCTGGGGTCCCGGGAGAGCCTGGCTGGACAGGCGTGGGACGGACGGAGGTTATTTCAGGGCCGGGGTCTTGTCCCGAGGGATCGATGGGGATGAAAGAGATCCCAGAAGCGATCTTGGCGGGCAGGAACCAGCCGGGGGAGGTCTAAGAAACAAAGGCTTCCCTGTCTCAGACGTGACACCCCCCCCTGGGACCGTCCAGACGGATTGCTGCCTGGCAACTCTCCTGGCTAGTGACGTGGGACGCCTGGGGTGGGACGGGGGCCAGGAATCCACCCGGAGTAGCGGCGGAGGGGCTGCCCCGACGGGGCCCCCACGGCGTGGTGGGTCCGTGGCCAGCCGCCCCGTGGCAGGCACCTCGCTCGGTAGCCGCGCCGCGCGTCCTCCCGGGGGCCGTGCGGGCTGGCTGCCGGCCCGCGCCCGCCCCCTCCCCGCGCCTCCTCCCCACCCCTCCTCCTCCCGGCCCCGACAGTAACGAGAAGCAGATGTCGGCAGCCGCAGCGAGGAGGGCGCGGAGCGGAGGGGGCGGCCCGAAGGAGCGGCCGAAACTCCCCCGCTGGCGGTGGCCGGGCGCTGGCTGGCGAGGCGAGGGGGGCGAGCTGGGGGGCTAGCCAAGGCCAGCCCGGGCCGAGGGAGCGGGGAAGCCCGCGATGGGGCGGGCGGACGGGGCGCGGGGGCCCAGGCCGGCCAGGCAGGAAGTCGGGGGGGCGTGAGCCACCCCTCTCGCCTCGCCAAGTCCGCGAAGCTGTCATTGCGCGCCCAGGCGGAGCCCAGAGCGAGCGCAGCGGCCAGGAAGGAGTCCCGGGCTGGCGTCGGGGGGCCTCGCCATGCGCAGCTGACCGCCCCTCGCCGGGACCCCCAAGCACCAGGATGGCCGGCCCGGGGGCCGCCGCGTGGCTCTGCCTCTGGTGGGGCCTGCTGGCCGGGCCGGCGGGCACCATGAACTACCCGCCCCGCTACAGCCTCTACACGGGCGCCGGGCTGCCCTTCGCCGCGCACGTCCAGGGCGCCGGGCAGGCGGCCAACGGAGGGGCGCGCGTGGCCAGTCGCCACAGGTAAGCCGGCGCGCAGGGGGCAGAGACCGAGAGAGAGAGGGAGGGAGAAGCGGGTCAGGGGCGCATCCAGCCCCCGTTGCCTGCACTGGCCGGCAGCCGCGCTCGCCTTTCAGGCAGAGCTCTCCCTCGCGGGGTTCTTCTCCATGCCAGGCAGCCGCCAAGAGAGCGAGGGGCGCTGGAGGCTGGAAGTCCCGGACCAGCTCGAGGGGGCGGGAAGACGGAGCAGGGCTGGCCCCCCCCAGGTCCTGCCAGGGGCTCTGGAGGGCCTTGTGCTGCCAAGGGGATGATGGGGGGCTCTATGGGGCGGGGTTGTGCCAACAGGCCTTAGAACCCGTCGCCATGAAGAGATGGGGGCCCGGTCCGACCCGAGCCAGGCTCCTCCCGGGCGGTGGGGGATGGGCTGCGGGCGTGTCCGCGGGGACTTGGGACGTGGCTGCTTCGGAGTCCGGACAGGAGACGGCGCGTCCCGGGGCGATTGGCCGGGGGCTGGGGGGGGGTGAGACTCCCTGAAGGACTCTGCGGGAGAGGCGAGGCGAAGGTTTGGGTGGGTGCCAGGCTTGGCAGAAGGGGGTTGTCGGGAAAGGCAGTCTGTGGGGCGGGGGGCAAGTGGGGCACGTTGCAAGTCTGAGGCTGCAACCCCAACAGCCGGAGTGGGGGGCGGCGGCGGCGGCAGCATCGCCTTCGGGCAGATAGGAGAAGCAACAAGGGAGGGGGCGGGGTGCCGCCAAAGAGGGGCTCTTCTCTGTAGGCCACCTTCACCCCCCCTCGGTCTTTCTTAGTACTCCGGGAGATTCCCAGACCAACCCAGGAGCGGGGGAGGGGAGGGTCTTTCCCAGATTTCTCCTCGCCAGGCCCCTCCTCGTGGGCAGGTTTTGGGGGCTCCCGAGATTATGGATTCGCGACGGGATGCAAGGCAGCTATTCAGACCCTCCAAGTAGCGCTGCTGCAGCAACAGGTAAAACCAGCCAGGAATGGGACCAGGAGGACCACCCGATCTCTTGCTCCCCTGCCAGATCCCTGAGATCTCCAGGGGAGTCACAGCTAGACCCCCACCCCCGTCATGGCTCCGGTGCGGAGTTTGTGTTCACCGGGAATTGTATTCCAGTTGAGGTCAGACTCTCCCTGTTGAACTTCTGCCACCTATTGAAGACTTATAAAAAAACAAATAAACCCAGCAGGCATTTTAAGTGAAGTCTGCCTTTATAGTTTTACCTTTTCGGTGTTGCGTTTCTTGCCCTCTGCTTCGAGACAGTTTCAGCCAAGCAGTATAAATTGTTTAAAAGGAATGAAGCGAGCCCAACAATGTTACGAGGTTTGCGCAGACTTAAAACCAAAATAGCAGCTAGACGGAAGTCGAACTGTCTCGGAGCTCAAAGATTTGGCAGAGCCCAGGGGCTTGAATCGTCCTCCAGAAAACCCCAAAGGATGAGGGCGATACCTCTGGGGGTGCCTGGGAATCCCCCCCAATGGAGAAAGAGAGTCAGAGACACAGGCTGGGTTGAGGCTTGCGAGGGGCTGCCCTCCCGTTGTGGTTGCGGTTCAGGAAAAGCACTCTGCACATCCTCAGAGGCGCCCCCTGTGATTATTCCACGCGGAAAGCCTTCTGGGGCCGAGCCCTGGCTCACCCAGCAAAAAATGCTGGAAAGGGGACTTCCTGTGAGACAGCAGCGGCGAAGGTGAGAAGGTGAATCCGGCAAATATTAACCAGCTGCCGGGAAGCTTTAATGTTGGCTGGGATCAGGGTCAGCTCGGAAGGCCTGGGGGCAATTCCTCTGGCCTCTTCCCAGCTGCCCATCCCAGCCAGGTCACCCCTCCCTGATCAAAGGTCCCTGGACAAGGGAGACCAAGGCAGGCAGGAAATGTCTCCTGGCCGCAACAGCCCCAATTCTGCCAGTACCCAGCCGTGACCAGGTGGTGAATGGTGCCCATTGGGAGGGGGGGGGAGGTGGAGAATCCAGGTGGGCAGATCCTGGACCAATGAGAGGCAGGGCCATCTCATAGCTTTGACCCCATCCTCTTTCTCCATGCTGATTTTTAGGAGGGCCAAAAGGAGGCGGGGGAGGAGGCTGAGGGGCCAGGGCTTGTGAGAGCCATTGTGGTGCAGTGGTTAGAGTGTCAGACTAGGACCTTCGGCCACAGAGCTTGCCAGGTGTGACCTTGTGGGCCGTCCCTTCCTCTCTCAGCCTCGCCTTCCTCACAGGGTTGTCGTGGGGATTAATTGAGAAGAGATCTTGAGCTCCTTCGAGTAACAAAGATGATATATCTAAGTGCAGAAGGAAAGAGCAGGCAGGAGCTGGCGGGGAAGGGCCCCATTCCCCCTATGGACCAGCCCCCACTGGCTGCAATTGTGCATGGAGGGAGGGGTGGCCGTGGAGCAATGCCCCCCCTTTATGCCTCCTCTGCCAGAAAAGAGCCGCCTTCATCCCTTGGAGAAAAGCAAAGGGAGATTCCCAGCTGAAGCCACATCCTCTGTTGCTCAAGATCCTGACCATCTCCGAGAAACAGGAGCGGGTTGGAGACGCCTTCCCTGCTCCCCTGGGACAACCCCTTCTGAGCAAAGTCCCAGGCTGTGTCCGTGGGGCCTGCTCCCTGAAGAACTGCACTCCGGTGCCTCTGCCCCATCCGTGCCCCATCTCCCCTCTGCTCAGGACCCTGCTCATTAGGCCAATGGGCCATCCAGGCCACCATCCTGTTCCCTCAGTGGCCAGCCAGATGCCTGTAGGAAACCTGTAAGCAGGATCTGAGCACAAGAGAGGCATTATGGACCTTAAGGTCCCTAAATAGCAACACCCAAGAGGTCCCTAAGGAAGTCAGATTAGCCTCAACCAGAGCCAGGGCCTTTTCAACACTGGCTCCGGCCTGGTGGAACGCTCTGCCTCATGAGACCAGGGCCCTGCGGCATCTGATTTCTTTCTGCAGGGCCTGGAAGACAGAGTTGTTCTGCCTGGCCTTTGTCTTGGAAGCAACTTGATCCCCTTCCCCTCTTTCCTTTCTCCTTCTGTGATGGAACTCTTATTTGGGGACTTCCCTGGCTTTTTTCTGGCCCATGTAGGACCAGTCTGGATGGTTGGCATGGTGAAGGTTTGACATTTTCATCCCCAAAAAGTTTTTGATTTGAGTTTCTACTGAAATGAGGCTGCATTTTAATGTTGTGTTTTAATCATGTTTTTAAGTTGTATTTTAATCAATTGTTTTATACTTGGTGTTAGCCGCCCTGAGCCCGGCCTTGGCTGGGGAGGGCGGGGAATACATTATTATTATTATTATTATTATTATTATTATTATTATTATTATTATTATTATCCCCTCTTGCCGTTTCCAGCAACTGAGATTCAGAAGCATTGCTGCTTTTGACTGTGGCTGGTAGCCCTTAATAGTCCTCTCCTCCTCCATGAATTTGTCTAATCCTCTTTTGAAGCTGTTACGGCAAAAATCTGGGTGCGAGGCTGCTCTGCCACCCAGCTCATCGGACTCAGTCCGTGGGTCCCTGCGGAGGAAAATGAGCTCAGCCGGAGACAGGAGCAAACTGCAGAAGATCCAAGTTTATTGGCCAACAGGTTCAAGACGAGATTGAACAGTGAGAAAGGGGTGACATGAGTTTTTGAAACTTCCCTCCATGTCCCAGAATACAGTGCAAAACACGTCATGAATACATTAAAGAGAGGTTTGGTTACACAGATTACATCATGAATATATTAAAGGGAGGTTGGGTTACACAGATTAACATATGGAGGAGGGAGGGGGGAATATGCAGAGCTACACCGGATTAACATAAGGAGGAGGGAGGGGGGAATATGCAGAGCTGGAGATATGCACAGATAAACACTTCCTGGGGATGAGAAAACAATGGTCTCAAATATGCATAGTCTGGCACCTGACATTGCCTGGAGGAAAGGCTGATCAGAGCAAACTGGCACGTTGATTTTCTATGAATTTTATAGATTTTAGTCCCTTTTGACATTGACAATTGGAAATAAATTGATATATTGTAGCGAAGAAGAAGGTGAAGAAGACATGCCCCCCCCTTCCGTAACAGAAGCCATCCAAGCTGGTCGCCACCTCTGCTTCCTGTGGCAGGGAGTTCCACAGTCTAACTCTGCACTGCATGAAGAAGGACTTTATTTGGCCTGTCCTGAACCTTCCAACCTTCAGCTTCATTGAACATCTAGGAATTCCACTGTTATGAAAGAGGGAGCGAAAAACTTTCTCTTTCTAATTAATTAATTTAGACAGAGCTTTGTAAAACACTAAGCAGAAGAACGAGTGGAGTTAATCTGGGATTGGGAGGGCTTGATCCAGAGTGCAGGACCAAGAAGCCATTTTTTGCCATGAATCAGCTGGTCGGTTCCCAAGCCTTCATGTCTGGCTTGAGTTTAGCAAGTTGAAAGAGACATGCTGTTGTGCATTTAGTACATCTTCTTGAGAATGATCCTGTTGCATGCGGTCAGATAGTCTTTGCAGGTTTTGGAATTAAGACCAGAACCTCCTGGAACTCTTTGGCCACAGGCAATGTTGGGAAGAGAGTCCTGCGCCAAGAGACACCAACCTTCTTCCATGCTCCCTTCAGCTCTCTAAAAAACTGTCGCTTATTTTCATCCTAGCAGCAACTAGGAACTTCTGAAGTCTAAGTCACTGTGTGGTGGGAATTAAGAGCCACTTAATTAAACGGTAGTGATGTATGGAAGTGAGAGCTGGCCGAAGAATGGATGCTTTTGAATTCTTGTGCTGGAGGAGACTCATGGACTGCAAGAAGATCCAACCGATCCATTCTTAAGGACATTAGCCCTGAGTGCTCACTGGAAGGACAGATCCTGAAGCTGAGGCTCTGATACTTTGGCCACCTCATGAGAAGAGAAGACTCCCTGGAAAAGACCCTGATGTTGGGAAAGATGGAGGGCACAAGGAGAAGGGGACAGCAGAGGACGAGATGGTGGGACAGTGTTCTTGAAGCCACCAGCATGAGTTTGACCAAACTGCGGGAGGCAGTGGAAGACAGGAGTGCCTGGCATGCTCTGGTCCAGGGGGTCACGAAGAGGCGGACACCGCGAAATGACCAAACAATAACAACAACAATGAAACAGTTCTCATGTCCTTGTCCAATGCAGGGCATTTCAGCCAGATGTCCCTTGGGGTCTCTTCCAACTCTACAATTCCATAATTCCATAATTAGTGTTGAAGCAACAGAAGATGGCAAATGTAGGTTAAGAGAGAGATCCTTTTCAGACTTTCCCACCCAATTGTCTCTTGCCCATTTGCAGAAAAAAAAAGCCACAGCAATCAGCTCTTGGCCATTCAGATGCAAAAGAACTGGGGGGGGGGGGTTAGAGTTGGGATTTGTTGAAGGAAAGGAAGGCAGGACTAGTCCACCTCCACTGGCCCCTGGAGAGGACTTGATTGAAAACAGGGAGGGGGGCAACAGGTTATCTGGGACCACATCAAGGCCAAGGTATCTCTCCACTGGTGTCTCTGAATACTAGTTGCTGAGGGTCACAGTTGGGGGCTGCTGTTGCTGTGCTTGCATCCTGCTTAAGGCTATGGTTAATAATAATAATAATAATAATAATAATAATAATAATAATAATAATTTATTTATACCCCGCCCATCTGGCTGGGTTTCCCCAGCCACTCTGGGCAGCTTCCAACAGAACACTAAAATACAATAACCTATTAAACATTAAAAGCTTCCCTAAACAGGGCTGGCTTCAGATGTCTTCTAAAAGTCTGGTAGTTGCTCTCTTTGACATCTGGTGGGAGGGCGTTTCACAGGGCAGGTGCCACTACCAAGAAGGCCCTCTGCCTGGTTGCCTGTAACTTGGCTTCTCGCAATGAGGGAACCGCCAGAAGGCCCTTGGCACTGGACCTCAGTGTCTAGGCAGAACGATGGGGGTGGAGACGCTCCTTCAGGTATACTGGACTAAGGCTGTTTAGGGCTTTAAAGGTCAGAACCAACACTGGTTTAAACCATGGAGTCTCTTGGGCTTGCTGATCAGAAGGTCGGCAGTTCCAATCCCCATGACTGAGCTCCCCTTGCTCTGTCCCAGCTTCTGCCAACCTGGCAGTTCGAAAGCACACCAGTGCAAGTAGATAAATAGGTACCGCTGTGGTGGGAAGGTAAACGGCGTTTCCGTGTGTTGTGGTTTCCATCAAAGTGTCCCGTTGCACCAGAAGTGGTTTAGTGCTGCTGGCCACACGACCCGGAAAGCAGTCTGTGAACAAAGGCCAGCTCCCTTAGCCTGAAAGTGAGATGAACGCCGCAACCCCATAGTCACCTTTGACTGCACCTAACCATCCGGGCGCCTTTATTGTATCTTCTTTCTTGAGGGCTGTGGAAGTTTGAGTGTCTATCTGTCAGGGCTGCGATTCCTGCATTGCAGGGGGCTGGACTAGATTGCCCTTGGGGGTCCCTTCCAACTCTCCAATTCTATGATTCTACGGTGTTCTAAGCTTGGTGGCGCATCTGAAGCCCTGGATGCCAATGTTGGTGGGTGTGGAGACGAGCTGAGCATGGGAACAGGGAGGGACCAGACGTGGGTTTCCATGGCCAGGATGTGGCTCTGCTGAGGTGTTTCCTGGTCCAGGAGAGAGCACCACCAAGGCACCAGCCTTTGGCTGACCTCCCTTCCCTCCTGGCCTGAGACACTGGAATTTGATTTCCGAAAAAGAGCTTGCGACTCTTTGCCTCAAAGCCTCCAGGAGCAGCTCAGCTCTTCCACCCCAAGTGGGTTGGAGTAAACGGGCTAGCCTGTGGAACTCCCTCCCACAGGAGACACCAACTTGGATGGTTTTAAAAGAGGATTAGACATGTTTATGGAGGAGGGTGTGTGTGTTAGCATAACGGCTATGCTCTGCAGATGATTCTGAATGCCTGGAAACCACAGGAGGGGGAAAGTGATGCCCTCTTGCACAGATCCTGCTTGTGGGTTTCCCAGGGGGGCACCTGGTTGGCCACTGTGAGAAGAGGATGCTGGGCTCAATGGGCCATGGGCCTGATCCACCAGAGCGATGCTTCTGTTCCTCTGTTCTTCAGCTCTCTGTGGTCAGGGTGGGGTTTGAGAGCAGAGCACACTCTGCATGCGTGCAGAGAACCTCTCGGAGGGCGAAGCCTTGGCACTGAACCCGGGGCTTCTGGCGCCTTGGTTCCTTTTCACCCTTGCCTTCCGTGTCCGCCTGCAACAGAGGCCTTCCTGGAATGTGGAGGTCTGGCGTGGGGCTTGCTCTGGGTCTGCTGCTGCCGGCTGGACCGAAACCAGTGTGGGTCAGGGGGGTCTTCCCAGTGCCTCCTGCAACCAGTCTCTCTCTCTGCTGCAGGAACTGGTGTGCTTACGTGGTCTCTCGCGGCGTGAGCTGCGTCGTGGAGGATGGCGTGGACACCTACGTCAAGCCAGATTACCAGCCGTGCGTCTGGGGGCAGCTCCAGTGCCCCCGTGTCATCACGTGAGTGTGGGGAGAATTGGAGGGGGCACGGAGGGCTGCTGGTGGGCTGTGCTGCTGCTGGCTGCCTGGGTGGGGCACTGTGGGGCAGATGGGGTGGAGTGGCGGATGCCTGTGGCTGCTGCCTGGCGTGTGCCCAGCCCATCAAGGGAAGAGGCGGGCGGGGAGGGGTCGCCTGCCCCCTGGTGGGCATCTTCAGGACTGCAGGAGGATGCGGCTCCTTCAGCTGCCCAGGAGAGGCGGGTGCGTCTGCCAGTCAGTGCCTGCAGAGGGAGTCTCTGGCCTTCTCCTCTGCTGTGCTGATTTGGAGGGCAGAGTGTCCAGACCCTCCGGTGTAGTGTTCCCAAAGCAAGGAAGGAGTGGACTCTGATTAATACAATACAATTTAATAGGATTAAATTGACCGATGGGCTGGAATAGACCCCCAAAACGGACTTTGGACATGCCTGGAGTAATAGAATTGTAGAACTGGAAGGTGTGGGAATGTTGTGGATAGTAGGAGAGGATATATTGATTTAATATCATCCTCCCTCCCTCATGCTAGTGAGCTGGTAGCAGAATACATTCCCCTGTATATAGCAGGAAGCTGGTTGGTAGATTCATTAGAATCTCTTGAGTTAAGCAATCCAGTCTGGCTTGTCCAGATTGGATTTGTTCCTGGTAAATTCCCCTTTTATTCTCTCTTAAAGACACAACAGTCTCCTCTTAAAAGTAACAAGGAGTTTACTTACATCCAGTTCACAGTATGATCCTGAAGGCAGGCTTTTGTTTGTAGTTACAGGACAGGGTTTGAGTCCATCCCGTACAAGGATTGAGCCCACATGCTGCTGGCTGAGGGCCAGCAGACAGCAAAAAGAGCATCAAGAGAGCAGCCTCAAGACCAGCCCTTTTATGGGGTCTCCCAGGGTCACGCCCACCTACCTGGTCACACACAGGGGGAGGATGCTCCAGACCAGGTGTGACAGGAAGTCCTCCTGGCTGGAGCAACATCCCCCTGTGGGTCCACTCTGGCCAAACAGGAAATGCTGTACTTGACTGCTTTCTGTGATGTCACATCCCACAGAAGGGACCCCCAAAGGTCCTGCAGCCCAACCCCCTGTAACGCAGGAATCACAGCTGAAGAATCCCTAACTGGCAGCTATCTGAAACACCCAGGGCACCCCTTGCCCCAGTCCCAGTCCGGAGACCAGTGCTTTTCTTTCTCCCAACCAGCAGGTATCGAAGCTTCGTTCGCCCTCGCTACAAGGTGGCCTACAAGACTGTCTCAGACATGGAGTGGCGCTGCTGCCCCGGCTACTCGGGTGACGACTGTGCCGAAGGTGGGGTGCCGCCCACCACGCCCCGCCCACGAACTCAGCCCGTCCGTCCCAACCTCTCCGGCTTCAGCAACACGCTTAGCGGTCTTGGAGGAGAAGGTACCCCAGGCAGGATCCAGGGGGAAAGATGCTTTGCCACCCCAACCCAGGAGGATGAGGCGGGGGGCTGGACCCACACACTGGGCAGGACCCTCACCTCCCCCCACCACTGCAGGCCAAGTCACCAATGTCCCAATGCCAACCCCGGTGGCACGAGATGTGTTTAGTTATATAAATGAGAGAATTCCTGGATGCAGAGCTCTAAGTTTGGGGCAAGTACTCTTTGGTGAGAGAACCCCAGCTCTTAGACCTTTAAAATATGCCCTTTAATGTGAGTTCCAAAGTTTCCCTCTTCCCCCAGCAAAGGAAAGAGACCACACACTTGTTAAGTTAAAAATGGTCAGGTTCATGTGCTTCAGAGAAGTGGCACAGGCAGAAAAATTAGCTGTTAGAAAGTAGTGAAAGTTCCTAAATTATTGGCATAGGAACTCAAGAGTGGCTTGTGAGAGCCATGCAGTCTGAGCTGGAGCAACCAACTCAAACCTCTTCACTAGCAGACTGGTTTGATTAGCCTTAAGGGAAGTGGAGTAGCTAAGCCTGGCAGGACAGCTTACTCTATGGTATTAACACCTTCATGCCTTAATTAGACTCAAGCATGTTGGTTATGTGAGGCTGACCAACTCTTGGGAGATTTAAGCTCATAACCTCAGCTTGGAGCTTAGCTTTGAAAGAGGCATTTAGTAAATTCGGTCTGTGGAGCTGAGCCCAATTTTGTCTCTCCTGATCCAGGTGTTTCCATTTCTGCACATTCTCAAAGCATCTTTGCAAGACCTTAGATGGGAGCTCACCAGCAGCTCAGGATCAGCACAGTGCAGCTCAGTTCCCTTGCATAGAGGGTCTGATTCCCTGCTGGGTGGAGCAGCTGCTTTGCCAGGTGACAGACCTGAGTGGAGGTGTCCTGATGTGGCTCTCTTCTCTCTCTTTCTCCTCTCCCAGGGCACAGGGACTCTGAGAAGGTCCGGCAGCTGGAAGAGAAAGTCCAGCACCTGAGCAAACAGCTGCAGGACCTGCAGTCCACCATGGAGACCAGCAACACCAAACTGGCTGAGGACGTCCGCCGAGCCGTCGAGTCCTCCTTGAACGGCAAGCAGCCGGCGGACGCAGCCGCCCACCCGGAAATGAAGGAGACCCTCAACGAGATCCAGCGCCACTTGCAGCGCCTGGACAACCGCATCTCCAACCACGAGAACGGGCAGGGGGTGGCCCAGGGAGGCGGGACAGACATCCACGGCGAGGTCCTGCGGGAGGTGGAGCGCACCATCCACGAAACCTGCTCCTCCTGCGTGACGGGCGTCTTCGACCTGCGGCAGCAGCGGGAGGAAGACCAGGACCGCATGCGGGCTCTGGAGAAGCTGGTGGCCTCCGTGGACCAGCGAAACCGGGATGCTGTGGACACCGTCCGGCAACACGTCAGCCGCCTGGCCTCCCAGCCGCCTGAGGATTGCTGCGCCCGGGCCGAGAGCAGGGTGAGCGGGTTGGAGCGGCGCCTCGACGCCGTCACGGAGGCCCTCTCCGCCCTCAGCGAGCACGTGGCGGGGCGCAGGACACCCCCGCCGCCTCCATGGAGCGTGGACCGGCGCATGTCGGAGGTGGAGAGCCGGGTCAACACCACGCAGCGCAGCCTGGAGGAGCACTTTGGGGACCTCCAGATCATGCTGGAAGGGGCGGATGAGCGGCTGCGCCGTGCGGAGGGCCAGCTGGACTCGGCGTTCTCCCGCCTGAACGACTTCCAGAGCCACGTGGGGCGGGCGCTGGCCAACCTGTCGAGGGATGTGGGCGCCCTGAAGGACAGCAGCCTGCAGCAGCAGGGGGCGCTGGAGCGGGTGCACAGCACGGCCCACGCCTGCACGCAGATCTGCGCCCCTGCGGGCAACCAAGACTCTCAGATCAGCACCATCCTGAGCGACCTGGAGCGGAGGCTGCTGGACACGGAGGGGCAGCTGCGCGTCCTGGGCAGCAACCTCCACCAGCTGGACGTCTCGGGGAAGCTGCGCAGCCTGCAGGGTCTGGTGGGCTCCCACAGCGACGCCCTCAGCCGACTGGCAGGGGAGGTGGGCGAGCTGGAGAACCGCATGGTGGTCTCCGTCAGTGCCGGGCCCCCCGAGCTGGTGCTGCAGGCCAACCGGACCCGCCAGCGTCTGGAGGAGCTGGAGAAGGAGGTCCGGGGGCTGGAGCAGCTCTCCTGCGGACAGGAGTGCGCCCAGCTGCGCGAGGAGGTGGGCCAGCTGCGGTCCGAGGTGGAGGTCTGCCAGGCTGCCTGCCAGCCTCCTGGGCGGCGCCCTGACCTGGGCAGTGGCGGCGGCAAGGAGGCAGGGGACGCCTCCCGGCCACTGGACGGCTTCAGCGTGATCGGGGGCAGCTCCAGCGTCCACCTGCAGTCCTTGCAGGGCGAGCTGTCGGAGGTCATCCTGGGCTTCAGCTCCCTGAACGAGACGCTGGCCGGGCTGCAGGCCACCGTGGAGAAGCACCAGACGGACATCCACGAGCTGGGCACCACCAAGGACCACATCATCGCCGAGATCAACCGGGTCCAGCAGGAGGTGACGGAGCACGTCAGCGAGAGCGAGGAGCGCTTCCAGGTGCTGGGGCGCGAGGTGCAGCGCTTTGGGGGCGCCCTGCGCGTGGAGGCCTCCGACTGCCGGCGGGCTTCCGGGGGGCTGGCGGAGAGGCTGGCCAAGCTGGAGGGGGCATGCGAGAGGTTGGACACCGTCTCCGGGAGCCTGCGCAAGATCAAGGAGGGGCTGGACAAGCACGTCTCGGCCCTGTGGGGCTGCCTGCGGGAGGTGAACGGGACCCTGCAGACCCACGGAGCCCTCCTGGACAAGATCCACGGCAGCCAGCTGGGCACCATCCACCGCCGGCTCAGCACCCTCAACGGCTCCCTCCAGACCTTGCAGGGGCAGCTGCACGGCCTCACCCTGCAGGATTTCACAGGTACAGACTCTGGGGCAGACGGCAGGGGGCAGGGCGGGGGGGGGGCTTTTGCCTCTGTCTCTGCCTTGACATCTAATGTTCTTCTCCATCTGCAGGACCTCCTGGGCCCCCTGGACTGGAGGGCCCCATGGGGAAGCAGGGGCCCGTAGGCCCAGCTGGGCCCCCTGGCAAGGACGGAAGGACCGGCTCTGTGGGGCCTCCAGGTGAGCAACTGGCCAGGCTGAGTTTTTGCATCATGGTGTCTGACAGCAAGATGACCCTCTGGGTCCCTTCCTATGGTTCTGTGCCTCCCTCGGAAGGGGGGTGGGCTAGATGACCTTTGGGAATCCCTTCCAGCTCTACAATTTATGGGTTGCTTGGCTTCCCAGAGCCCATTGTGTCCCAGCACCCCTTTCCTTGCCCTGGGAGCACCAGGGGATCGGGGCCTTTGGAAGGTCACAAGAGTCTCCCCAGAACAATTAACCCTCCATGTGCTGCAGTGGGCTGGCACCCTCTCCTGGACAGAGGGGGAGGTGCACTGAGAAGGGGTCCCCTTCCCTGCCCCATGCTGGGTTGCTCTGCCCCATCTGAGACTGTGAGACCTTCTCCACCACCTCAGGTGTGCACACCTGCCTGGTTGACCACACATGACCCCCCCCAGCCTCCCTTCTGGAGAGCACCCAGTCTTGTCTCTAGGGGGTTGGGGGCTCCATTCATTAATACCCCAGGCCTGCTTGTTGCAGAGACAGGAGAGGGCCTTCTTGGTGGTGGCTCCTAGGCATCTTAGGAACTCCCTGCCTTGAGAAGGTCGACTGGTTCACTCCTTGCTGTCTTTCCACCAGCATCTAAAGACTCCCTTATTCCAATAGGCATTTGGGAACTGACTATTTTATTTTATTTTTAAAGCAAAGGGCTTGTAATTGTACTGGACTGTTTTTACCGTATTGGCCTAAATATAAGCCTCACTTTTCCTCCAAATTCCAACCGTGAAAAGTTAAAGTACGGCTTATATTTACAACCTTACGATATGCAGCTAAGAGCACAGGGCAAACAGCGGCAGGAGTGCCGCAAAGCGGCGCCCGCCCCCATGCCTAGTCCCCCGTCTTCTTCCCCCAAGGCCGGGGAGGGAGAGAGCGAGGAAGGGGAACGGCTGCTGGCAAGGCAGCCCAGCTCCCCCCCCGCCCCCCCAATATGCAGCCAGGAGCAGCGAGGAAGGGAGCAGCTTATATTCGGGGGCTTTTTCTTTTTTCCTCCCCCGCCTTCCTTCCAATTTTAAAGGTGCAGCTTATATTCGGGTGCAGCTTATATTCAGGCCAATATGGTATTATCTGTATCTTAAGAGATTTGTTTTCATTCCGTTAGGGTTTAATTACTTTTTAGTTATGATCCATGATATGTTTTTAGCTTTGCATCTCTTCCCTGGGTCTTAATTTGTGCAAGCTGCCTTGAATCCTGGCCTGGGTTCAAAGGCGGGATCTGAATAAATATAATAACAATAATATGTTTCCGAGCACAATTCAAAGTGTTGGTGCTGACCTTGAAAGCCCTAAACGGCCTCAAAGGCCCAGTATCCCTGAAGGAGCGTCTCCACCCCCATCGTCCAGCCCGGACACTGAGGTCCTGTGCTGAGGGCCTTCTGGCAGTTCCCTCCCTGCAAGAAGCCAAGTTACAGGGAACCAGGCAGAGGGCCTTCTCGGTGGTGGCACCTGCCCTGTGGAACGCCCCCTCCCATCAGATGTCAAGGAAATAAACAACTATCTGACTCTTAGAAGATATCTGAAGGCAGCCCTGTTTAGGGAAGCTTTTAATGTTTAACAGACCACTGTATTTTAATACTTTGTTGGAAGCTGCCCAGAGTGGCCAAGGAAACCCAGCCAGATGGGTGGGGTATAAATAATAAATTATTATTATTATTATTATTATTATTATTATTATTGAAATTAATGAATTAACAAGTGGGATGGGGATGTCCACTCCCACCTCTCCCTTGTCCCCGTGAGTCTCACCCGTCTTCCCTTGTCTCTTGCAGGTCTCCCCGGAGAACAAGGTAATGACTGGGCACAGCTGATAGGGCTGGCGGTGTGTGTGTGTGTGTGTGTGTGTGTGTGTAGGTGCTGCTGCTCCTGTCCACTGCAGCAGGGTGGGGGTGGGGGGGTGGGACTGGTTCCAGCAGCCAGCACAGCCAGTCATCTCCCCATGCCTCCACATACCCTGTTCCCTCCTCTGTGGGGAAGCATTCAAAGCAGCGTCTGGGGGGGGGGGGGTGTGAGCCTTGGGACTGTTGGAAAAAACACCTGGGAAGGCCACCACCTTCCCAAGACACAGGGGCGTCTCTCCAATGGTCGCTCTCTGGCTGTAAATCTCCCTCAGTCCAGAGAGCGACCCCTCCCTCCTGAGAGGAGCGCACTTGTCTTCTGGCTTCTCATTGCAGAAGAAAGAGACAATCAGTAGCTCTAAACTACTTTATTTTACAGTGTATATATAAAGAATCCACCCGCATGTCTGTGCTCTCTGAGCATCAGTACAGAAAAGCATCACACAGAAGTGAAACTGAACTCCCAAGAGTGCTGAGACTTCCTTTCTCACACAAAGTGCTACGTACTGGAGCAGAACATGTGGATAAAAATCCCAACAGAGACTTCAGGCAGAGCCTTAGAGTGAGCTCAGGGCTGCCTAGCAATAGCTCCCCAGGGAGGCGAACGGGGTCTTTGCCCTCTGGAGAGATCAGGGGCTGAACCTGGGCTGTGCAACACAGCTGCCCTCCCCAAGAGCTTGCAGAATGGCCCCTGGGGTGAATCTACACACAGAAAAAAACACACTACAAATAAAAGTCAGAATTTAAATCGTTAAAACAAAAGATAGAATAAAAAACACTGTGGAAGATCTCTTAGAAATTTTTTTGCTCTCCAGCGCCATCTGGTGTTGCAGGTTTATAACACATTCAAAATGCTGTTTTTTGACTAATGTGGCTGAGTCCCCAGGTCCCTGCTGTGAGGAGCGGCTGGACAAATGGACAGGCCTGGGTGGGAGTGTCTTGATTTATTTAGTTATTTATTTCATAAATTTATAAATTTCTTGATTGTAAAAGAAGAAGAAAATCACATCAAATAGGCTTACAAAAAAGACAAAGCGATAAAATTATCAAAAGGAAAATGAACGGCAGTAATTTAAGACATCTGAAAAGTTGAAATAGAAACAGACTTAAAACAGGGTTGCGTCAACTTTCTAAACATCTGGGCAGGCTTGTCTAAGCAAGAATGTTTTTAGCCGGCGCCAAAAAGAGTCCTGTGAAGGTGCCAACCTGATCAAGAGGCAGGGAGTTCCGAAGTGCAGGTGGTGCTCACTAAGAGACTGAATTCGTACAAACGCAGAACAGGTGTTATGAGGGAAGCAGGCACATACAGAGTGAGTTGCCAGCACAGAAACCAGCCAGTTCTTGAGAGCCAGTTTCTTGTGGGTGGTCAATGCAGGGAGAAAGGGAGAAGTCCCTGAAAGTTTTTCTGTGTCCCCCCCCCGTCCACTTGCAGGCCTGCCTGGGCCACCTGGAACAGCGCCCAAGGTGTCCTTCACTGCAGCACTGACCGCCCGCCACGTGGAGACAGGGACCATCGCCTTCGACCGGGTGCTGCTGAACGATGGGGACGCCTACGACCCGAAATCTGGTCAGTGAGGGGCTGGGAAATGCAGGAAGGAGAAGATGGGACTTGGGGTGGGAGGGCCTCAGAAAGACAGGTGTGTGGGAATGTTCGGGGTGGCAGGAGAGGATATGTTGTTTATTAACATCCTTCCTAACTTACATTCCCCTTTTTACATGCACAGCAGATAGCTGGTTGCAGGCTCGTGATAGCTGGTTGCAGGCTCGTGTGAGCCTCTCACTATTATACAATTCGGTCTGCCTCAGATTGAATTATACGTTCCTGTTAAGTTTCCTTGAATTCCTCTTAAAAGAATAAAGATGCCACAATCTTGTTTAAAGTCAATAAAAAGAAGTTTACTTACATCAGTTCACAGTTGGGTTCCTGGAGGCAGACTTAGTTACAAATATGTACATGTGGCTCTATCCCATAGGGAGGAATGATCTCTGAGAAGCTAGCAGGGCAGTCCTAGCTAGAAGCTGGTCAAACATAGAAGGGAAATGAAAAAGAGGGAGAGTGGCAGCATGCCTTGTCCTTTTGTTACCTGTACAGGTGAGGTCACGCCCACCTTCTATCACATGCAAAAGGAAGGATGCTCCAGCCAGGAGGAACAGGAAGTTTCGACTGGCTGGACCAAACATTCCCTTGCATGTCCACTCTAGCATTACCAGGAATGTTGTACTTGGCTGCTCCCAGCTTCCTGAAATGAAGAGGGGAATGCGCTCTGCTACCAGCTCACTAGTGTGAGTGAGAAAGGATATTATTTAATCAACATATCCTCTCTTCCTATCCTCAACATTCCCACACCCAGCAGGTGCTCTGGCGTGACTCTGCTGACTTGCACCAGGGTGTCAGTCTTAAACGGGACGTTCTGGGATCCAAACGGAAGCTGCCATCACCTTCTCTGATCTGGGATGGTAAAACAGGACAGTGGGGGGGGATGGGCATTTGGTTGGACACTCTGAGAGGAGGATCCTGTACTGGATGGACCACGGGCCTGATCCAGTGGGCTTTCCTAATGTTCTGATGTTCTCGGGGGTAGAAGAACTGGAGCTCCCAAAGCAGGGAGGGTGTTTGGGGTGGGGAGCAAGGCAGGTGGGCGGACCAATGCCAGGCACCCGTAACGGACCTCTCCTCCGTGCAGGAATCTTCACCGCTCCGTTTCCTGGCCGCTACCTGGTCAGCGCCATCCTGACTGGCCACCGGGGGGAGAAGATTGAGGCGGTCCTCTCCCGCTCCAACCAGGCCATCGCCCGCAGCGACTCAGCCGGCTACCAGCCCGAAGGCCTGGAGAACAAGCCGGTGGCCGAGAGGCAGCCCAGCACCGGAGCGCTGGCCGTCTTCACCCTCGTCGTCCCCATGGAGGCCGGAGAAACTCTCTGCGTGGACCTGGTCTCCGGCCGGCTGGCCCGCTCCTCGGATGAGCCACTGACTGTCTTCAGCGCAGCCCTGCTCTATGAGGAAGACCTGGGGGTCTAGGCGGCTTCTGGGCTGGGGAAGGGGCTGGCTGAAGCAGTGCCTCTCTCCAGCCTGGGAAGGGAGAGCTGAGGACCCCTCCACACTGCCCTCTTGCAGCCCCGGCCAAGCCTCCCCTCCTCCCACCTCTGGGCCAACACCGCAGGGAGGGCGTCCCTTACAGCTGCCAGGCTCTCCTCTTGCTGGCACCCCCTGCCCCGTGGCCTCTCTGCCACCCACGGGCAGCACAAAGCTTGCAAGACTCTCTCTCTTCCCAAGGCAGTGTGGGGAGGAAGGCAGAATTCTGCCCTCTGCCCCACACAGCTCCCCAGGCCTGGCGGGGGTGGTGTGCCACTGCCCAGGCCAACAGAAAGTGCCACCTCAATGCCAGCTGCATCCGTGGCCCAGCGGGAATGAAAAAGTCCCCTTTGTTATTTATCTGTGTCTGTCATACCCCAGAGAAAGGACCCCTCCCTCCTTGTGCCACTGCCCTCCACCACCAGCCGGCTTGCTCTGTCACAGCTTTGCCACTGCTGGGGCTGCCTCTTCTCGCCACGTCCACCGCAGGGCTGCTCAGATGCCAGTGCTATGCCAGGCTTGCCATGGATGGGCCAGACACAGGAGCCCACCCCAAGGAGCCAACACCGCCATTCACGTGAGATGAGGAAGAGAGGCCCCTTTGGGGGGAGGGAGGAGGGGGTGGGTAGAGGAGGAGGAGGAAGAAGAGGAAGAGGAGGAAAGGGCCTCCCTCCAGCCTCCGTCTCCTGTGTGGGTCCCCCTTCATGTATATGCTGTGTAAAGGCCCAACTCAGCTATCAATATAATTATTGAATAAAGAAACACAACTTTTTTAAAAAAACCAACACCACCAACCACGGCCCTTTGCTTTATCTGTCATCTGGGGATCATTCATTCATTCATTCACTGTTTTTATTTATATGCAGTTTTTCCACAGAAAAATGTCACACTTAAACAAACGAAGCAGGAATGCATTTCAAAGCCAAAAGATGCAAACATCTGTTTCATAACAACAAAGCAAAACAACACACTGCCAAATGTAACGTGAAAAAAGGCATTTCTGTACCAGAAAGATAACAAGATTGCATAAACCCCACACCCAAAAGCAAAAATAACTAGGAGGCTTTGCAGTTCTGCGTTGGGCCTGAACAGCAGCCACTGGCACAGAGGCTTCCAAGGACAAGGCGGCGGCGGCGGGGGGGTGTTGGTGTGTGTCTCCCTTGCGCCCCAAAAGGGCACCAGCTCTCTCAGCCACTGCTGCCACTGTCCTCCATCTGGAACCATCCGTGCCACATGGTGTTTTAACAGAGCAACAAGAGTCAAAACCCCGGACTCGGCTACATTAGTAAAGAAAAAACATTCTACATGTGTTAAAACACTGTGACACCAGATGGTGCCGTAGAGCAGAAAACTTTTCTACACAGTTTAACATAATCATGATAACCAAAAACAAATGAACCCTAATTTCTGACTTATTTATAGCACCCCCCCCCCGTGTGTAGATCCATCCCAGGTCTCTGCCCCCAGGAGCCCGCAGTCAGAATTTCAACTGGAGCAGGAGGAGGATATTCACAAATGCCACACTCTGGGCTTAGGTCTCAGGTATTTTGGCTGCAGGTGGGCAGGGGGCTTTACTGAATGAGGCTGGACTTTGCGTGGTGGGGGGGTCACAAGAACAGCTTCTCGGCAGGGAGGAGAGGTGGGCAAGTGGCCCTGTCTTTTGGCAGCTGGTGGGATGGCTGGGCAGGCGAAGAGGGAGGGGCAGGTGGCTTCCTCTGGGCACAGTGGGGTGAGCCCGAGGGGGGCACTTGGCTCCACAGGGTCTCCCTCACAAGGGCTGAGGGAGCAATGGGCGGATGGCTGCTCTCCTCTGGGGTTGGGCTGGACCCCCAGGCTGAGATTTACGGCCCAGAACCTGCGCTAAAAACTCAGATATATAAGCGAGGCGCCAAATGGCTCCTTAAACCAGGGTTACAGGCGCCAAAACAAAACGCCCCCAGTTGCCATTGGGGGGGCCCGGACGGCTCAAAAGTCATGTTTTTTATAAGACTTTTCCACCCCTGAAATTCATTATGATAAAATACAACTGATGGAATTCTTCAGGATGTGCTGTGAGTATGTGTGAAAACAGTCAAGAACCAAAGATCGCCAGGGATGCACCTCCGGGTGCTGGAGATGTCGGGCATCATCCTGGCCCCTGGACATCTTCACTGGGTCGCAAGAGGCCGATAGGCAGGTGCAAAATGTGCCTGGCAAATTTCAGACACTGCCCAGGACCCTCTGATGATGTCAGACACCAACTGCTTGTTCATGAGTTACAGAAAGAGACAGAGGCAGAATTCAATCTCTTTTCTCAGTGAATATACAGTATTTTTCGCTATATAGGATGCACCGGACGATAAGACGCACCTAGTTTGTGGGGGAAGAAACAAGAAGAAAAAAATTCTGAATCCCAGAAGCCAGAACAGCAAGAGGGATCTGGCTTCTGGGATAGCCTCTTGCTGTTCTGGCTTTGGGGACAGCTTGTGAAGCCTCCGCAGGGCGGGGGGGGGGAGGCACCCCGCTGTCCTGTGGAGGCTTTGCGCAGCCATCCCCAAGCTAGGACAGTAAGATGGAGCGCTGCGCAGCGTTCCGTCTCCCTGTTCTGGCTTTGGGCTTAGCCGCGCAGCCTGCATTCACTCCATAAGACGCCCACACATTTCCCCTTACTTTTTAGAAGGGAAAAAGTGTGTCCTATAGAGTGAAAAATACGGTATATCTGAAGGTGGCCTTCCACTCCAGTCTTCTGGCCATGGAAGAATTGAGAATCAGCGTTGGGGAAGTTGATGCCTAACTTAAAACCGTATTTTTCGCTCTATAAGACGCACCAGACCACAAGACGCACCTAGTTTTTGGAGGGGGAAAACAAGAAAAAAAATATTCTGAATCTCAGAAGCCAGAACAGCAAGAGGGATCGCTGCGCAGCGAAAGCAGCAATCCCTCTTGCTGTTCTGGCTTCTGGGATAGCTGCGCAGCCTGCATTCGCTCCATAAGACGCACACACATTTCCCCTTACTTTTTAGGAGGGAAAAAGTGAGTCTTATAGAGCAAAAAATACGGTAATTTTAAACTGTTATTTCACCAACTACCCATCTCTTGTGTTTTTGCTCTTTCCACCGGCGAACAAGGCAACACCTCTCTCAGCCGGCCTCCAGGACATTTAAATGCCACCGCAAAGGATCCTTATTTCATTCCATCCCTACCTTCACAGCCCACCTTCCTTCTGGGGGTGGAGCCCAGGGAGGCGCAGACCAGGGCGGGGGGCTTGGTGGGGGTCTCCCATCCAGACACTGACCAGACTCAGACCTGCTTAGCTTCAGAGAGGTGCTGGCTCTCCCTTCAGAAAAGCAGCTGGTCCTTTGACTCCCCTTCATTGGAGCTTTTTATACAGAGGTGGGGGGGGGCAAATATCAGGGATTCGTTAGCTGTGGTACCTGCATTGCAGGGGGTTGGGCTGAATGACCTTTGGGGTGTCCCTTCCACCTCTTCCATTTTGATTCAAACATGCCACTCTCTCCCCTATTTACAGCCCCACATATATAACCCTCAAAGCCCTCTGGGGCCTTGCCTGCCCAGACCTGACATTTTCTCTGCCCTTTGACCCTGAGGGTACCAGCCCCCTTTGACCTCCCTCCTTAGCCCCCCCAATGCCACCCAAAGCACCTGTGTCAAGCCCTCTTCACCCCTCCAAGCTCCCCTTTTCTGTGAAGTTCTTGCCCCAAGGCCCCTATCCATGCACTGGCTCCCGGTGGAGTACAGGGTCAGGTTTAAGGTGCTGGTTTTAACCTTTAAAGCCCTATATGGCCTAGGACCCTCGTATCTATGGGACCGCCTCTCCTGGTATGTCCCATGGAGGACCTTATGGTCTTCAAACAAAAACATCTTGGAGGTTCTTGGCCACAGGGAGGTTAGCCTGGCCTCAAGCAGAGCCTGGGCTTTTTCAGCCGTGGCCCCGATCTGGTGGAACACTCTGTCACAAGAGACCAGGGCCCTGCGGGATTTGACATCTTTCCGCAGGGCCTGCAAGACAGAGCTGTTCCATCAGGCCTTTGGCCAAGGCACAGTCTGACCCCCTCTCTCCTTCTGTAATCTTCATAGAAATCTAGCCCAATGGTTGCCATTAATTTGATTCTGAACTGATTTTAGAATGAATTGATTTTAGAATGCTGTGTTACTTTTATTGTTGTTAGCCGCTCTGAGCCTGGCTTCGGCTGGGGAGGGCGGGATATAAATAAATAAATTATTATTATTATTATTATTATTATTATTATTATTATTATTATTATTATTATTATTATTATCCAGAAACGTGGCAGGTCCTTCCCTCCCCTGCTCCCGACACCCCTTCCACTTGGCACCTTAAGAGTTGCGCCCGCATGGTTGCCAGGCAGTCCCCGGAGCGACCCACGGAAAGGGGGCGCCCGGGAAGAGAAAGCCTTGCTGCCCAGCCAGGACAAAGACCCCCCCCCCTCTCTTGGTGCGAGTCCTGCGTCCGCAAGAGGCAGAGGGGCAGAGATGGAGGGAGCGGACGGAGCTCCTTCCACCGGGAGCTGGAAACTCAGTTCTAGGGCGAGGCACTTGGGGGGGGGGTTGCCTGCCAGGAGGGGGCTGGGGCGCTGCAGCCAGGCTTCCCTGTCAGGCGTCAAGAGGCGCCCCCCCGGCCCCCCTCCCGCCCCGTCGACACGATTCACAGTTTACCTTGGAAACCAGGAGTGACTAAGATGCTCAATCTTTTCAGAGGCGCTGAAGCCCTTGTCGTCTCTCTTTCAGAGCAGGTGGAACATGCATTGTTTGTTCCCCGAGGCAATTTCAGCTCCGCAAAAGCTATTCTTCTCGGGGGTTTTAAAAAAATTTGATTGAAGTGCTTGGCTTTCAAGCTGTGTTTGAAGTCGTGGTTCTCCCAGCAGCCGTGAACGCAGCCGGAACGAGGCAGGCGTGGCCGCGGCTTGGCACGGAGACGGATTAGTGCGCCCTGGATGGCACGCAACGCAGCACCGACCCACCCATCCCCAGCAGCCCAGCTTGGGGGGCTCCTCAGGTGGTGCCCCCCTTCCATAGCTGTCAACTTTTCCCTTTTCTTGCGAGGAATCCTATTCGGAATAAGGGAATTTCCCTTTAAAAACGGGAAACGTGGACAGCTATGCCCTTCCCTGCCTGTCCTGGAGGGGTGAATCTTGGGCACTTATTCGCTAAAACGCAGCAATGTAGCCCTTTCCGAAGGCGAGCGAGCCATTAGGCGCTTTTCAAAACCACTGTCTTACTTCATCTATTTTTCTTCAGGTGACAGTCCGGGGCAGGAGGAGGACAGAGGCCCCATTAAAAAGAAAAAGGGAGAACCAGACTAAAAGGCCCCCAATCCACCCGTTTTGTGGAGCATAAGTTATGTTATTTATTTATATTCTTTAAATGGTTCTTGTAAGAGGATCAGGGCTACTTACGGTACTCCTGAGAAAATAATAATAATAATAATAATAATATCAAAATAATATCCCCAGCCACTCTGGGCAGTTTCCTAAGAAGAAGAAGAAATGGTCTCTTATGACCAGTGCTTTTTTCGGGGGGGGGCGGCACAGGGGCATGCATACCCCTAAACATTTTGTGAATCTTTGTACTTTTGTCCATTTACTGTATTTATTTTTCCCGGTTTGAACTATAAAATGGTGATTTTCTTGAGTCAAAATGAGAGTACCCTAAACATTTTTTACTAGGAAAAAAGCACTGCTTAGGATCAGATGGAACCTGAAGCCACAGCAGAGTCTAAGTTGGGGGACCTGGTGTGTAGCCTCCAACATTTCTCTGATGCTATTCCTCCCTCATTCTCTTAGAGCAGGGGTAGGCAAACTAAGGCCCGGGGGCTGGATCCGGCCCAATCACCTTCTCAATCCGGCCCACAGACGGCCCGGGAATCAGTGTGTTTTTACATGAGTAGAATGTGTCCTTTTATTTGAAATGCATCTCTGGGTTATTTGTGGGGCATAGGAATTCATTCATTTCCCCCCTAAAATATAGTCCGGCCCCCCACAAGGTCTGAGGGACGGTGGACTGGCCCATGGCTGAAAATGCTTGCTGACCCCTGTCTTAGAGGGAGGTGCCGCAACAGAGCTCCTGTGAGCTCCACCTGGGGGAAAAAGCCCTGGGGATGTCCTCTTCCACACCCTCCAACATTTCTCCCATGAAAATAGGAACATCCTAAGGAGGGGGGGGGGGAGAGCAGAGACATCACCTTGCCAAAAAAAATATGGTTTTCCAAGTAGTGATGTATGGAAGTGAGAGCTGGACCATCAAGAAGGCTGATCGCCGAAGAATTGATGCTTTTGAATTCTGGTGCTGGAGGAGACTCTTGAGAGTCCCATGGACTGCAAGAAGATCAAACCTCTCCATTCTGAAGGAAATCAGCCCTGAGTGCTCACTGGAAGGACAGATCCTGAAGCTGAGGCTCCAAGACTTTGGCCACCTCCTGAGAAGAGAAGACTCCCTGGAAAAGACCCTGATGTTGGGAAAGATGAAGGACGCAAGGAGAAGGGGACGACGGAAGATGAGATGGTGGGACAGTGTTCTTGAAGCTACCAGCATGAGTTTGACCAAACTGGGGGAGGCAGTGGAAGACAGGAGGGCCTGGTGTGCTCTGGTCCATGGGGTCATGAAGAGGAGGACACGACTAAACGACTAAACAACAACAACAAAGGAAAAATGGGACAATCTGGGATCAAACCAGAAACCGGGACAGTTTCGGAAAATCTGGGGTGGTGGTGGGGAGAGACACACCTGGGGGAGGGGCCTGCTGGTGCCCCCGTGGCATTGCTGGGCTCCAGTTCCCATCAGCCCTAATCACTGGCCTGCTGGCTGCAGGGACTTCTGGGAGTTGGAGTCCATCAACATCTGGAAGGCCCCTTGATCCTGCCTTAGGTGGAGAACGGAAGAACATAAGAAGAGCCTTTAGCTGGATCAGGCCAGCGGCTCATCTAATCTGGCACCCTCTTCTCCCAGTGCCAGCCAGATGCCCTTTGTGGGAAACCAGCAAGCAGGATTCAAACACAGGAGCTCTCTCTTGCTGACTCTGACTGTGGAGGTCCTTGAATTGGTCTCATTCTCTTTTAAAACCATCCAGCTTGGTGGCCATCACTGCCTCCTCCTGTGGCAAGGAGTTCCCCAGTTTAACTCTGTGCTGTGTGACGAAGGGCTTCCTTACATCTCTCCTGAATCTCCCCGCCTTCAGCTTCACTCAGTATCCAAGTTCCAGCATTATGAGAGTGGAAGAAAAACATTTCTGCAGCCACTTTCTCCAGGCCAGGCCTAATTTTATATCAAGTCGCCTCTTCCTGGCCTTTTCTCTAAACCAAAAAGTCCCAAACGCTGCAGCTTTTGCTCTGTCCCCTCTGTCACTTTGAACCTTTTCCAAATCTACAATTTCCTGTTCATAGCTGTCAACTTACAGATTTGAAAATAAGGGACCAGCAGCCTCGAAAATAAGGGATCAGCAGGCAAAATAAGGGATTTTCCGGACACAGGTATGTTCAACTTCTGATCCCCTCCAAGCCAAAGGCAGAAAGCCCAGCCAGCAGCCAAACGAAGCCTCATCAATAAGGGACAGCAGTGGGACTGTCCCATCAAATAAGGGACATTTGACAGCTATGCTCCTGTTTGAGGTGAGGTGACCAGAACGGCACACAGTGTTTTCCAAATGTCCTCGCACCTGGAGAGCTGGAGGAGACAGAATACGGACCACCAGCACCCGCCCCCCCTGCATGCCCAAATCGCAGAGGAGGAGGCAGGGGCCAGACTGTTCCCTGAACTAATTTTATTTTCCACATTGAGCAGGACGAGACAAGGCAGACTGGAGGGTTTCCCCCTTTCACAGTGACTCTGCCCACTGCAGCCATCAGCTCCCAGACAAGGCAGTTGTGGGGGGAGAGGAAGGGGCACACGAGAGCCTTGGCCAAGCACTGGGGGCAGGGGGCTGAGGACATCCAGGCTGGGGGGCCCCTGCTGAAAAGCATTTCGAGGGGGGAGAGAGGCTGCGGGGGCTCCCTCTCAGCTGCGGCTCCAGTCTGTGGGGTCAAAGGAAGGGTCTTCCTGCCCTCCCACCTCCGCGGTGCCAGGAGCTTAGAAGTCTTCGTCCCAGCCAGAAAACTCCTCTTCGGGCTGCTGCTGCCGGGAGACCGAGAAGCGCTTGAAGTTGACGTAGGGGGAGCCCTGGAGGAGGAGGAGGAGGGGAAAGTAGGCAGTCGTGAGGGGGGGCGGCAGCTGGAGGGGAGTCCTTGCTGCCCCAAAAGAGCCCCACCCAATACCTGCTTGAGCAGAACGGTGGTGGGGGCCTCGATCTGACGCAGCGCCAGCTTTTTCCAGGAGAGGGAGCTGAACCACCTGTGGAGGGAAGGCAAGGCAAGGGTCAGTGGGGTGGAAGATTCAGATCAATTAAAATCCTTCTTCACCCAACACATAGTCAAAACTGGACCAATGGTCTGATAAGTATAATTGTTTAATTGTTCAAAATAACTCTGTATGTGTACGGTGGTACCTTGGTAGTCGAATGGCTTGAATCCCGAACAAATCGACTCCCAAACACCGCAAACCTGGAAATGAGTGTTCCAGATTGCGAACAGTTTTCGGAAGCCAAACGTCTGACGTGGCTTCTGCGGCTTCCGATTGAGTGCAGCAAGTTCCTGCAGCCCATTGGAAGCCGCGCCTTGGTTTTCAAATGGTTTCAGGAGTCAAATAGACTCCTGGAATGGATTAAGTTTGAGAAGCAAGGTGGTACCTCAGGTTAAGTACTTAAGTTGTTCCGGAGGCCCATTCTTAACCTGAAACTGTTCTTAACCTGAAGCACCACTTTAGCTAATGGGGCCTCCCACTGCTGCCGCGCCGCCGGAGCCTGATTTCTGTTCTTATCCTGAAGCAAAGTTCTTAACCTGAAGCAATATTTCTGGGTTAGCGGAGTGTGTTACCTGAAGCATATATAACCTGAAGCATATGTAACCCGAGGTACCACTGTACTGCTAAAAGCATAGCATGGTATGGAAAGTTCCATGGAGCTGACCTAAACCTCTGAGAGTGCCTAACAAGTTAATCATCAGGTGAGAATGCATCTCTGCTAGCTCTCAGGAGGTGTGTAACTTTGGTCACATGAAGCATTCAGTTACAAGTCTCCCTTTTGGGTGTGTCTTTGTTCTGAAAGCAGCCGGGAAGAAGAAAGGCTTCTCTCTGTTCTCTCTGCAGACTGGGTTTGGAGAGGCGGAGCTTCGATTTCAGCTCTGGAGGAAGATATTTCATATTTCTAAGATGTTCCTTCTGTGCTAGAATCAGCACACGATATTATGCAACTATCCAGATGTAACGTTATCGATTTAAGTTTGTTGATGGCATTCTACCATTGCACTGTGGAGAGCGTACTAACTTATGGTCTGTGCGTGTGGTTTGGGAGCTGCACGGCCAGGGGAAAAACAATGCTATCCAGGGTTGTAAAGACTGCAGAGAGAATTATTGGGTGCACTCTTCCCACCTTAAATCAAATCTATGCTGCCAGGTGCCATAAGAAAGCGGCAGAGATAGCACATGAGCGTACGCACCCCGGAAATGATCTCTTTCAGCTTCTGTCTTCTGGAAGAAGGTCCACGGTTATAAAGGCCAGGACTAGCCGTCTGAGAAACAGTTTCTACACTAATGCAGTTCTGGTTCTAAATGCAGCATAAGGGGTCTCTGTAGTATAGTGTATTTTAAAATGGGGTTTTAGAGTTTTTTAGGGGGTTTTGAATGTTTTATGTAGTTTTATGTAGTTTTTATGTAGTTTTATATAGTTTTTATGTAGTTTTATGTAGTTTTGTGGTAGTTTTATGTAGTTTTTCAATTTCATTGTTCGGCAAGGGACAAGGACAATAAAGATATCGTATCATCGTATCGTATTGTATCGTATCGTTTTGCTGTTGGTAAACCTTTTGAACCATATTTTTCAACCGGACAATTTTTATTTCAAGAACAGTCAGTTTTGATTCATCCTATGGCTTCCAAATGTGCAAGATCAACAACCACAATACGGTCTGACTCAGCATAAGGCAGCTTCCTATGTCCCCGCCCCTCGCCCTGGGGCTGGCTGGGGCTGATGGGAGTTGTAGTTCAAAACAGCTGGAAGGCGCCAGGTGCAGGAAGGCCAAAGGAGGGAAGAGAAACCCTCGGCCTCTCCTGCGCCTCCTGCTGGCAGAGACAGGCACTGCAGCCTCTGCCCTGTGGACTCACCTGTGCTTACGGATGCCACGGATGCCGCTGCTGGTATTGCCCAGGCGCTGCCCTGGCCGGCGCCTGCCATAAAAACCGGGGGGGGGGGAGAAGAAGAGGAGGTTCAGCTTCATTCCTTTGCACATGACGCATGCACTTTCCATGCGATAAGCGGGGAGCCCCCCTGCCGCTGGTGGGGAGACACACCTGCACAGCTTGGCCACCAGGGAGCAGGCAGACTCACTCACAAACACCGGGAAGGAGAAGATGCCGTCCATGATCTTGCTGTAGATCTTCTGAGGCTCAGCGCTGTGGAAGGGGGGCCTTGGGGTTGGGGAGATAGAGGGGAAGCCGGCGTGAATTTTCTTCTATCAATGACACCATTGCAGAATCTAAGGGGGCTTTTTCTTGGGCAGCAGCCTCTGGCAACCCCTAAAAACAGAGTTCAGAGGCAGCGGCGGAGCAAGGCGGTGCAGGACTCTCCATGGGGCCTCTGAGGAGTCTGCCTGCCCCCTCCCTCTCAGCTGCCCTACAGCTGAGGGGGAGGCAGCGGGCGGACCGTTTGGGGAGTGCGGAGCCTGCAAGCACCACAACCACTGCGTCTCTCCCAGGAGAGATGCGTGGCCCGGGCACCCTGCAGGCCCCGCGGTGCGTGCAGCCTGGCATTCTGTCACCCCCCTCAGTGGTGACACCCAGGGCGGACTGCCCCCACCGCACCACCTTTCTCCACCCCTGTCCAGGGGTCTCCAAGTCACAGTCCGGCAGGCATTCTCTCACCTTCTCTACGCTTCACACATGCAGAGAAATTAAGTCACCTTCCCAGAGAAGGAAGCCTGCCTGACCAGAGCTGGGTGCCTGGTTCTGAGAGAAGATCAGGGTGACTCCTCTCTCTCTAGCTGAAGGCCAAGAGTTTGTCCTTTGCAAACTTTCTCGGCTCATCGTTAACACAGTTCTCAGAAGGAGATTCTCCAAATCCCTGTTTTCACGTTTCTTCCTATCTAGGTTACCTATCTGTGTGTGTACAGGGCTGGCCTGTCCCATTTCACTGCTTTGGTACAGCCCATGGGTAGGCAGCTAAGCCCCAGGGGCTGGTTCTGGCCCAGTCACCAGGAATGCTCCAGGAATCAACGTGTTTTTACATGAGTAGAATGTGTCCTTTTATTTAAAATGCATCTCTGGGTTATTTGTGGGGCATAGGAATTCGTTCATTATTTTCGCCCAAAAAAATAGTCCGGCCCCCCACAAGGTCTGAGGGACAGTGGACCGGCCCCCTGCTGAAAACGTTTGCTGACCCCTAGTCAAAACTGAGGTGGTTGGTTTCTAGCAAGATCTCACAAGATTTCAAGGAGATCTTGTGAGATTTTGGCAAGATCCTGCGGAGTGCACAAGATCGAGCAAGACTTCTGCAGCATCTTGCTAGGAGCCGTTATGGCAGTGGGGCTGCCCTTGGGGTTGCTGCCTCTTGGGGTTCCCTACCTGCAGTGGCTGCCTCAGCCTGCCCCATGGGGAGGGGGTCAGCCCTGAATATGCTGATGCACCAAAAAGCCAGAAGGTGATGCTGAGCGCCTCTGTGCTCCCCAAAGCCACTCCCTGACCCCCCAAGGATTCCCCTTCCTTGCAACTGGCTCCCATCCCTCCCCCAAATCACAAGAGATCCCTCTACACTGACTAGAAGGAGCTGAGCAAGAGGGTGCTGTGGCCTTCCTTGAGGCAATCTGGGGTGCCCCCCTTGCAGCACTGTAGCCCCTTCCCCTGCTGGGCTCAGCTGGCAGCTCTGGCACCCCCAAACTTTAGGGTGCACCCATTGCTTTGTCCTTCCTCTGTTTTCTCCCCACTGCCCCGCCCCACAGCTGCTGCTGGAAGTGAGGAGAAAACAGCACAAGGGCCCCCCATAATCTTGTGCATATGGGGGGGTCTATGTCTCACCGCCCAACAAGCATCTCAAAGATGAGGACGCCCAGGGTCCAAAAGTCCACGGCAAAGTCGTGCCCCTCGTGGCGGAGGATCTCGGGAGCCAGGTACTCAGGGGTCCCGCAGAAGGAGTAGGTCTTCTCCCCCCGCTTCAGCGCCTTGGCAAAGCCAAAGTCCACCTGCAGAGAAACAGGGGGTGAAGAAGAAACTGGCTGGATCAGGCCCAGGAGTCCAGCATCCTGGTCTCACAGCTGCTGACCAGATGCCCCAAGGGGAAACCCGCAAGCACTCTCCCGTTGTGTCCCCCACTGTCTGGCACCCAGCGGTAGACTGCACCTGTGTATGGAGGTTCTGCTATCGCAGTAGTTGTCCTGATGGATCATGCCAATGATCCTTTCTCTCAGTGGCCGACGAGGGGCCCCAATGGGACACCAATAATGCACAGAGAGAGAGTTATGCTGACACACACACCCCGTCGCCGTCCGGACTGAAGGAATGGGTTTCTGTGCAGTCAGTTTAAAACTGACTTGAACCCCCCTTTTCTTCTTAGCATTCCTAAAATGCATGAACTTGAGCTCTTGAGCCAAAACCCAGCTGTATAAACAAGTGCTCAGAGCCCTCTCCTTTATCAGTTTGTGACGGCAAAGATGGCCTTGACTGTACCAGTAGAACAGAGAAGACACGTCTGTGCCTTATCTTACGTCCTGACCACAAAGACGCACAGACCCAGTCTGGGAACAGCGCCAGAGTGTGTCCTTGGAGATGGTGACCTCTTGCTCCAAGATAAGAGTAGGAACAGGAAGATCCTTTTATGGTCAGAAGTACAGGAAGGACCTTTATGGTTAAGAATACCAGAGCAGGAACATATGTGATGTCAACCTGCATACATAGGCTGACATGGCTGGATTCCTGGGGAAGGAGGGAGAGGGTGCCTGGAGGATATATATACTGCATGAAACTTCTCATTTCTTTGGACTTGCTGTGCACTGACCACGCAAGTGTCTTCTGCTATCCGGAGAGCAGACATAAAGAACTCTTTCTCTGAACCAACCCTCAGTGTCATTTGACTTCCTTCCTCCCGTCCGGGAGCAACGCAGAGCCCACCAATCGGTAAAGTCTAATAAGGCTACAGGACCTCTTACTTGAAGACGGTTGGACTTATTTCCAAATAAATGTGCAGAGGGATGCACTGTTACTGGGTAATGTCAAAACCAATTTTATTGGAGCTGAAGCTGCCCACTCGGCCAGACAGGTGTATCCTCAACTGACAGGTGTGTCCACACACAGGTGTGGGGGGGAAACGGCAAGCTGTGAGGTCAGCTTTGCATACATGAATGAAGGTGCCACATTTGACCTCATCAGTTCCCACAGGTAAGGAGGACACAGCGACCATTAACTGTGGCTAATGCCACCACCCTTCCATTGCCAAGTGAGTTGGACATCTCTGTCCCTGCCCTTTCTCCCCGCTGGCATCAATGCCGCACTTCCCAAGTGAGCGCTCTGCCCCGTGGAGGGTGGTGGAGTTACCTGTGGGGACCGAAAAGGGGGCAGGGGGCTGCGGCAGGTGTAAATGACTATCAGGCATTGGAAAATCTGGTATCGCTGGATCAAGATAATCAGTTAAACTAAATGGTTTTAATTGGATTTTTGAATAAAGGTGGGATTCATTGTTAGTGTTTTGAATTTTGCTGCACTCTTATTTTCCTTAATGGGTCATGCAAACCCACTACCTGTATTCTGAATCACAGAACTGTAGAGTTGAATGGGACCTCAAGGGTCATCTAAACCAACCCCTTGCAATACAGGAACCTCAACACTTTTTAGAGGGGAGGGGGCACTGAAGCCAAGTGGGTGGGGGCCTGAAAAAGTGTGGGAGTCACTGATCTAGAGGGCATTTTCTTCCTGCAGAGCTTCATCTGAATGAGATCTCAGGACCAGGGCCATTTTTTCACATGGAACATTTGACTGGTGAAAAGCACCTCTGAGCACATGCAGAGTGTGCTCCCCTTTGCCATCGCCAATGACCCATCCCTCCACCCTCAGAGGTCGGGGGGGGCTTGTTCTGAGGTGCCCAGCTGTCCAGGAACCCCTCTGTGCCACCCTCCCCTTCCCTCCCCCTCTGTTACCAGCTTGACGTAGCCCTTGGCGTCCAGCATCAAGTTCTCTGGCTTCAGGTCGCGATACACGACCCCCTGGGCATGCAGGTAGTCCAGGGCCTCGACCACGCAGGCGGAGCAGAAGACGGCCACCGGCTCTGAGAAGCAGCGGCTGGAGGGGCGAGAGGAGGCGGAGCCATGCTCAGAGGCAGGACAGCTGCTTGGCATGCAGAGGGCCTCGGGCGCCGTCCCCAGAGGCCCTGGGCAGGGCTGGGGTCCCAGAAGGCCATCGCTGTCAGTCCGTGTAGGCAATACTGAGCTTGGTGGAAGTAAGGCAGCTTTCTTGTTCCTGCTTAAACCAACCCTTTAATTCAGAACTAGGAGGACTAGAATCTTGCTTTGCCTTTAGCTGAACAGGCCAGCGACAGGGCAGCTGCTTTAGCATGCAGAAGGTCTGCAGCTGCAGGCAGGGCTGGGAAAGGCTCTCGGAGTGAAGCTGCTGCAGATACTGAACTGGAGGGACTCAGAGTCTCGTAGAATTGTAGGGATGGGAGGTACCCAAAGGTCATCTATGCCAACCCCCTGCAATGCAAAGGGTCTCCAATGGTGAAAGGTCAGTTCATAGGATCAGGCATGATCAGTGTGGGATGTAATCCACTGGGAGCAGCCAAGTACAACATTCTGTGTAATACTAGAGAAGACATGCAAGGGAATGTTTGGTCCAGCCAGTCAAAACTTCCTATTCCTCCTGGCTGGAGCATCCTTCCTTTGCATGCTGGTGCTGACCTTGAAAGCCCTAAACGGCCTCAGTCCAGTATACCCGAAGGAGCGTCTACATCCCCATCGTTCTGCCTGGACACCGGGGTTCAGCTCCGAGGGCCTTCTGGCGGTTCCCTCACTGCAAGAAGCCAAGTTACAGGGAACCAGGCAGAGGGCCTTCTCGGTGGTGGCACCTGCCCTGTGGAACACCCTCCCACCAGATGTCAAAGAGAAAAATAACTACCAAACTTTTAGAAGACATCTGAAGGCAGCCTACTTTAGGGAAGCTTTTAATGTTTGATGTATTACAGTATTTTAATATTTGGTTGGAAGCCGCCCAGAGTGGCTGGAGAAGCCCAGCCAGATGGGCGGGGTATAAATAAATTATTATTATTATTATTATTATTATTATTATTATTATTATTATTATTATTATTATTGTTGTTGTTATTATTATTATTATTATTATTATTATTATTATTATTAAAGGTGGGCGTGACCTAACCTGTCCAGGTAACAAAAGGACAAGTCACACAGCACTCTCACTCTTTTCCTTCTTTCCCATCTTGCTTTCATTGGATGAACTGCTCGCTGCCAGCCAAGCAATCCCTCAGATCATCTCCGTTATGGGGTAAACCTGTTTTTATATGTTTGTAACTTTAAGCCTAAAGGCTGCCCTCAGGGATCACGCTGTGCTCTGCCTGATTGTGAGTAAACTATCTTTTTATTGCTTACGAATAAGATTGTGGCGTCTTTATTCTTTTAAGAGGGATTCAAAGGGAACTTACCAGGAACATACAGTTCAATCTGAGGCAGACTGTATACCAGTGAGAGGCTCACACGAGCCTGCAACCAGCTATCTGCTGTGCATGTAAAAAGGGGAATGTAACTCTGCTACATAAAGAAACTTGCTAGCACAGGTTTGGAAGGATATAAATAAAGACTATATCCTCTCCTGCCACCCTGAACATTCCCACAATCAGGTTAATAACCGCGAGCTCCATTATTGGGGCCACCAGGACTCCCTGCAAGGATGCTTTTGCTCTCCTCCCCAAACCCCTGCAAGAAACTCCCAGGGTTAAATCCAGCACTGCAATGCACCCCCAGGGCCCCTCCTGCCAATGGGGACAGCTTGGGCTTGGGGGCGTGGCCTTCTCCCCTGGGGGCGGGGCTTCTAGTGGCCAGGAGGTGGGGCTACTGCCCAGGGCCCCACTCTGCCCTTCTATGGTTCCATTCTATGATGGGTCCCAAGCAGCCTCCTTTCCGGATCACAGCCCCCACCCGCCCGTTGGCATGGCCTGCCCCACATCTCCGCCCCTCCCTCTACCCCCACTTACGCCTCACGCAGTTTGGCCCACAACTCGCCCCCCTGGCAGAACTCCAGCAGCAGGTAGACATGCCGACTGTCTCGGAAGGTGGCAAAGAGCCTGCAGGGAGAGAAAAAAGGCAGCAAATGAAATACCATGAAAATCCCTGAAACGAGAAGTAATCGACTAGAAATATTACCTTGTGGAAATAAACTAAATAATAAGGAAAATCAAAAAGCTTAAGGAAAAAATTAGAAAAACCTAGAATTGAACAAAGCCTTAACGGGATGCCGGCTACAAACCTCGTTCCACTGAACTATTCAGTTTCCTCAGAAGGAAAGAGAAAAATCATAAACTTTAAATGACCAAAATTAAAAAAGGGTAGAACCCCCCCCCCCAAATTCTGAAGTATTATAATCCTAGCTCGACCGAGGTGAAGCAAAGCGCAGTAATAAAGGATTGAGGACTCAAAAGTACAAATACTGAATTAACAAAAAAGGTTTGAAAACCTAAATGGCAAGTTTTAAACAAAGCCCAACTTGAAGAAAGCAAAGCGCAGTAATAAAGGGGTTGAGGACTCAGCTGTGAAAATTCTAGTGCTGCCCCAGGAACCGGCAGATATAAAACACAATAAAACAGCAAAAGCTTCCCTAGACAGGGCTGCCCCCTAAAAGTCGGACAGTTATTCATCTCCTTGACGTCATTTGATGGGAGGGTGTCCTTGGGCCTGATCCAGCAGCCAGGCCCTTCCTGTGTTCCTGTGGAACCTCCAGCTCCAGGGACAGTCTACCTGGAGTCCAAGGTCCTTAGGGGGATTTGGCCACTGCGAGAACAGGAGGCTGGGCTGCTGCCGCTGCAGGGATCGCCTAACGTCCATCTCTGTGGACTCCGGGCCCCAGACCCCCCCTTGCCCCCCACTGGAGACGGGGAGTGGGAAGAGGAAGGCGCCAGCACCTGACGATGAAGGGGCAGCGGCTCTGCCGGAGGACCTTCTTCTCCATCAGGACGTGCTCCTGCTGCCGCTTCTGCACCACATGGTCCTTCCGCAGGCGCTTGAGAGCAAAGAAGAGCTCCTGGCCCTCCTCCACGCGACGGACCTGCGAGGTAGGCAGGGAGGGGAGAGAGGGAGAAGTGGGGGGCCGCTGGCACAGCGCAGGCCGAGAAGGCTCCGTCGGCAGAGCGCGAGACTCTTAAATCCAGGGTTCAAGCCCCACGGAGGGGAAAAGATCCCTGCATTGGACCAGATTGCCCTTGTGGGGTCATCTAGAACTTTACAATTCTAGCATCCCATTGATCCCCTGCTGGTGAGGCTCACTGACCTCCCGGAAAAGCAAAAAAATGACCTTTTCCTGCTAGGCAAAGATCATAAGATGACCTGGATGGTCGCCAGATTCTGTATAGGCACAGACTATCCCCCCGACCCAAACTAGTTTATTAAGAAAATCCCCAAACTCGGTTCCATGGGTGACTCTGGATCATCTCTCTGCGGTAGCTTATCTTAAAGTTTTAAGTGTCTATACGCTTATCACATTTACAAATTTTAAATTTATTGTTGTACATTGTTTTAAATGTTTGTTTTCCTTCTGGGATTGGACCCCCGAGTGTGTTTTATAAGCTGGTCTCTGACCGTAATAAATTATCAAAAAATTCTAGGATTCTTCAAGGCTTGTTGGAAGATTCAGGATAAATGAAAGGAAGTCCTTCTTCACATGGCGCGCAGGTGAACTATGGAACTCCCCGCTGTAGGAGGAAGGGAGGACCAGCAACATGGATGGCTTTGGGGGAGGGTGGGATAAATTCATAGAGGAAGAGAGGACTATCAATGGCCGGTAGCCAGGAGGCAGACATGCTTCTGAGCCCCAGTTGCTGGAAACCTCAGGAGGGCAGAGCGGCTCTTGAACCCAGGTCCTGCCGACAGGCGTCTGGTCAGTCCCTGTGAGAATAGGATGCTGGACCAGATGAGCCACTGGCTGGATCCATCAAGCCCTTCTTAGGCTCTTTCTCTTGTCCCCGCCCTGGTGGTGGCACTGGAGGTGGCATCGCCCAGGGTGGGCATTTGATGGAAGGATAAAGGAAGGATCCGTCCAGAGCAGAACCAAAGATCTCTAGAGTCGGAAGGACCCTGAGGGCCATCCAGTCCAATAAGCAGGAGTCACAGCTGGAGAACCACTGGCCAGATGGCCACCCAACCTCTGCTGGAACCCCTCCAAGGAAGGAGAACACCTCCCAAGTGAGCCCATTCCTCCCCCAGCCCTTTGTATATCATTCTGTTTTACAATTTAGAATACTCACTTTTACGTCCTTAAGATATCAATGACTTCCCTTCTTCTCTTTCTGTGGTTCATTTTACATATAATAAATCCCTGCATATTTTACATAAACTATACCGTTCACTATTCCATTATTGCACCCATCCAAACTTATTTATGCTGTTGAATTTATCTTAATGCTGCCAATCTTTTCAGCTATATTATTTCCTATATAGTGCATTCAAAAACGTTTTCCAATCTTCTCTGAACGTTATGTTCTTCTTGTTCTCTTACTCTATATGTTAAGCCTGCAAGATGCACATATTCCATCAGTCTAAGCCGCCATTCTTCTTTAATTGGGGCCTCACTCATTCTCCATTTCTGGGCTACAAAACACGGGCCGCAGTAGTAGCAGACATAAACAACCTTTTTTGACACCTGGGAATTTCAGTCTGAATTATCCCCCACAGAAAAGACTCATTTTTTTGGAGGGAAGTACTTTTAAACATTTTTTTCCCAATTCATTCGATTCAATTGATCATTTCCCAGTACACTTTTACCCGCATTCCTCCCCCAGGCCTTACCAGCTCCACGGTGCCAAAGCCCCCAGTGCCCAAGATGACTGGCTTCCCTCGCTGATCCCCATCTTCGTAGAGAACAGGTAGGAGGTCCTGGAGCTGCAGGGGGTTCTGAGCTCCCTCCAGGAAGGACCCCCTGGAGAGAGAGAGAGAGAGAGAGAGAGAGAGAGAGAGAGAGACTGGGTGCCCAGCAGCCATGAAATCTTGCTGGAGACTTTCCCTCCCTGGGGGGTGAAGATTCAGGTCCCTCTTCTGCGTGGGAAATGAGGAGGTCCCTCGCTCTCCTTGCCACACCATGGCTAGCTGGAACACAGCTGCCTTCTTTGGGCTGTGCGTATGCCCCTGACGCCCAGCCCCTGCTTGTGGGCCCGTCGCTGGCCCCTTGCCAAGCCCCTCCCCACGTCTGCCGCCAGCCCTGCAGTGGCGCCCCAGAGTCAGAAGAGACACAGGAGCAGAGGCAGCTCAGCGGAGCCAGGTCTCTCGAGCGCAATAGTGCTGACACCGGCTGGCAGCAACGCCACGCCAGGGCTTCAAGGTGTCTGTCCGCCCAGCCCGACCCACAGATGCCGAGCTTGGCTGGAGGTCAGGATGAAAAACAGCTGCTCTGTTGCTTCCTTGGGTCTCCAGCGAGGGATCCCACCTTGCTGGGGGGGTGTCTTTCAAAAACAGGCAACCCCAGAGGGCTGGCCACTAGCCAGGCAAGGCGAGGCACCTGCCCAGGCTAAGGAATGCAGGGAGAAAGTGGCCAGGCAGGGGGAAGGCTGCCCTGGCGCTGCCCACCTGGACAGAGGGCAAAGGGCCTGGCATCTGCCAGGTAGAGTTGGAAGGGGTCCAAGGGGTCAATCTAGTCCAAAATGTGGGCTTCTTTCTTCCTCCACATCTGGGCTCCCTGGACCCCCACAGGGGCCCCCACCAGCCCTGATGCCCCCACCCAAACCGCAGGAGTTTGAGCACTGACCGTCTGGGCTCAGAGAAGGGGGGAGCCTCCTGCGCCGCCATTTCCCTGCGGGGAGGGGGAAGAAAAGGCGAAATCAGCCAAATGAAAGGTCCCTTCCCATCCTTCCCAGATCTTCCCAAACATGTGCCCCCAAACACCCCCAGGGCCAAAGGAGCCCCCCCCATCTCAAACCACCCTTCCTAACTATTGGTGACTCTCTTCCCCCAGCCTCTTCCTGGGTCAAACGAATCCTCGTCCTCTAGGGCTCCCCAAAGGGGGTGAATTGAGTACACAGGCAAAGTGCAGAAATTGGGTCACAGAATCATAGGATTGCAGAGTTGGGAGGGACCTCGGAGGGTCATCTAGTCCAGCCCCCTGCAATGCAGGAATGGGGCTCCAACCCACGTCCCTGAGATTAAGAGTCTCGCGCTCTACCAACTGAGGGTCACTTAAGCAGTTCTCAGACGGAGACTTGAAGCCAGCTCTACCTCTTGGCAACATTTGCCAAAGGGACTGAGCCCATTCGTCTTGGCAGCGTGGTGTAGCGGTTAGAGCGTCAGACTAGAAGCTGGGAGAAACCAGGGTTCAAATCCCCGTGAAGCTCGCTGGGGGCGACTTGGGCCAGTCGCTGCCCCTCTCAGCCTAACCTCCCTCACAGGGTCCTTGTGGGGATAAATTGAGGAAGGGGAGAGCCATGCGTGGCTCCTTGGAGGAGAAATTGGGATAGGAATGAGTTGCTCTGGGACGCCACCACAGCTCAAGGGGGATGGCAGGATCTGGATTGGGGCCTCGGGTGAACCCTTGGTTTAAGCAAGGAAGAGGAAGGACCTTGGTGGGACCCCGCAGGCAGAGCCCACCCAATTCCACAGGGCAGGAGGAACTCCCATCCCAGGTCCCGCCTGAAGGACGGAGCACCCGGAGAGGGGTCAGAGGCCCCAAACACCCCCTTGCAAGGTGTCGGAAGACCCTGAATGCAGACCTCACAACCCTGGGACTCAGTATCCACCGTCTGAGAGAGTTCAACAGCCCAAGTCCCATTCCCACCCACCTGACATAGTTGTATTAGATTCCGCAACAACGAGGGAACGTGGCGATGGGCCTCCGAGGAGACATGGCAACTTGTGGAACGAAGCCTTGTTTGAGAACCACATTGGTTTGGAGATTAAACGCAATTAAACAGACATTTGGTGCTTCTGCTGGGAGTGGGTGGGGTTGCCGAATATTGATTGTTGTATAAATAAGTGAAAACAATAAAACATGTTTTTTGGGGGGGAGAACGAAGAGGATGCAGTCTGCTGGAGGAGAGGGAGCCACATCTTTCTGTCTCTCAAGCTCCCTTATTATTTTGCCTATTGAATGCTGGAAGTTGCTTATGTAACCTTGGTATATTTCTAGTACGGAAACATGTTTTTTCGTATGCTATTGCATTTGCCATTGTGTTGTTTTGCTGTGTTATTAAGAAATGGCTTCCTGCACGGTTTGGTTGTGTTCCTGATTCGCACTTTGAGCATGATTTTCAGCATCAAAGAAAATGAATGAACAGGAAGGAAGGAAGGAAGGAAGGAAGGAAGGAAGGAAGGAAGGAAGGAAGGAAGGAAGGAAGGAAGGAAGGAAGGAACTGGGGCCAGAATCTCCTCCTGCAAAGTCTTGCTGAACCCCAAAGACAGGTTGCCTGCAGCTTCTACAGACCGAGGGCCAGGGAACCCCAGATTTGGGTGGGGAGTGGTCTTGATACGGAGAGAGGAAGGAGGACAGGAAGGCAACTCCTTCCACATGGAAGTCCTTTTAAAGGGGAGCCAAATACTTACGCCTCTTGGCTGCACATGGGGCTCAGTTCCTGAAAGTCCCTGTGGGGAAAGACAGGAGAGAGAGGAGATGTCAGAGTTTGAGATCCCACTTGGAGGCCCACCTGGGCTCAGGTGCAGACCTGCCACCAGGAAGGCCAAAGGGGGCGCTGGTTCTCAGCTCCGTCCTGGCAGTCAGGGTTGAAGGCAAGCGCTGATTTGGGAGTCCAGAGACCTTTGACCTCCAGTTTTCTGACTGAGTTTCAAACACCCATCCCTGCAAAGAGCTGTGAGCTGCGCCATTTGGGGAACTGCTATAAGCTCAGTAGCTCCCCAACGCTTTCAAGCCCCCGTCCCCTTGGCTCCATGAACTCATCCCCAGTGCCCCCGACCCGATTAAAAAGCATTATTCAGAAGAACAGCAGTTTGCACGGCCCACTAAGGAAGGTACTAGTACAGCGGAATTCAAAGCAGTAACAATTAATTGCGCATTTATCGAAATCCCAATTAAAAGTACTTAGTTTAACTTGACAAAACAGATGAACTCAGTTCCGTGATACCAGTTTTGCAAAGTCTGGTACTCAGTTAAACCTCCAGCGCCCGCCTGCTGCCCCCTTCCCTCCTAGCACCCCCCAGGGAATCCCCAGGGTGTGATACCATCTACTCTGGTGCACATGGATGGGGGACCCTCCTGAAATGTGAGGATGACCCCAAGCAGCCCCCTGGGCCCCTCCCCTCAACCGGATCCTGGCTTACTCCTTGGCAATGGCAATGCAGGTGACCTCCTCCTGGGCCCGGCAGCTGGCTGTCCGGCGGATATTGCTGCAGGCGAGGAGAAGAAGCAGAGAAGGGAGAGAAAAAGACAGAAGAATTAAGTCTACGCCAGGGATATTGGGGGGGGGGCTGTGGCTTTATTCACAACTGCCTGCCAGGAAGGGGGGTCCTCTCCAAAACAGAGGGCCACCAACCCCCCCGCTTGACCGCTTACTGCAAAGGTTTTCAACCTTTTTGGGTCTACGGCTGCCTTGTCCAACTACATTCTTTCTGTGGCAACCCTGGGGGGCTCAGGAGCCCAGTTGCGCCACCCCTTGCCTGCAGAGCTGGCAGCCCCTCACCCTTTTTCAAACACCCTCCCTCGTGGCGTGTTCCCTCTCCTTGGGAGTCCTCTGGGCAGCCACTGCAGTGTGCGCGGGTGCAAATATCCAGAGTGGGGGGGGGCCAGGTGGGATTGCTATGAGGAATTATGAAATATGGAGCAAGCCATTGTGTCCGCCATGAAAGCATTGCGTTGACTGGGTTTGATTCATTGACAATAATTTCTGATCAAATCCCACAAGCCTCTCGACCTCTGCCATTTGCTTTCTCTACGCCTAACAGGCACGTATCAGCATTCTGGAACACAGACCAGTTGCTTCACCAGACATCCTCAGTACATAAAGATAGTAGGTTACTTTGATGTAGTTTGTCAATCTTTAGATAGATCTTAAGGGCCAGGAAGAGATTTCACAAGGAGATGGCAAATACTGCCATCCTGTTTATTCCTGTCTATGACCTCTGGGGTTTCCTAAAAGCATTCCTCCTTGCTTCGTTTTTTATTTACTCTGAACTACGTATGCATGCTCAAGTAGGAAATAGTTTCTTCTAATCTGACTTTGTCCCACTTGGGGTGTTTTGAAATGCTCAGAGGAAATCTGATTGGTTCTTAGGAACACTGTGTAAAAAGTTCTTTTGTGAATAAAACGACCTGGGCCGAGGGGTGAGGGGGGAATTATTATTGGCACTCCTCCCAGAGTCTTGCTGGTCAAGCCTCGTGTGTATTCTATTAATCAGAGTCCAATCCTTCCTTGCTTTGGGAACGCTGCAACGGAGGCCAGAGTATATTTCACCAGGGTTGCCTGCAGCACCCCTGACCATCATTTAGGGCACCCCAGGGTGCCAAGAAGGCACACGGGTTGAAAACCACTGGCTTACCGGATGAGGGACAGCTCCCCAAAGTGGTCCCCAGCCTTCAGGATTCGGATGTGCTCCTCTTTCCCCTCCACGCTCCTTGTCACCTCCACCTGCGGATCCCAGAGAAGGCATGAAGCAGACTAAGCAGGTGTGAGGCTGGCCTCCCCAGCTCCCTGCTGCCCCATGGCCAGGGAGGGGGGCAGTCCTCTCCCCACCTGTCATGGATATGGCTGGCCAGGGACTTCCCTGGAGGTCACTGCAGGAGGCCTGCCTATCCTGCTGCTCTTGGAAGGGACCCCCGAGGGTCATCCAGTCCAGCCCTCGAAATGGAGAGAGGCTCTCGACCCTGCCAGAGCACGCATGCAAGAGCCCAGCTGGAGCAGAGGGCGGGGGGAGGTTCTGGGGCTCTGTGGAAGGCTGGCAGTGAAGTTGTGGGGGGACGACACTGGGCATTCCCTCTTCAAAAAACTCTGGGGTGGAGCGGGGGGGGGGAGGGAAAGGATGGCCTGGAACCCACCTGTCCACTGAGAATGAAGAAAAAGGTCCTCCCCTCGTCTCCTTCCTGGATGATCATTTCATCCTGGGCGAAGGTGCGCTGGAGGGGGCAGAGAATGGGATGCTGCAACTGGGCACCAGTTTACCCACAAGGTCGCCTCACCCCACTTGTGAGCCCCACTCCACTGCTTCGATCGGCGGCAATGGAGCTGCCACAGAATACCCATTCCACCTTCGTAAGAACCTGGGGAACCCCCTGCCCCTTGACACTAAACAGGCACTTTCACTGTACTCCTTTTGGCACCTGACGTTCTTGATTAGACTTACCCACCCAGATGCAAGATCAAAATAAAGAACAAAAATAGAACAAATCAATAACTCCCGGTCCCCCCCCCCACACTTTAAAAAGGATATAGGATGTCAACCAGCCCAAGGCCTGGTTGAAGAGGGACGGTTTTGCCTGGTGCCTGTATAATGAAGGTGCCAAGCGAGCTTCCCTGGGGAGAGCATTTCACAAATGGGGAGCCACTGTAAAAAAGGCCCTGTTCTCACGTTGCTGTGAATTTTTGTTGTTTTAGTGATTTAACTTTTGGTATTTTAAAGTATTGTTGTAGATTTTTCTGGATTTTAAAAATCTTTTTGTAAACTGCTCTGAGGTTGTCCCCCCTTATTTCTTTTATGAAATGAAGAAATAGCTATGCACAGAGGGAGGGGAAGGAGAAGCGGAGTCTGTGTGACCACTGCCCATCCGCCTTGGTAAAGGAGACCACAACTCTGGCCAGCTGCAGAGCAGGGCACTGACCTCCCATGCCAGGCCAGTAGCAGAGGTGAGAGGGGGGTGCATGGCTACCCAGACCACATCATTTTGCTGCCCCCCAGGGCCCAGGCCTTCTGTGCCCCCCCTCTGCCCGCCCCCTGAAGCAGCAGGCTCCTCCTGCCCAAGAGGAGGTCCGGCCCTTGTTACCTCCTCGGCAGAGTCCAGCAGCTGGGACAGGGCGGCATCTGACAGGCCTTGGAGAGGCTTCACCCTGGAAGAGAAAACAGAAATGCCCTGGATATCCCAGACGCGGAATCATAGAGTCGGAAGGGGTCCTCAGGGGTCATCTAGTCCAACCTGCTAGGACGCAGGAATCGCAACAAAAGAATCCCCCAGGCCTGCAAGCCCCAACACCAGGTGGGGTTGCCCAACTGTGGCGAAGAAATGCACTCGCCGCATGCTCAGTGGTGCCCTCTCTTCACTGGGCAGTCAGTTCTCAAGTCCTAAAGGGAGCCCATCTGCCCTCAGGCCACTGGTTTGTCCTCTGTCCCCACACCATCCCAGGCAGGCAGCAACCAGAGACCATGATGGGCATTGCGGAAGAAGGAGGTGTGCGATTGTGTTTGAGAGAGAGAGAGAGAGAGAGGTTTCACAACAGGTTTGCCCAGAGAAGGGAGACCAGATTCCTGCTTGGAACAGCTAAGGGGTGGGGGGTGTCCAGCTGCTTTAGGGGGGGCTCCCCGGCCACCCTCACCCTCACCTCCGCAGGCCGGCCAGCACCTCTGCCCTCTGCCGCTTGGCATTCTCGGTGATGATGGTGCGGTACGTCTGCCGGTCAATGGCCCATAACTCCACGAGGGTGAGCGCTGGGGGGAGAAAAGCAGGGCCGGGGTTGCATTGAGGAGACAGGCGACCCCAATACCCCCCCCCCCCCGATATCTGAGCCCCTCCCTGCCAGGCAACTCTGCACTGGCCCCGTTTGGAAAACAAGAAGAGGCAGGCCGCCCCCTGAAGAAAATGGGCGGCTGAATAGCTTAAGGGGAGCCTGCTGGTTCTAGGAATCATGGTAGACTGCCTCTGGAGCTGGAGGTTAATAATAATAATAATAATAATAATAATAATAATAATAATAATAATAATATATTTATATCCCACACTCCCCAGCCGAAGCTGGGCTCAGACTGGCTAACAACAATAAAAGTAACACAACATTCTAAAATCAATTCAGAATCAAATCAATTCAAAATCAAATTAATGTCAACCATTGGGCTAGAGTTCTGTGAGGATTGCCAAAGGAGGGAGTCAGGCTGTGCCCTGGACAAAGGCCTGGTGGAACAGCTCCGTCTTGCAGGCCCTGCGGAAAGATGTCAAGTCCCGCAGGGCCCTAGTCTCTTGGGACAGAGCGTTCCACCAGATCGGGGCCACGGCCGAAAAGGCCATGGCTCTGGTTGAGGCCAGGCTAACCTCCCTGTGGCCTGGGACCTCCAAGATGTTTTTGTTTGAAGACTGTAAGGTCCTCCGCGGGACATACCAGGAGAGGCGGTCCCGTAGGTACAAGGGTCCCAGGCCGTATAGGGCTATGAAGGTTTAAACCAGCACCTTAAACCTGATCCTGTACTCCACTGGAAGCCAGTGCAAAGGGGCCCCCGTCTAGTCCATCACCCTTGAAATATACTCAGAGTCGCAAAGTGATTTCATGCTCTTTATTCAGCTCACAGTGGTGAGGAGGAATGAATGAAAGTCCCCTCAAAGTATCTGCTTTATATACATTATTTACACAATGGGCTGCACATGATTGGCTAATTCCAGAATTCTACTGTAAGCCAATCAGGTTGTGGATTCACTTCTATCTGGAGCATGATTGGGTGGTTCCTGCCAACCAATCATACTGCTGCATTGTTCTAAGACCAATCAGACTGCTGCCTTTTGGATCCTATTGTTCTAGGACCAATCAGACCGCTGCAGTTTGGATCCTATTCAATTCAGTACATAACAACCCTGTTGTCACTGTGGCCGATCAGATGCCACAAAGGGAAACCTGCAAGTAGCATCTGAGGAAAAGAGCATCTCTCCTCTCCTGCAACTGTGCAAGAAGAGGCAAGCCGGCTGTCAAGGGGTGTGGCGGTTGCTCGAGAGTAACCAGGCAAGACTCTGTCTCTTGCAGGCTTTATTCTTGGTGCAAAGTATTCACAGTGAAGAGCGTCGTATGTTCATGTCTGGCTCAATCGCTAGCAGGATCCGGGAGTGGTTGGTTTTGGTACCTCCCCCAGCATAAAAGTCGCGTCACCCCCAGCCTTTTCCGCCCCTCCCTGCGCCAAAGACTACAGCGCAGGATGGGCGCTGGCAAGGGCACGCTTCCCGCCTCTCCGGCTTGCTCAGGCTCAGTGTTAAGGCTCTCCCTGGCCTCCTCTGGCCCCTGCACTTCTTCCCTCCTCGCCGGAAGAGATATTTTCGGAGGCTCCCGATAACATAACTGCCCTTCCATCTCTCGCCTCTGAGTTGATGGCAGTTTCCTGACACCGCCCCCTGAAGAAAATGTCTGGCTGAATAGCTTAAGAAGAGCCAGCTGGCTCCAGGAATCTTGGTAGACTGCTGCTGGAGCTGGAGGTTCCATTAGACCCTCAGAAGGGCCCTGTTGGGTCAGGGCAAAGGGGGCCTCATCTAGTCCATCACCCTGTTCTCACAGTGGCCGACCAGAGGAGCACAAGAGCATCTCTCCTCTCCTGCAGTTTCCAGAAAATGGGATTTGGACGCACGGCTGCCTTTCAGAGGCGCCCCCACGACCCACACGCCAATGAGCCAAGGGGCCTGGCTGCCCACATCCCTTGCCCCGATACCTGCCCGGGGTGGGGGCCTCCCCTGCGCAAGAATGCCCCCTGCTTCACCATGCACTTCTCCCCACTCCTCACAAAGCGCAACTGACACATGCCAATGTCATAAATGCGCGCGAGGGTGTTGCGGAAGGCAATTTCCAAGACGCAGCGTGGGCAGCTCTCTTGCCATTAACTTTCTCAAAAAATAACAACCACCGTTGCATCTCGACTGGCAGCAGGCTGCATCGCAAGAGGCCTGCCACGCTTCAGATGGATGATAAACATGGCACCGGAAAGTCTTCGTTCCGGAACTAAAGCCAAGGACTGGAACTTAAAAAGCAGGGCCTCCTCCCCATGTTTCTGATCCCCCCCCCCAAGCAATCTTCCGGAGACACGAGGGACGGGAGAAACAGGGGAGGCTGATGCAGCCTCTGTTCAATAGGTAGAGGATGCCATTGTATCATCGCCATGGCAACAGGACAAGGATGCCCCAGTGGCTGGCTGGCAAAGGCAGGACCCACGGAGGAATTTGCCCGCCTCCTGGGCCCCAAACAGGCAAGAAAGCCGACACTGGTGGGGCAGAGACCCACTTGGGGCAGACCCACTGCTAATGCGGGGGGCTTGCTAAGTGGGTCAAGTCTTACCCAACACTTGGTTCCCTCCCGGCTCTCAGCCTCATTATTTCAGATAAGTGGAAACCGTTTCCCCAGCTGCTCCGTGTTATGAGGAGCTGCTACCGTCAAGTTATTACATAAAAGCTCACACTCCCCCTTTTGTAGTGCATTAAAAAAACTTGAGTGGTATCTGGGGCACAAAAGCTTCTGCCTCAATATATTTGTTCATTTTTTAAGGCGCCACAGGAGCCGGGATGACGTGCCGTGTTTGGGTTATTATTCTGGTTATTATTTTCTTAATTAAACCTTTTCAGGGGAGAGCAGCTGTGGCCACGGCTGATAACCTCGGCACTCGCATCCCCTGATCTACTCCGGGGATCCGACAAAAGGAACGACTTGTTCATGCAGCGCAGAGTGAAACTGCGGAACTCCCTCCCACAGGGGGGGCAGCCATGGACTCCAGCCGGGACGGCTGTAAGAGAGGATCGGGCAGATTCATGGAGAAGGAGAGAGCGGCCCGTGGCTAGTAGCCAGGATTACTATCATTATTTATTAAATTTGTATTCTGCCCTATACCCATGCAGGTCACAACATCTGGTACGCAGGATGAGACCCTATCTGCCTGCGGACTGTCTCGCCAGAGTGGTGCATGCTCAGGTTATCTCCCGCTTGGACTACTGCATTGCGCTCAAGTGGGGCTACCTTTGAAGGTGACCCAGAAACTACAACTAATCCAGAATGAGGCAGCCAGACTGGAGACTGGGACCACATAACACCAGTCTTGAAAGACCTAGATTGGCTCCCAGAATGTTTCCAAGCACAATTCAAAGTGTTGGTGCTGACCTTGAAAGCCCTAAACGGCCTCGGTCCTGAATACCTGAAGGAGCATCTCCACCCCCATCGTTCTATCCGGACACTGAGGTCCAGCTCCGAGGGCCTTCTGGCGGTTCCCTCGCTGTGAGAAGTGAAGTTATAGAGAAGCAAGCAGAGGGCCTTCTCGGTAGTGGCACCCGCCCTGTGGAACACCCTCCCACCAGATGTCAAGAAAATAAACAACTATCTGACTTTTAGAAGATATCTGAAGGCAGTCCTGTTTAGGGAAGCTTTTAATGTTTGACCCATTACTGTATTTTAATACTGTGTTGGAAGCTGCCCAGAGTGGCTGGGGAAACGCAGCCAGATGGGTGGGGTATAAATAACTAATTATTATTATTATTATTATTATTATTAAATAACAATATCAAAACACCTAATAACAGCTATGCTCTGCCTCCTCAGTTGAATCCCAGTTGCTGAAAGGCACAAGAGGACCAGATCCTGCCTGCTGGGATCTGGTAGGCACTGTGAGAACAAGTTGCTGGGCGGAGTCAAGGAGGCTTACAGCTAAAACGGAAACAGCAAGATGGGCCATTGGTCTGATTCTGCCAGCTCTTCTCTTGCTCTTACGCAGCGGTAGGCAACCTAAGGTCCAGGGGCCGGATGCGGCCCAATCGCCTTCTCAATCCGGCCGGTGGACTGTCTGGGAATCAGTGTGTTTTTACATGAGTAGAATGTGTCCTTTTATTTAAAATGCACCTCTGGGTTATTTGTGGGGCATAGGAATTCGTTCATTATTTTTTTCAAAATATAGTCTGCCCCCCCCCCCGCCACATGGTCTGAGGCTGGAAAAGCTTGCTGACCCCTATGCACCTCCTGCCATCTGGAGAGAGCAGGATTCAGAAATCCCCCCCCAGACACCCAGGAAAGTTGCAGTGGGACCTGTGGGTGGGAAGGGGCAGGATGGCCTGACCCACTCCAAGGGGTCAAGAGCAGCCGCAGCTGGTGTCAGGGGCAGAAGGGGGCAAGGAGGGTCCCAGGGACACCCCCCCAACACACACGCATGCACACCGCCTTACCTGTGACGGTGGCCGTGCGCCGGCAATTGTACAGCACAGCCAGCTCCCCAAAGACGTCCCCCGGGAGCAGGCGGCGGAGTTGGCGTCCTTTCTGCGTCACGCTCAGCTCCCCTTCTGCAACGGGAGAACAAGGGCGGGTTCACACATGCACACACAACACGCCTGTTCTTGCCACTTTGGAAGCTCAGCACTTGTAGAAGCCGCTGCCGGGTGCCAGGTGGTTGGAAAATGTCTTGGGGAGGGGGCTGGGCAAAGGGTGGGAAAGAATCACAGAATGGTAGAGTTGGAAGGGACCCTGAGGGTCATCTAGTCTAACCCCCTGCAATGCCTCGGTCCAGTAGACCTGAAGGAGCGTCTCCAACCCCATCGTTCTGCCCGGATACTGCGGTCCAGCGCTGAGGGCCTTCTGGAGGTTCCCTCACTGCAAGAAGCGAAGCCACAGGGAACCAGGCACAGTGCCTTCTCAGTGGTGGCAACCAGCCTATGGAATGCCCTCCCACCAGATGTCAAGGAAATAAACAGCTGTCTGACTTTTAGAAGACATCTGAAGGCAGCCCTGTTGAGGGAAGTTGTTAATGTGTGACATTTTAATGTATTTTTAATCTTTGTTGAAGCCGCTGCCCAGAGTGGCTGGGGAAACCCAGCCAGATGGGCAGGGTACAAAATAATAATAATAATAATAATAATAATAATAATAATAATAATAATAATAATAATAATAATAAATAAATAATCTCTGACAGGTGGACAGCTAACCTCTGCTTAAATTCCTCCAAGGAAAGAGAGGTCACTGCCTCTCAAAGGAGCACAGCTGTCAATGTTTCCCTTTTTTAAAGGGAATTCCCTTATTCCGAATAGGATTCCTTGCAAGAAAAGGGAAAAGTTGACAGCTCTGCAAAGGAGTCCACTCCACTGCCAAATGGGTTTTACTGCCAGGAAGTCCTTCCTGATGTTTAGTTCAAATTTTTCTTGTAAGTTGAATCCATTGGTTCAAGTCCTCCCCTCTGGAGCGGGAGAAAACCAGTTTGCTCCGTGTGGCAACCCTTGAGATATTTGAAGATAGATCCCGGGAACTTCGGTTTCCCTTTGCAGGGACCCCCAAGGGTCACCCAGACCTACCCACTGCAATGCAGGAATCCCAGCTGAAGAACCCCTGACAGGTGGCCATCCAACCTCAGCACCCGAAACAAACTACAGTTCCCAGGATTCTCTGGGGGAAGCCAGCTGCTTAAGGAACGCACTCTGTAGCAGCTCAGTGGCACTCTTCTTTTCCATCCATGGAGAAGGGCCTCGGAAGAGGAGCACTGTAGCCGCTCTGGCTTCCCAGCAGAGGCAGGAAATTGCTGCTGGTGTTCTTGTTCTTGTTAATTAAATGTGCATACGGCCCTATTCCCATAGATCTCTGGGCGGTTCACAACATAAAACCACAATATAAAAACCACAAAACACAGAATAAAAATAAGAACAGAAACATACACAAAAGAACCCCCAAAATACATTTTAAAAGGGCATCAGACGTCCATCACCAAAAGGAACTTTTTCGCCTAAAGGTGTCTAATGAAAGCGACTCCCCTTTAGAAAACCAAATGGAGCCCCTCTCCCTTTGGGGTGCTTCCGAGCTCTAAAATTCTGTGATTTGATTGGTTTTAGGCAGGCAGAAAAAACCTCTTTGGCCCTGGGTGCAAGGAGGCGCAGCCAAGAATTCGGGGTGTGTGCATGGAGGGGCCATCCCAACGCAGGTGCCCGGGGGGGGGGGGGTTGGCGCTGCCTGCGGATCATCAGTCCTCCTTTGGGTCTGGAGTCTTCCAGGCCAAGGAGGGCGCTGGGCTCTGGAGTGGGGCCCTCTGTCGCCTGCTCACCAGCCACGATGTACATGGTGTGCCCGTCGTCCCCCTCGGCCACCACGGTGCCCCCAGGCTGGTGCTGCTCGGGCACAAAGCTCTCCACCAGCGGCTGGCTCTTCCCATCCCCCAGGCACCGCAGGAATTCGCTGCGCTTGACCGCGTCCAGGATCAGGCCGGTGTCCCTGGGGAGGGAAGAGGAGGGCATTGGTCGCCATCCCAGAATCACAAGCTCGGCTCTTGCCCTCCCTGCTTCTGAATCCCAGTTTCTGGAAAAGGCGCTTGCGGGTTTCCCACAATGGGCATCTGGTTGGCACACGGTGAGAACAGGATCCAGGGCTCCTTGGGTCTCATCCATGCACCAATTCTCATGTCCCTCTCATCTCCAGCTCGGCCACCACCTGCCTGAGCAGAGCAGCCCCACCTGGCCAGGCCACCCAAGGCTTACCTGGGGGACTTGGGAATGCAGGGCAGCTGCCAGTCGCCATCGGAGTCCAGGGGCTCGGGGACAATGCCGTGGCCTCGGCTGCCCCTGCGGGCATCTTCCACTGGGGACTGGTCCAGAGCGCTCTCGCCCGCGGGGTCCCTGGCCTCCTCCGAGTCCCCAGCTGCGGCCAAAGAGGAAGCAAGAAATGATAAAATTTGTAACTTATTTTAAGGTAAAGGGACCCCTGATCGGCATAGTTCATCGCTTCTCTGAGTTATTCAAGCCCCTTTGCCACGGCAAGGCACTGATCCATGAAGGGGTTCCATAATTCAAAAGCATCAATTGACGCTTTTGAATTCTGGTGCTGGAGGAGACTCTGGAGAGTCCCATGGACTGCAAGAAGATCCAACCTCTCCATTCTGAAGGAAATCAGCCCTGAGTGCTCACTGGAAGGCCAGATCCTGAAGCTGAGGCTCCAAGACTTTGGCCACCTCATGAGAAGAGAAGACTCCCTGGAAAAGACCCTGATGTTGGGAAAGATGGATGGGTTGGGAGGGGCCTGAGTCCGAAAGCCTGGACAGCCGAGGCTGCCCATCACTGTGGACAACATGGAGCCAAACAGACTGAGGATCCGACTCAGTGGAAGCCAGCTTCCCGTGCTTCTGAAATCATAGAATTGCAGAGCTGGAAGAGACCCCCAAAGGTCATCTAGTCCAACCCCCTGCAATGCAGGAATCTCAGCTCAAGCACCCAGGACAGGTAGCCATCCAATCTCTGCTTAGAAACCTCCAAGGAAGGAGAGACCACAACCTCCTGAGGGAGTCTGACCCACTATTGAACAGCTCTGACTGTCAGAAAATTCTTCCTGATGTTTAGTCCGAATCTCCTTTCTTGCAACTTAAAGCCCTGGGTTCGAGTCCTACCCTCTGCAGCAGGAGATAGCAAGCTTGCTCCCTCTTCCATGTGACAGCTCTTGAGATATTGGAAGATGGCTCTTCTATCTCCTCTCAGTCTCCTCTTCTCCAGGCAAAACATACCCAGCTCTTTCAACCGCTCCTCATCAGGCTTGGTTTCTGTGCCCCCCCAAAAAAACCCTCTCCTTGGTGTGCTTCTGAAGATTGGGGGGCATTTGGGCAGCCTCAGTAGGGGCTCCTATGCCTTAGAGACCTATGGGGCAGGAAGAGCTGGGGCCAGGCACCTCTTGAACTTAACACTCCAAAGAACATCAGAAGAGTCTGCCAGATCCGGCCAAAGGGGGCAGCCCCTATGAGAGAGGACAAAGAAAGGTCTCTGCCCCAAGGCAGCGGCAGCCTAGAAATCCAGACAAAGGAGCCAGAGGCATTCAAGACAGTCGCTGCTTTGACTACAAGGAAAGGGCTGGGGTGGGCAGATTACGTGGGGCACCCCCTAGGCGGCAGGCTGGGTGACGAACGGATCAGACCCACAGGAAGAGATTTATGAAGAGCCACTTGGCAGCAGAAGGGGCTCCCCCGGATGGTGGTGGGTTCTCCTTGGTCACAGATTCCTGCATCGCAGGGGGTTGGGCTAGATGACCCTTGGAGGTCCCTCCCAACTTATCAGTTCTACCGTTCTGTGATCCTTTGCAGATCTTTAAACAGACATTGGACGTCTGTCAGTCAGGGATTCTTGAGCTGCAATTCCTGAACTGCAAGGGGTTGGGCGAGGTGGTGCTTGAGGGTCCCGATTCCCAAACCCCAAGATCTTTTGACATGCCCATCTCCCCCCAGGGAGCCCTCCTGCACAAGCACCATTGAGATGAACGGGAGCCCATGACGCCGTGCTTTTGCAGGAGAACTTCCCGGCAGATTGTGTCCCATTGCGATGAAGGAGAAGGCGCCCGAGGTTTTGCCTGCAGACCTGGAGGTCTCGGAATCCCAGAATGATCTTCCGCCACTTCTGTGCGGAGGGTGAGATTCCTCCACAACCTGTTGCTCTTTCAGTGGAACTCCAGAGAGAGAGAGAGAGGGGCAGAAAGGGGGCAGCCCCAGCTCTTTCTGGGGCCCCCTCTCCTCTGACCCACACAAACCCCCCAACCTCTGTCCCAGGGTCTCCTTACCAGCCTGGGGCAGCGCCACGCTCTCCAGGAACTCCTTCTCCTCTTGCAAGCGCAGATCCCTCAGGCGGAGATCCATCTCCTTTTTTCAGGGGGGGGGCAGATTTCAAGAGGCGTCAACTCCGTTTTCTTCGAGGCTGTCAGGAAACAGAAGAGTGCTGGGGAGGGTGAAGAAAGACACCCCCCCAGTAGTTCCCCACTGCCATTGATGCCAGCTGGGGGGGCAGTGGCACCATTTATGCCAGGGACCCCCCATCTCCCCAGGAATCTCTGGGACTCCCAGCCAGGTATGGGGCATGGGAGTCTCTAGCAGCTCTCTCCGTCCTGCCAGCACCCAGAGCGCCCCACGCAGTCCCCAAACCCCGTTACCCCACACTCCGTGCCACCCTCCCCAAGGCGGCACCTGTAGCCCAGCTCTCAAGCGCTGCCAAGCGCCCGGGTGCCTCCGCTCTGCCGCCGCTCCAGCTGTCGAGTGAGGGGCTGGTGGGCGAATGAGTCACCCCAGTTTCTGTGGGAGGGGGGAGGGGGCAGGGGGGCGTGCCAACATCCTCGCTTGGGCATGGCTGCAGCGCCGCTAGCTCCCTGCCCTCTGAGCTCCTCCGCCAAACATGATGCCAACCTGTTGCCAGGGCAACCAGCCCAATTCCAGCGCCTTTCACTCAAGCGCAGGATTCTCCCCAGAGAATGCAGGGGGAGGGGGAAGGCAAAGCAAAGTGGGGAGAGCTGGGGGAGGGGGGCATCCGTCCTGGACTGTGGGGGCAGGGGGGGCAAACTCTATCGCTGATGGAATAGGAGTGGGGAGGGAAGGGGGCGTCAAGCAGAGCCAACACTGTGCCCATTCAGTCATATTGCCGAATCAGAGCGTTGTGGAGTAGGAAGGTACCCAGGGGTCATCTAGTCCAACCCCCTAACTTGTCCTAAACCACCCAGCTCCACAGAGAGAAAGGCAAGGCAGGGGCGACCCAGGAGACACAGCAAATACTCTCTCCACCCCCAAGAGGCACCTATATGCCAGCAGGTGGCTTGAGGCAACCCTGAGACAAGTGGCAGATGCCAGGCTGACGTGCCAGGGCCCCAGAGAGGCAGCTACGATTTGCGGTCTCAGCCTGGCCAGCTCCTCCAGGGTGTAGTCCAAGACAGAAAACGGCGCAGGAGACTTCCACAAGTCAGCCCGAAGGAAGGGCCACGGGTCGCTCAGGCACAGACCACCTGCTTGGCATGCAGAAGGTTGCCAGGTGCGCAGGACTGGGAACTGCCCACTACCTGGAACCCTGGGAGAGCTGTTGCTGCTCCGGTCAGTGTGGACAAGACTGAACTATATGGACCAAGAGGCTTGACTTGGTTGAAGGCAGCTGGTAGCGAAGGAGAAGAGGGTGCCTCTGAGCATGTCAGAAGCACGAGAGCCGTGGGGCAAGCAGGTGGCAGCTTCCAGGGATCTGGAAGGGGCTTTACAGGGGAGGGGGGCTAAGGCCCAGCACCTCCTGCCGGAAACAGATCTGGCCCTGACTGGGCAGGCAGATGAAACTCCCCTTGGGGCCAGCTGGATGCCCTCAAAGGAGCCCTCAAAGCTCTGCTCTGCTCTCTGCCTCTGGGCCAGGCCAGGAGTGGGCACCTGCCACCTGGTGAGGGGGCACCTCCATGCCCTCTAACCTTTCTCCAGTGAAAACAGGGACATCCCACTCCACATCAGGAATCTTCTTCTGGCTTTGATCTCCCGCACAAATGGACACCATATACCTGTACGCACAGAGATCTGTTGCCTCTCTGCGTCCCTCGCAGGGCTGTTGTAAAGGAAAGATGTGCAAGCGAAGAGATCGTGTACAACACCTTCCACAGACAAATGGAATGAAATAAAAAGGTGGTGGTGAGCTGCCTTGAGGCTGCCAGGGGAAAAGGTGGAATATATTAATAATACTAATGGAAACTGTGAGAATGAGCGTTTCCTTCATCTGGAGCACTGAAGTTATTTTCAGGAGAAACAGGACTCCACTTTCCCACCTACACACCCAGCCACCACTTTGAATTCTTCTCTGTGGAGGAGGAGGAGGAAAAAAGGAAAACCAAGATATTCCGGGATCAAATCAGAAACTGGGACAGCTCTGTAATTCCGGGGCTGTCCCTGCAAAATTGGGGCATTTGGAGGGTCTTCACCCCCCCCCCAGAACATGAGGAGAGCATGCTGGATCAGGCCAGGGTCCCATCTAGTCCCGCATCCTGGTCTCACAGTGGCTGAGGGGATGCCTGTTAAAAAGGTCAAGGACCCCTGGACGGTGAAGTCCAGTCGCAGACTACTCTGGGGTTGCAGTGCTCATCTCGATTTCAGGCCAAGGGAGCCGGTGTTTGTCCGCAGACAGCTTTCTGGGACATGTGGCCAGCAGGACTAAACCACTTCTGGTGCAATGGGACACCGTGATGGAAACCAGATCGTACAGAAACGCCGTTTACCTTCCCACCACAGTGGTACCTATTTATCTCCTTGCGCTGGTATGCTTTCAAACTGCTGGAACTCTCAGCGGCCTTTGACACCATCGACCATAGCATCCTTCTGGACCGTCTAGAGGGGCTGGAAGCTGGGGGCACTGTCATACGGTGGTTCCACTCCTTTCTCCTGGGCCGTGTCCAGAAAGTGGTGGTGGGGGGTGAGTGTTCAGACCCCTGGGCTCTCACTTGTGGGGTGCCTCAGGGTTCTGTCCTCTCCCCCATGCTTTTTAATATCTATATGAAGCTGCTGGGAGAGATCATCAGGGGGTTTGGGCTGGGTGTTCATCAGTATGCAGATGACACCCAGCTCTACCTCTCTTTCAAATCAGAACCAGTGATGGCGGTGAAGGTCCTGTGTGAGTGCCTGGAGGTGGTTGGAGGATGGATGGCGGCTAACAGATTGAGGTTGCATCCTGACAAGACAGAAGTACTGTTTTTGGGGGACAGGAGGCGGGCAGGTGTGGAGGATTCCCTGGTCCTGAATGGGGTAACTGTGCCCCTGAAGGAGCAGGTGCGCAGCCTGGGAGTCATTTTGGACTCACAGCTGTCCATGGAGGCACAGGTCAAATCTGTGTCCAGGGCAGCTGTTTATCAGCTCCATCTGGTACACAGGATGAGACCCTTCCTGCCCGCAGACTGTCTTTCCAGAGTGGTGCATGCTCTGGTTATCTCCCGCTTGGACTACTGCAATGCGCTCTACGTGGGGCTACCTTTGAAGGTGACCCGGAAACTGCAACTAATCCAGAATGCGGCAGCAAGACTGGTGACTGGGAGCAGCCGCTGGGACCACATAACACCGGTCCTGAGAGATCTGCATTGACTCCCAGTACGTTTCCGAGCACAATTCAAAGTGTTGGTGTTGACCTTGAAAGCCCTAAAAGTAGACCTGAAGGAGCTTCTCCACCCCCATCATTCTGCCCTGACACTGAGGTCCAGCTCTGAGGGCCTTCTGGTGAGTCCCTCAATGCAAGAAGCAAAGCTACAGGGCACCAGACAGAGGGCCTTCTCGGTGGTGGCACCCGCCCTGTGGAACGCCCTCCCTTCAGATGTGAAGGAAATAAGCAGCTATCTTCTCTTTAAAAGACATCTGAAGGCAGCCTGTTCAGGGAAGTTTTTAATAGTTAACGCTGTACTGTTTTTAACACTTGATTGGAAGCCGCCCAGAGTGGCTGGGGAAACTCAGCCAGATGGGCGGGGTATAAATAATAAATTATTATTATTATTATTATTATTATTATTATTATTATTATTATTATTATTAGGTTGGCCCGAGCACCAGAGTCCTCTCCTCTCTTGTGGTTTCCCGCAACTGGCATTCAGAAGCACTGCTGTCTCTTTTAAAGCCATCTAGGTTTGTGGTTATCACTGTCTCCTGAGGGGGTGAGTTCCATAGGTTAACACTGCACTGCATAGAGAAGCCATTTCTTTCATCTTTCCTCCGTCTTCAGCTTCATTGAAAGTCTGTAGGTTTCAGTGTTAGGAGAGAGGAGGGAGAACAACTTTCCTCTGTCCACGCCTTGTGTAATTTTAGAGACTTCTAACATGTCACCTCTTACGGAGAGCTTGACAAAATTCAGGATGGCTGGAGCTTGGTTTTGAGGATGTCCAGCTGGGCAGGGGCTGGAAGCTGCCCGGTGCGCCTTGTGCCCTGGGAGAGCAGCGCTGGGTCTCCTCCTCTGGGCGTGAGCTTGCTAAGCAGGCTCCGAGTTCCAGTTCTCCATCAGGAGGACTGAAATGCCCCTCTGGCCCCAAAGGCTTTCTGGGAAATGGTATATAATGAGTTAAAGAAAATGTTTAAAAGTACTTTTGTTAAAAAACCAGAAGCCTTTTTAGTGGGTGAAGGGATGCTAAGTGAAGATAAAAAACTGTTTATGTGTGCAACAACTGCGGTAAGAATTCTTTTAGCCCCAAAATGGAAACAAGAAGAAGTACTAAGGGAAGAGGAAGGGCAGAGGAAGATGATGGACTTTGCGGAACTGGCGAAGCTGACGGGAAAAATCCAAAACCGGCAGGATCAAGTATTCTAAAAGGACTGGAGTAAATTTATACGATATTTGAAAGATTATTGTAAGCAATTAACATCGCTAGCAGGAGTGTCTGAAGACTTGTAATGAGAAATTTTCTACCTTTATACATCTGTTTAAATTTTGAGTCATTCTGTAATGAGTGCAATTAGAATTGGAAAACATACAAAATGCAATGATATAAATTTAATTTTGAAAGCCATGAGGCTGGAGGGAAGGCAGTCGATAGGATCTAAAGAGCCAGGGCGGTAAAGTGGATAATGATGATGTGAATGTATATAATTAAATGGAAAATAAATAAAAATTATTGAGAGAGAGAAATGCCCCTCTGCCCCCTCCCCAGACTCCCCGCCGCTTGTCTTCTGTTGCTTGGACCAGGGCAGAGACCTTTTAAAGGAAGGCTCTTGGCTGAGACTCCCACCCCCTGAGAAAACCAGGCTGTGGGGGCACCCCCCCATACACATAAGGGCTTTCCTGCACATCCAAGGAGAATGTCTCAGAGACACACAGGGGAGACCCCAAGACCCCTGGAAACATTGGGGACACCTGCCCCCCACCCCAGAGACCACCAGCCACTTCTGGGAATCCCAGCTCCAAAGCCACATGCGCCTCTGAAGAGCCCTGCAGCAGGGGCTGGATCAGGCCCAAAGGGGCCCCTCTAGTCCAGCCTCCCAGCCCGCCAGACGCCCCTTCGGAAGCCCAGGAAGGGGGTGCAAAGGCAACAGGCCTCCCCTCCCTGCCTAGTCGCCCCCAGTCTCCTGCCTCTGACGCTGGAGGGCGAGAGTCTGCCCTGGGGTGGAAGTGGGGTGCCCTCTCCCCCCCCCTGCGCCCACCCCTCCCTCTTCCTCCAGCCCCCCAGCCCCATTCCCTGCCCTGAGCAAACCTGGGGGGGTTCCATGTCAGCGCTGGAATCTTCCAAGTGTCCCTGAGCTCCTGGCCGGACACACCCTGCCTGCAGGTTAGGCATTAACTCAGGAGGTGGACGCCTCTCCTCCCTCTCAGAGATGCCTCTCCAGGAAGAGCTGCCTTCGCTGCGCCCCACTGGCGGCAAGGAAAGGGGGCCAGGAGCCCAGCTGGACACCCCACAAATGACAGAACCAGGAAGGGGTTGCCATGGCCAAGCCCAGAGGGGTGGCTCAAGCTGGGAAGGGTCCCAGCTCCCTTGTGACTGCGGCAAGGCAGGGGGTCCTGCCCCACAGCTCCACTGCCATTGTCCAGCCCGCCCTGCGCTCCAGAGGAGAACCTGGTCTGTCCAGTCCAGCATTCTGCTCCCACCATGGACAACTAAACGCCCATTGCGGGAAATTCGAACACAAGAGCAACTCTCCCGTCCTGCGGTTTCCAGCAGGTGGAATTCCAGAAGCATCGCTGCCTCCGACCGCAAAGGGCTTTACTACACACTGCATGAAAAAGTCCTTCCCTTTACCTGTCCTGAATCTTCCAATGTGCTTTAGGGGCTTGGGAAAGGGTCTTTTCTGTGGTGGCCCCTCAAATGTGCAACTCCCTTCCGACTGAGCTGCGTCTGGCCCAAATCTCTCTGCTACTTAAGTCCCATCTTTTTCCGCAGGTGCCGGCAGGAAGGGAGGCCTGATTGCTGCTGCTGCAACTGCTGCTGCTGCCTGCAATTGCTCTTCAGTGAATTGCTCTTCCTGGCTGTTAAGGATTTCATGGTCTTTACGTGTTTTTTATTTGCTTGCCTGTTGTAATTCTGAGACTTGGGCAGAGGGGGATATAAAATAACTAAACAAACAAATAAAAAGGGCAGGCAGCCTCAAGCACACAGATAATATAGTCAAGTGTCCAATATAAACAAATAGCATCCTAAAAAGGTACTGGCTACTCTCTCAGTTATGAGCATTTTTGGTAATACAATATATTTTCAATTTCATTGTTCTGCATGGGACAATGACAATAAAGATATCATATATCGTATATATTTTCATTTGTCCCACTGCCTTGCAGTACATCTCCAGAAGAAGGAAAGGCTCAGGAGTGAACTCTACGCAAATCCAGAGTGGAGTCCCTAAGGCGGTTGGGTGGCGCCGTGTGACCTCCTTCCCGCAATTCATGCAGCCAAACTGGTGCCAAATATCTCGCTCTGCTTTCCTTTGGACCCCATCAGCCAGGCCTCCAGACCCAGGACCTCCAGACACACAGCCCCAGGTCTCTTGGGTGCTGCCGTTTCTCCCTTCTCTCTCGGGACAGACAGGTGCCAGCAACCATAGTCTCACCACCGCCATATATTATGCATGCCGTTCTTCTGTATTCTGTTATTAAACAAGTTCATCTGTCTCCATGTGTGTTTTCTAAGGTTCTGACATTCAAAAGCCCAAATTACTTCCGTTACTCCTTTCAGCGGGGAGAAAGCACAGGGAAAGGATGGCTGCCACTGCCGCTTCCTTGAAATCCCCAAACGGTGCACGGATCTCTCAGGCAACCATTCCTTTTCCAACCTCCCTCCTCTTTCTTGTTGGGGAAATTGCTCTGTTAGCTTCACCAGGGTTGCCACAAGACACTCAGAGGGCTCAGCATCAGTGGGCTGGACTACAGGACCCTTCAGATTTAGGATTCTCTGTTTCTGTGCTCCCTTCCTCAAAGGGAGGGAGGCACCTGAGTTTTCTGGCTCAGGCACAGAGATGTCTATGGCCGACCAAGATGCTTATGGGCCTGTCTCTCAGCACACGCAGATCCGCAGAGGCGGCACACAGCAATGTCTGGTGAGTTTAATGCCAATTTCCCCCCTTTAAGAAGTAGCCAATGGACTATTATGTATGACTTTTGTGCAATTGCACTAGATGCTCAGGGTTACTTGAATATGCTAAGTGTTTCCAGTTTCAGATAACCGGACTTGAGCTTTTGACCAAGGATGCTCAAGGAACGAAGACTTAATTAACAGCTCACAGCTGATTTGAGGGTGCTTTGCTCCTTTTTGTTTTGGTTTTGTACATGAGTTGGACTTTGTGAAAACAAACTTTCAATATAATAATGGTTGAGCGTTTTGTATGTAATAAAGTTTTATAGTTTTCCCCAGTCCTCGATGGGGAAAATTGGTGGATTATCTGAAAAACATATGTGGTGTAAATACAACGCTAGTGGGATTTCAAGAGGCACTGTAAAAAACAAATAAGTATTGTTTATTAGAAATAATGGGAGTAAGGAGGAACAATGGCAATACGAAAAAAGGGAATGTGTTTTAAAGGTATAAATATGGATGATTGTCAGAGACGCTGAAGGAAGTCCAAAACAGTCATAATTTGTTGTATTCGAGATAAAATGTATAACTGGATGAAAACTAATAAAATTTATTTTAAAAAAAAAGTTTTATAGTTGAAATTTAACTAGTATTTTTAATAGTTTCTAAAAAAGAGAATTGCATTGAATGCTTCATTTTATATAATCTTTAAAGAAGCTCTCAAGCTAAGAGAAAATTAATAAAAGTGTAAAAGTAAAAAAAAAAAGCAATGTCTGGTGAGCTTTCCTACCTGAACAAAATCTGGTCTTTAGGCTCTCCTGCAGATCCAATTCATTTCCATGGGGCTTGCTTTCCCCCCTCGTATCTTGGGCAACTTGGGAGGCTGTTCTGGAATGATCGGGGGGGGGGGAGGTGTGCTTACATTTTTATTGTTGCATAACTAAACTCTGTATATTTAAAGCTCTGGTTTTCCCAGTAGTGATGTGTGGAAGTGAGAGCTGGACCATCAAGAAGGCTGATCGCCGAAGAATGGATGCTTTTGAATTCTGGTGCTGGAGGAGACTCCTGAGAGTCCCATGGACTGCAAGAAGATCCAACCTCTCCGTTCGTTCTTAAGGAAATCAGCCCTGAGTGGAAGGACAGATCCTGAAGCTGAGGCTCCAAGACTTTGGCCACCTCATGAGAAGAGAAGACTCCCTGGAAAAGACCCTGATGTTGGGAAAGATGGAGGGCTCAAGGAGAAGGGGATGACAGAGGACGAGATGGTGGGACAGTATTCTCGAAGCTACAAACATGAGTCTGACCAAATTGCGGGAGGCAGTGGAAGACAGGAGGGCCTGGCATGCTCTGGTCCAGGGGTGCACGAAGAGGCGGACACGACTAAATGACTAAACAACAACAAAAATGAACACTAAAACAAAACAGAGAGGAACAGGTGGGTGTTTAGAGGCTGACAGAGTCACTGTGTCCACAGACAAGAAGATGCAGAACAGGAGCTTTTCTTCCACGGTTGAAGAGAGTTTTAAAAGGTGTTGATTGCCATCCTTTTCATTTTTGCAAGTTATGCAGCCGTGCCACACAGAGCAGAAATCTAAATTAGCTGCCGCTCTCTTGGAGGAGAGGATCTTGCGGGTCAATTTTTCAGCAATTGCTCCTTGCCATAATTTCTGGTGCCGGGGAGCCAAAGTCAAGTAGGCAGCCACCCTCTCATTCTCCACTGAGACCTCCTGAGCATCATAAAGTCTCGGGATTTAGCATCAGTCCTGACTCTTTCTGAGCTGCTGATTCCAAGAAACGGGATCTCATTCCTGTACGTTAACAACCCCTTTTTATTGCCAGGGTCTGTCTCCATAGCTAGTTGTTTGAATAAGTTGAAATAATAATAATGATAATAATAATAGTTAGTTGCTTGTTTGCATGCAACTTTGGGAGCAGAGCTAAGCTCCTTTTTGCCCTCAACCACAATTTGATGGAGCTAAAAGACCAAAAAAACCGCACTTAATTTTTTTTTATTTCATTGTAAAACTTATTTATTTTTATTTCATTGTAAACCTTTAAGCGGTTTACAAAAGCATAAAGCATTAGCATAAAGAGGTGTTTAAAACCATTCAAAATATTATTAAAATCAAATAATAGTTTGAGCAAACTGCGGGAGGCAATGGAAGACAGGAGTGCCTGGTGTGCTCTGGTCCAGGGGGTCACAAAGAGGCGGACACAACTAAACTACTAAACAACAACTACTACTACTACTACTACTAATAATAATAGTTTATTATTTGTCCCCTGCCCATCTGACTGGGTTGCCACTCTGGGCAACTTCCAACATATATAAAAACACAGTAAAACATTAAACCTGAAAAAGCTTCCCTATACAGGGCTGCCTTCAGATGTTTCCTAATTGTTATAAAAATATTATACCCAGAACAAACTTAATTGGTCTCTAAGGTGCTACTGGACAATTTTTTAATTTATTTCGACTGCATCAGACCAACACGGCTACCTACCTGAATCCTTACTCATCTCCTTAACATCTGGTGGGAGGGCTTTCCACAGGGAGGGCGCCACTACCAAGAAGGCCTGCTACTGAGAAGATAAAACACATGTATTATTATTATTATTATTATATCATCTGTATCCTGCCCATCTGACTGCATTGCTCCAGCCACTCTGGGCGGCTTCTGCATGTAACTTCTACATGTGTGGATAGACTTTTCTAAAGAAAAATGTTTTTAGCAGGTGCTGAAACAGTGAAGGCACCTGTTTGAGGTCAACAGGCAGGGAGTTCCCAAGCGCAGTTGCTGTGCTATCAGAAGATCCATTTCTTACAAATGCAAAGTGGATCTGATGTTGCACCTGTGACCAGTGCCAGCTCAAAGCACTTGTGGGGGCTCATGGGGAGTAAGGCAACCTCCCAAGGGCTATATAAACCGACCTTGAACTTGACTCAGCTGCAAATGGGGAGCCGGTGCAGATCTCTGAGCGCTGAGCTGCGTGCTGATTGGTTCTCACACCCGCCAGCAATCCTGCTGCAGCTTTCTGCACTGACCACAGCTCCTGGACCCAGTGCAAAGGAGGCCTCCCATAGGGTGCACTGCAGAACTACTATACAGTATAAATATTTTGCATCATTATTCCTTCATTGCAGCGGGTTGGGCTAGATGACCCTTGGAGCCCCTTCTCTTGTTTTTTCTCCGCCTCCTCTAGAGAGAGAGCAGAGGCAGGCAGTTGGCGCATAACTGGCCTGAGCTGCTGGCCCTGCGGCAGGCTGGCAAGGGAGAGAGCCTTCCCTGCGCCCTTTGGATAGGAACAAGGTCCCCTCGGGTCATGCAAAAGCCTCTGTACTGAGAGGCGGGAAAGTCGAGAGCTCCCCCTAGGGAGGAAAGAGAAGCAGCAGAGAGATCAGCTTCTGGCCATCGCATTTGCAGAAGACCCGCTGCAGCAGGAAATCCAGTTTTGTGTTTCCTTTGGTGATCCGTTGTAGCCAAGTAAGATGGTCTTCCATGAACAGTGAGTCCATAAGTGACTGTGGAGGCCAATTCTGGATCCACACATCCTTCCACAGTGGGGACATTGGTTTCTGGGCGGGAGTTGATCACGGGGTGGATTTGCCAAGCATGCCTTCCTCTCGGCACACTTCTCCCTTGCGTCCTGAGTTTGAGTGCCTTCAAAGCCCAGGACACCTTTGGTCAAGGCTGTTCTCCAACTGGAGCGCTTGCAGGCCAGTGTTTCCCAATTGTTGGTTTTTATACTACATTTTTTTAAAAATTGCCTTGAGACAGTCTTTAAATCTCTTTTGTTGACCACCAGCATTACGCTCTCCATTTTTAAGTTTGGAGCAGAGTTGTTGCTTTGGAAGACGATCATCAGGCATCCACACAACATGACCAGTCCAACAAAGTTGATGTTGAAGAATCATTGCTTCAACACTGGTGATCTTTGCTTCTTCCAGTACACTGGCATTAGTTCGCCTGTCTTCCTAAGTGATGTGTAATTTTTTTTTGAGACACCATTGATGGAATCTTTCGAGGAGTTGGAGATGGCCTTTATAAGTGGTCCATGTTTCACAAGCAGACAGTAAGGTTGGTAGTACAATAGCTTTGTAAACAAACATTTTGGTTTCCTTGCAAATGTCCCAGTCCTCAAACACCCCGCACTTCAATCGGGAGAAAGCCGCACGTGCAGAGCTCAGGCGGTGCTGGATTTCAGCATCAGTTTCGGCCCTTGTGGAAATAACTGCCCAGGTGGGAGAAGGGATCAACATTTTCCAGCATTACACCATTGAGCTGGATTTGTGCACTGCAGAGGGGTTATTTTGTACTTGTTAGTGCAGTACTTGGATGTTGAGCAATTGGCCAAGCTTTTCATAAGCTTCTGTGAAGATATTTAGGATGGTTTGGAGGTTATCATCTGAGCATGCGCACACACTACGTTGTCATCAGCATCCTGAAGCTCTAAGACGGAAGTTACAGTAACCTCACTCTTTGCTTTCTGCCTGCTCAGATTAAAGAGCTTTCTATCTGTTCGATATGTGATTTCTACTCTTGTGGGGTTCTACTCTTTGACAACGTGTAGGATCATGGCAATGAAAATAATGAATAGAGTTGGGGCAATAACACAACCCTGTTTAATACCTGATCCCACTGTGAATGGTTCACTTTGAGAGCCATGGTTATCTGCGATTGTTGTTGTCATATTATCATGGAGGAGCCGAAGGATGTTCACAAATTTATCTGGGCAGCCGATTTTCATAAGGACAGTCCATAGGGCATTATGATTTACAGTGTCGAAAGCCTTAGGTCAATAAACGCCATATACAGGGGTTGGTTTTCCTCCCTGCATTTTTATTGAAGCTGTTGAGCGGTGAAAAACATGTCCACTGAACCCCTAAAAGGCCGAAAACCATTTTGGGATTCAGGAAGGGTCGCTTTGGATGTTCTTAAGAGACAGTTTGCTAAGATCCTTGCAAGAATTTTGCCAGCTGCAGATGCCTTGATAGTTTCCAGGCCAGGGATTATCCCTCAGGCAGAGGGGCTGCCGAGTAGCTGAGCTCACAGGTCTAGAGGAATTTCTGAAGTTTTCCCAGTGAGCCAGTACAGAGATACATTGATCAGTGAATTCTTACATTTGGTATCGTGCAGCAAAGGCCTTTTGAATAGCTAGGAAAAACTGTAATGAAGTGTTTTGGGGGGACAAATCACAAAAGTGATTGTGCTGGTTTGGGTAGTGGGCTGCATGTGCATGATATCTGCTGGAGGGGCAACCCCCCCCAACCTGTACATAAATTCTTGCAACACCTTTCTCAAAGAGATTGATAATTTTGGCATCCCTAAAGTCTGCTGGGATCTCCTCTCTCGCCCAGATTTTTTTGACGAGCATGTGAAGTTGTTGTGTAAGTTCCATCCCACCCACTTTGAAGACTTCAGCAGGTATCCCATCAGGTTGGCTGGCTTTGTTGTTTTCCATTTGATGAATGTTGTTGTTTAGTCGTGACCCCCTGGACCAGAGCACGCCAGGCCCCCCTGTCTTCCACTGCCTCCCTCATGCTGGTAGCTTCGAGAACACTGTCCCACCATCTCGTCCTCTGTCGTCCCCTTCTCCTTGTGCCCTCCATCTTTCCCAGCATCAGGGTCTTTTCCAGGGAGTCTTCTCTTCTCCTGAGGTGGCCAAAGTCTTGGAGCCTCCCTGTTTTCACCCAAGTCCTCTCCAGGGGCCAGAGGAGGTGGACTAGTCCTGCCTTCCTTTCCTTCAACAAATCCCACACCTAACCGCCCCCCCCCCCAGTTCTTTTGCATCTGAATGGCCAAGAGCTGATTGCTGTGGCTTTTTCTGCAAATGGGCAAGAGACAATTGGGTGGGAAAGTCTGAAAAGGATCTTTCTCTCAACCTACATTTGCCATCTTCTGTTGCTTCAACACTAATTATGGAATTGTAGAGTTGGAAGAGACCCCAAGGGACATCTGGCCCCACCCCCCACCCCACATTGGACAAGGACATGAGAACTGTTTCATTGTTGTTGTTGTTGTTTAGTCGTGTCTGCCTCTTTGTGACCCCATGGACCAGAGCATGCCAGGCACTCCTGTCTTCCACTGCCTCCCACAGTTTGGTCAAACTCATGTTTGTAGCTTCGAGAACACTGTCCCACCATCTCGTCCTCTGTCGTCCCCTTCTCCTTGTACCCTCCATCTTTCCCCACATCAGGGTCTTTTCCAGGGAGTCTTCTCTTCTCATGAGGTGGCCAAAGTCTTGGAGCCTCAGCTTCAGGATCTGTCCTTCCAGTGAGCACTCAGGGCTGATTTCCTTAGGAATGGAGAGGTTTGATCTTCTTGCAGTCCATGGGACTCTCAAGAGTCTCCTCCAGCACCAGAATTCAAAAGCATCCATTCTTTGGCGATCAGCCTTCTTGATGGTCCAGCTCTCACTTCCACACATCACTACTGGGAAAACCAGAGCTTGAACTATACGCATTTGGTGCATAGCTGTGCACAACCCTCCCAGATTTGGAGATACTGCGAGCTCATCTCTAACTTGGTTTTGCAGAATTAGTGAGAGGACTCCGACGCAGGAATCCCCTCCTTTGTTCCCAATGTACATCTTTGCTCCCCCATCCTCCTGATTGGCGGCCCCACATCCGGGGGCGGGGCTGGCGAGGGAGGGGGCGTTGCCCCGCCCGGCCAATAGGGAGGCGGGGATTTGCATGAGCCCCGGGAGGTGGGCGGGGCTCGGGCCGGCCAATGGCTGCCGAGTGCGCTGCCTGCCTGCGCTGGGAGAGCCGAGCCTGGCAGCAGCGGCGCCCATGGGCGAGAAGCGGGTGCTGTGCGTGGGGCTGGTGTGCCTCGACATCATCAGCGTGGTGGAGAGATACCCGGCCGAGGACTCGGACACCAGGTACCCCCTGGCAGAGGTGCCCGGGCACCCACCAAATGCCCCACGAAGGGGCAGGGCACCCCCCCACTTTGGGTGCCAGGGCCATGCACGCTGCCTGGCACCACCGCCCTGGGCACTCCTGGTCTCGGAGCGAGCTGGCATTGGGGAAAGATGCCCGGCTCCCCGCGGGCGGGCGGCTGGCTCCGCCTTGGCACCCGGGAACTGGAAGGCGCCCGGCCTGGAGACGCGCCTGGTGCCAGGGGCGGGCGGGCGGGCGGTGGGCGCGCGGCTTCCCTGTCCCGGCTGAGCCCCGTTGGAAGGGACCCCCGGGGGTCATCTAGTCCCGCCCGCTGCACTGCACCCGGGACAGACGGCCTTCCTTGCTTTCTTCCTTCCTTCCTCCCTGGCTGGCAGGTGCCTGTCGCAGCGATGGCAGCGCGGGGGCAACGCTTCCAACACCTGCACCGTCCTGGCCCTGCTGGGCGCCCCCTGCGCCTTCATGGGCTCCCTGGCGCCCGGCCACGCAGCAGAGTAAGTGTCGGGGGGGGAGCCTTGTGGGTCTCCTTCAGGGGAGGGTGGGCGAGGCCACGGGCCCTTTGCCCAGCACCCTGGCAAAGGAGGCAGCCGGGTGTCCTTTGGACTGGGGTCAGACTAGATGACCCGCTGGGTCCCTTTCAGAGCCACAAATCTGTGATGGGCTCCTTTTCTTGCAGGATCCATCCATCCTCTTCCTCCTCCAGGGAAGTCAGGGGCCCCAGGGTGGAAGCCAGTCTGGCGTGGGCAGGACTTGGGTGCTGGTCCCATCCTGACCCCTGACGCCCTTGCCAAGAGGGGAGGGGAGGGCTGGGGAATTTCCACTCCTAGATTTTTTCCAGAGCCCTTTCCCTACTTTTAGTAATACATTGTCTTCTTACATTAATAAGTAGCACGATAAATGAACAGCCAAGTCTTACTTTAATGAGTAAGTGAAGCCATTTAAGGCTTTGCAGCTGGCAGGTGTTGGGGCAGAGGGCAGAGTCAAAGAAGGGATCCCGAGGGTCATCTAGTCCAACCCCCTGCAGTGCAGGAATTTCAGGATCCATGACAGTAGAGAATATAAGGTGCTGAGTCAAATGGCAGTGAAATTCAAGAAGGGCAGCCTGTGACAATTCTGTATCAGTGTCTAGGACTGACAAGTGTTGAGTAGTGGTTAGAGCAGCGCCTCTCCACCTGGGAGTCCCCAGATCTCGTTGGACTACAACTCCCATCACCCCTAGCTAGCAAGGCCAGAGCTCAGATGATGGGAGTTGTAGTCCAACAACATCTGGGGACCCCCAGGTTGAGAGCCGCTGGGTTAGAGTGTCAAACCGTGACCTTGGAGAGCAGGGTTCGAATCCCCTGTCAGGAATGAAGGTCACTGGGTGACCTTGAGCCAGCTTAACCTACCTCACTGTTATGAGCAGTGCTTTTTTCCTTAAAAAAATAATTTTTAGGGGTATTCTCATTCTCCTTCTCATATTGAAATCCTGCCACTTAATGAGGCCAAACCTAGATCCACAAAATATTTAGTGGTATGTGTCCCCCCCCCCCCCGATAAAAAGCACTGGTTAAGAGGATGAAATGGGGGGAAGGAGAACCGAGGGGAACAACTTGAGGTCTTCGGGAGAGAAAGGTGGCGCAATATGGGGAGCCCAGCAGTGGCCCCTTTCCAGCAGCAGAATCATCCTGCAACTGCATTTGGGCCTTCAGGGGAGAGGATCCTTTGTGCATGAACAGAGATGCTCCATTCACTTGGCAAGCGAAGGCTGATTGCATTAGCAGCAACTGCTTCTGTGTAAATGGTCACTCTGTTTACCTGAGGTCAAATGTGGCCGCTCCACTCAGGTGTCCCAGGCATGTCCAACTTTCAACAGACTCAGATCTACTAAAAACCGGCCGTCATCTAACAAAGTTCTTGAGCTTTTTTGGGGGGGGGGGTGTCCCACGATCTACCACAGATACCTGCCAGTAGATACATTACTGTATTTTAATATTTTGTTGGAAGCCACCCAGAGTGGCTGGGGAAGCCCAGCCAGATGGGCAGGGTATAAATAATAATAATAATAATAATAATAATAATAATAATAATAATAATAATTTATTATTATTATTATTATTATTATCTACCTGTTGGACATCCCTGATGTATGCAAATCGGACCTCACACCTTGCCATTTTTTCTACACCTGGGTGTGAACACACCTGCATCAGACAGAGTGAGCTCTTGCCCACAAAAGCTTTATCCACAATAAAAATTTGTTCCAATGGCATAGTTTATCCCCCTGCACATTTATTTGGAAGTAAGTTGAATTGTATTTTATTAGGGTTACTCCCAAGTAAAAGGCAGCCTGCGCTTCTATCTGCTTCCTCGGTTGTTTTCTTCACTCGCCTGGCCTCAAATTTCATTTCATAGAACCAAAGAATCGGAGAGTGGAAGGGACCCCCAACGGTCATCCAAACCTCCTTCGATTTGAACCACTTTCGACAATTAGAAGTACTTTTAAGATACTTATATAGTCCTGAGATTTTTTTTACAGCATGTGAAGTTAACACTACATACTTGTACGAAATATGTGTCATCTGTACATGCTGGAATCAGATCTCTTTAGATTCAGGGGGACAGAAAGTTTCTCAAATCAAAACATGCCAGAAAAAAAACCCATTGCTGATTTCTGACCCCACCATCCATTGCTGGTTTTGAGGAGCAGGGTCAGATCCTGGTGCTGTGCTGGGCGGCTGAGGGAGAGGCACAGACCCCCAGCGGGCTCCAGGGCCCACAGTTTTCTTCCAGGCAGTGGCTGGATTTCCCTAAGAAGTTAGTCGGCTGAATTCAGCTCTGAGAACCAGTTTGAATGGTAGGACTCCAGTCTGCAAAATGGGGAGAGAATCAGCCTGGGAGAAGGAGGCCTCATCCTATTCCAGGGGGTTGGACTAGATGTCTCCTTGGGTCCCTTCCAGCTCCACAATCTAGTGATTCTATGAGATGTGGCAGATGTGGTTATTTAAGAAAGGATCCCTTAAGAGTCCTGGGACTCTGCTCTGGGTGTGTAAAATATAAAGGCCCACGCACCTTCCCTGGTCCTTCTGAGCATGTGCAGAGTTCCTTTAGCCACCACACAGCTGGATTAAAGAGCGAAGGGCAGCTGCTTTCCAGGTGTGGAACATCACCCAAGAATTACAAGCCCAGACGCCTCTTGCATTGAGAAGCTGAATGTAAGTATTTGAGTCTTGCAGATCTTGAGAAATCCCTCTGTCGCTGCCTGCTTGGACCCAGAGTTTTATGGGAAGGTGAAGCTCATGCTCCCCTCACGAATAAGACAAAGGCTTTGCCCCTATGTACCTGCAGGAATCCTCACCCAGTTCCTACCTTCTCTATGAGACACTTCTGCTCCCCAGCAGAGATTTTGCACTCCGGGCTCAGGGTGGATTTGGGGCCCTCTCTCATGGACGTGGGTGGTGTTGTGGGTTAAACCACAGAGCCTTGGGCTTGCCGATCAGAAGGTCAGCGGCTCGAATCCCCGCAAGGGGTGAGCTCCCGTTGCTCAGTCCCTGCTCCTCCCAACCTAGCAGTTCAAAAGCACGTCAAAGTGCAAATAGATAAATGGGTACCACTCCGGCGGGAAGGTAAACGGCGTTTCCATGCACTGCTCTGGTTCGCCAGAAGCGGCTCAGTCCTGCTGGCCACATGACCCGGAAGCTGTACGCCAGCTCCCTCGGCCAGTAAAGCGAGATGAGCGCCACAACCCCAGAGTCGGCCACGACTGGACCTAACGGTCAGGGGTCCCTTTACCTTCATGGGCCAATGGCGCCTGCAGCTCCTAGCACTCTCTAGGCCATGGGTAGGGAAACTAGGGCCCAGGGGCCGGATCCGGCCCAATCGCCTTCTAAATCCGGCCTGCGGATGGTCCGGGAATCAGCGTGTTTTACATGAGTAGAATGTGTCCTTTTATTTAAAATGCATCTCTGGGTTATTTGTGGGGCATAGGAATTCGTTCATTTCCCCCCCAAAAATATATAGCCCGGTCCCCCACAAGGTCTGAGGGACAGTGGACCAGCCCCCTGCTGAAAAAGTTTGCTGACCCCTGCAAGTCTAGGCACCAACTTCTGTTCCCAAGCAGTGGGAGAGGAGCGTCCTTAATAATAAATAATAATAATAAATCTTATTTATACCCCGCCCTCCCTGGCCAGAGCCAGGCTCAGGGCGGCTAACACCAATAAAATCACAGTAAAAGCATAATGGGGGGGGAAAGAGGGGGAGACCAATTTAAAATACAGGTTAAAATGCAATTTAAAATGCTGCCTCATTTTAATAGTAGCCCATAAATCAGGACCGTAAGGGGAGGGAAACATAAGGGTCAGACTGAGTCCAAACCAAAGGCCAGGTGGAACAGCTCTGTCTTGCAGGCTCTGCGGAAAGATGTCAAATCCCGCAGGGCCCTGATCTCTTGGGACAGAGCGTTCCACCAAGTTGGGGCCAGAGCTGAAAAAGCCCTGGCCCTAGTTGAGACCAATATAACCACCTTGCGACCTGGGACCTCCAAAATGTTGTCATTTAAGGTCCTCTGCGGGGCGTACCGGGAGAGGGGGTCCCGTAGGTACGAGGGTTCTAGGCCGTGAAGGGCTTTAAAGGTCAAAACCAGCACCTTAAACCTGACCCTGTACTCCACGGGGAGCCAGTGAGGTTGGTAAAGCACTGGATGAATGCGATCCCACGGCAAGGACCCCGTAAGGTAACACACATTCTGCACCCGCTGGAGTTTCTGGGTCAGCTTCAAGGGCAGCCCCACGTAGAGCGAGTTACAGTAGTCAAGCCTGGAGGTGCCCTTCGCGTGGATCACTGTGGACAGGTCAGGGCGAGGAAGGGGGTCTCCAGCCTCTCTCACCCTCCCCACCCCTAAGGGGACTCCTCTTCTCTGCCCACCCAGCTTCGTCCGTGAGGATTTCCAGCGCTACGAGGTGGACCTCGCCCACGTGGTTCCGCGCCCGGCGTGCGCCCTGCCCACCTCCATGGTGATCAGCAACTCCACGACGGGCACCCGGACCATCCTGCACGCTGCAAGGTGCTTAGGGTGAGGGGTCGTCCCCCCCGGGCCACAGCCTCTAACCTCCTCTTTCTCTCCCCTCCGCTGCCCCCAAGATTCATCCTCTCCGACTTCCGCCGCTACAATGTGGATGTCTCTCACCTGGTGAGGCAAAGCCGGGGGGAGATGCCCTGCGCCATCTGTCTCGTCAACTGCCACAACGGCTCTCGGACGGTCACTCTCTATGACATGTAAGGCCAGGCGGGCAGCTGCCGCCCCCACTGCCAACTCCCCACCCTGCCACTGGGTGGCGCCACAGGGCTCCCTCTATTTATTATTCCCAACTAATATTTATTGAATTGGCATTGCACCCTTTGCCCAAAGACCTCAGGGCAGTTCGGGGCATAAAGATACAAGATGGGGGGGGGGAATGAAATGCATAAGCAAAACCTTGCCGGCTGCCACAGGGCAGGCAAGCTGTCATTCATCCCAGGGGGTGGGCATTGACCCAGCTTTTTCTAGAAACTGTCCCAACCCTTTTATCAATTTGATAAGATTTGTATGGTGCTTAGTTTTGTAAACCGCTTTGAGGCTGCCATTTTTATAATCCAGCAGTGGACATTCGGGCTGTGAACGTGATCCGTGTGGGATCCACGTTCACAACCTGCAGTGTTTGCAATCCGCAGCAGCGCATCTGCACATGCGCAGGTTTGCGATTCAGTGTTTCTGTGTATGTGCAAAGCATGATTTAGCGCTTCTGTGCATGCGCGACCGGCCAAACCTGGAAGTAATCCGTTTCGGTACTTCCAGGCGGGTGGCACTGTGGGTTAAACACAGAGCCTAGGGCTTGCCGATCAGAAGGTTGGCGGTTCGAATCCCCATGATGGGGTGAGTTCCCGTTGCTCGGTCCCTGCTCCTGCCAACCTAGCAGTTCGAAAGCACGTAAAAGTGCAAGTAGATAAATAGGTACCGCTTTGGCGGGAAGGTAAACAGTGTTTCTGTGCGCTGCTCTGGTTCTCCAGAAGCGGCTTAGTCATGCTGGCCACATGACCTGGAAACTGTACGCCGGCTCCCTCGGCCAATAAAGCCAGATGAGCGCTGCAACCCCAGAGTTGGCCACGACTGGACCTAATGGTCAGGGGTCCCTTTACCTTTACCTAAAGTTCTGGGAGGGATGCAGGTGGCACTGTGGGTTAAACCACTGAGCCTAGGATTTGCCGATCAGAAGGTCGGTGGTTCGAATCCCCACGACAGGGTGAGCTCCCGTTGCTCGGTCCCAGCTCCTGCCAACCTAGCAGTTCGAAAGCATGTCAAAGTGCAAGTAGATAAATAGGTACCGCTCCGGTGGGAAGGTAAACAGTGTTTCCGTGCACTGCTCTGGTTCGCCAGAAGCGGCTTAGCCCTGCTGGCCACATGACCCGGAAGCTGTACGCCGGCTCCCTCGGCCAATAAAGCGAGATGAGCGCCGCAACCCCAGAGTCGGCCACGACTGGACCTAATGGTCAGGGGCCCCTTTACCTTTTACCTAACCCGAAAAAACGCAACCTGAATGACTGTACCGTATTTTTTTGTGTATAAGACTAAGTTTTCCCCCTAAAAAATAATGTCAAAAATTAGAGGGCGTCTTATACACGGATGCATCTCCCCCCCCCCCCCATTTTCTTAAATCTGAGTCCCCCAAAATAAGGGGCATCTTATACATGGGGGGCATCTTATAGACAGAAAAATACGGTAAATGAGAAATAAATTGTCAGGAGATCTAGGCAAGGTGCGTGAGAGCAAAGGGCCAGCTCAATGTCACCTTCTCTCTTTCTGCCCCCTCCCCCTTCTTATTCTTAATATTAATCATTAATCTTGGACTATTAAAGTGCAAAGTGCATTTGATCATTAATAGTAGAAAGGTTACTTCCTTCCACTTTCCCCCCTAGCAAGCCTTTTTCTTGAGATTTTAACAGCTGCACCACAAGGAAAAGAAGCTCAGTTTTGCAGGCCGATCTACTCAGGTGCAAAGCTGCAGTGGCTGAATTTCTTCTTGCCCCACAGTTCCCAAAGGCAAGCTGCCCAGCCCCCCCCCCTTGCTCAAATCCTCTCTTCCCATTTTACAGACTGGAAGCACTGAGGCCGAGAGGCCTCTGAGGAATTGGGCGGCTGAGCTGCCAAGACCTCCAGCTTCCCTCTCACGACTTTACTTATTTTAAAACTACTTTTAAAAAATCAACCAGTTACAGTCGGGGGGGGGGGGAGTATTTGACCCCCTGCTAAATTTGCCCGTTTGCCCTCCAACGAAGAAATGACGAGTCCATAATTTTAACGGTAGGTTTATTGTAGCTGTGAGAGACAGAATAACAACAGGAAAACTGGACATGGGAAAAGTTTTTAAAAATGGTCTAAAATCCTCCCCTGTCCCCCTTCCCCCCCCAAATAAATACACATCAAAGTGATCATAAATGGAACTTCATTTAATTCTGATCCCTTGAGCCACACCTGTGGCCAAGCGGCCTGAGACTTGTCTGCACCCTCTGGCTTACGGCCCGATTCAGAGGGCTGCGATTTGCTTGAGAAGCCTGAACCATAGCTGTCAACGTTTCCCTTCCTTTAAGGGAAATTCCCTTATTCCAAATAGGATTCCTCGCAAGAAAAGGGAAAAGTTGACAGCTATGGCCTGAAATATAGGGACGCAGGTGCCGCTGTGGGTTAAACCACAGAGCCTAGGACTTGCTGATCAGAAGGTCGGTGGTTCGAATCCCCGCGACGGGGTGAGCTCCCGTTGCTCGGTCCCTGCTCCTGCCAACCTAGCAGTTCGAAAGCACATCCAAGTGCAAGTAGATAAATAGGTACCACTCCGGCGGGAAGGTAAATGGCGTTTCCGTGCACAGCTCTGGTTCGCCAGAAGCGGCTTCGTCATGCTGGTCACATGACCCGGAAGCTGTATGCCGGCTCCCTCGGCCAATAAAGCGAGATGAGCGCCACAACCCCAGAGTCGTTCATGACTGGACCTAATGGTCAGGGGTCCCTTTACCTTTATGGCCTGAATTGGAGTTGGAATGCTCCCCCCCCCGCATTCCTGAGTGGCGCCACCCAGTGGGAGAAGAGGGGAAAGCACCGCCATGCATGCCCAATAATTCTTGGCAGATTCACCTGATAATTCAGCCCAGATGCAGCAGCCAATCATCTCCCTCAATCCGTCCCTGATCTGCCTTCCTGGTCATTGCCTGGTCTGGAGGGGGGAGCAAATGGGGGCTCTTAGGGGCAGGTGGGGGCAGAGGAAGGCGGGGGGGGGTTTGTTCCCTCCCCTTGCTTTTTGGAAAGCGGGGTCTGGTGTTGGGAGGGGGCAGTGACTGTTTTGGGGAGAGAAGAGGGCTGGGGAGGGGTCCCTCCTTCTGCCCCCTGGGACCCCCTCCCCAGATGGAGACATCCGCTGGACTTGATCCTTGGCCCCTCTCAGCTGAGCCCCGGATGGGGTTCTGGCCGGCCTTTGCTCAGCGGGCAGGATCCGCTGCTCTGTTAATCATTGAGAAGGTTCCTCTTTGAGGCTAGAGGGCTTAGAGCCAAGTGTTAACCCTTTGCAGTAGGTGCCTCTCCACCCCCAGCGCCCCCCCCCCCCAGTTTTCAGTGCAAGGGACTCATGGAGCAAAGAGTTCAGAATGTGGGAAGCGTCTGGCTGCTGCAGCCGGATCAGGCCCAAGGAAAGTCCTCCTCCAGGGACCTCCCGGATCCCCCAAGAGGAAGCCTACTGGGAGGGAGGGGGGCTGCTGGGGGGGGGACACAGTCCTTTCCTGCTGGGATCTTGTGGCAGGAAGAATATTCTAATGGTAAGAGTCGTATGACAGCGGAACAGACTCCCTCCCAAGGTGCTCTAGCAGCCATCTGTCAGGGGATCCTTGAGCTGTGATTCCTGCATTGCAGGGGGTTGGACTAGATGACCCCTGGAGGTCCCTTCCAACTGGGCAGTTCCCTGACTCTGCAGTCACTTGTAGCTCTTGACCTTCACGTTGTTGGTCTGGCTCCCCTTTTGAAGTTGGTGGCCATCACTGCCTCTACAGGAGAGGAAGAAGAACGTCTCTCTCCCACCTCCTCCCTGCTCTTTGGTCAACCTGTGTGGTGTCCTCATAGCCCTCCTTGCTCACCTCAGATTCATGGAGGAGGCAGGGATGCTTCTGAAGACCAGGTGCTGGGAACTGTAGGCAGGGAGAGTGTTGATCCTGCTTGCCGACTCCATGGGGCCTGAGGGGGCCCGAGCCCCCTCAAAAATTCGTTTGGGGGGGCTCTGCCCCCCCAATAATTTAGGAAAATTATTACCGTATTTTTCCCTCAAAAAGAGGAAGCGGCTGCTTTCCTGCATTCTGCCTCAGGGTCTTACTGCCCACCCTCCTCTGTTTCCTTGCTGTGTTTGCTCAAACGGAACAAAGAGCAGGGAAAGCCGCTCCCCTCCAGGCAAGCAGAGTGTCGTCTCTGTGCTCCAGGAGGGGGAGAGAGAGAGAGAGAGCGCCAGCACTCGGGAGCTGGCTGGCTTGGGTGGGTAGGTGAGGGAAAACTTTTGCCTTCTTAGCCAGCTGCTTCTCTGCACAGCCCTCTCGTGCTCCTTGTCCGTTCTGTTTTTCCTTCCCTCCCCACTTAAAATGTGGTTTAAAAGCATGGATCCACATGGATCCTCAGGATCTTTGCATTGGGTCACCCCAAATTCACCATCAGATCACATAGCATGTCCATGGCTACAGCCTGCCCCCCCAAAATCACGCACCCACTGTTGCCTGGGGCTGCAGTGGTGCAAAAATGTGGTTTAAAAGCATGGATCCACATGGATCCTCAGGATCTTTGCATTGGGTCACCCCAAATTCACCATCAGATCACATAGCATGTCCATGGCTACAGCCTGCCCCCCCAAAATCACACACCCACTGTTGCCTGGGGCTGCAATGGTGCAAAAACGTGGTTACAAAGCATGGATCCACAGGGATTCTCAGGATTTTTGCATTGGGTCACCCCAAATTCACCATCAGATCACATGTCTGTGGCCACAGCATGAAGCACAAAAATGATACATCATTAATATTCACCACCCATGGCGGCAGCCAATCGGCTGCCGCAAAGGGCGGGCCCTCACAGGTTCACTTAAGGTCGGGGCAGCCCGGGGCTCGCCCCTTTCGTTCCCCCAGCAGCAGCGGTTTGGAGGTCTTGGGCCCCCCCAATATTTTTTATAAGTCGGTATGGGCCCCCCCAATATTTTTTATAAGTCGGCGCCCCTGCTTGCCGGTTTCCCGTCAGAACAGGATCCCGGACTAGATGGGCCCCTGGCCTGATCCTGCAGGCCTTTATTAGGTTCTTAGACTAATGCTTCTTCTGGTTGTCCAAATGTGAGGGTTTAGGCCACAATGGTAGAACTGTTGTGTTTGACGGGCCATCCGACTCGCCCCCTGCAGTACAGGAACTGCAGGCTCAGAGGCAGCCCCTGAATAATGTTGAGTCCAGCTCTTTGGGGCTGTGCAGATGGAAGCCAGCACCTTGGAAGGGTCCCTGCATACAGTGGTCCCTTGGTTCTCAAAGTTAATCCATTCCAGAAGTCCGTTCCAAAACCAAAGAGTTCCAAAACCAGGGTGCACTTTCCCATAGAACATAATGCAAAATGGATTAATCCGTTTCAGACTTTTGAAAACAACCCCTGAAACAGCAATTTTAACATGAATTTTGCTATCTAACAAGACCACTGATCCATAAAATGAAAGCAATAATCAATGTATTGTACTATAAAATAAATAAGACAGTATTGTAGATGATAAAAATTTAAATTATTTTTTCCCCTCACCTGCACTGATGATAGTCGTTGCTTGCTTTTATCCATTTCCGCAGTCACACAATCAATCAATCAATCAGTAGCTGAACTGTGTTCCACACAGTCACAAAAACAAATTAACTGGAAAATCCTCAAAAACAAAAATGCAAAATAAATAGCAAAAACAAAAGCGCCAAACTCAATCCGTTCCGGAACTCTGTTTGACTTCCAAAATGTTCGAAAACCAAGGTGCAGCTTCTGATTGGTGCAGGCGCCCCAGAAACAATAGCCGACAGCTGCATCAGATGTTCGGCTTCCAAAAAACATTTGAAAGCCTGAACGCTTACTTCTGGGTTTTCGGTGTTTGGGAACCAAGTCCCTACTGTACATGGAAGGAGATCAAAGTGGACAAACCTCATTGCAAGATCAGCCTTGCATCCGAGACACAGATGGACCCTCCATGCTTTTGAGGCAGAGGGCTTCTTGATAGGACCCTGGGGTCGGAGAGGAGGGGCCGACTATTGCCTTGATGCCCCCTCCACACCTGGGGGGCCCGTAGGGAGAGGGTGTCTGGCTGCATGCACCCCACCAGTTGGGCCTGGCTTGTGCTGCAGTGGGAGGCCAAGACAACAACATCTTCCTTTGTGCTTTTTAATCAATGACCAGATCGGGGTCTTCAAGTTGTTCAAATGAATAATCTCGGGGGGGGGGAGGAGGCTGTGAAGACATTGCATCTCATAGACCTTTGTAACCCCCCCCCATCCCACCCTTCCGCCTTCTCCCTGCCACCCCCAACCAGCAACCTGCCAGACGTGACGGCGGCTGACTTTGAGCAGGTCAACCTGTCTCAATACAAGTGGATCCACTGGGAGGTGAGTGAAGGAAGCCCTTGCTGGGGAGATGGGGGGGCAAGAGGGGGGAAGGGTCTTCCTGAGTTGCAGGTGCCATGAGGAGTTGCCATCGGCAGGAAATGAAGACGGGAAAGTATAGGTGAAAGACCTACATTGGCTTCCAGGACGTTTCTGAGCACAATTTACAATGTTGGTGCTGACCTTGAAAGCCCTAAATGGCCTCAAGGGCCCAGTAGACCTGAAGGAGCGTCTCCACCCCCATCATTCAGCTCGGACCCTGAGGTCCAGCTCCGAGGGCCTTCTGGCGGTTCCCTCGTTGCAAGAAGCAAAGCTACAGGGAACCAGACAGAGAGCCTTCTCAGTGGTGGCACCTGCCCTGTGGAACTCCCTCCCACCAGATGTCAAAGAGAACAACAACTACCAAACTTTTAGAAGACGTCTGAAGGCAGCCCTGTTGAGGGAAGCTTTTAATGTTTAACAGACCATTGTATTTTAATACTTTGTTGGAAGCCGCCCAGAGTGGCCGGGGAAGCCCAGCCAGATGGGCAGGGTATAAATAATAAATGATTATGATTATTATAGGTGGCCATTGATAAGTTCTCAACACTCGCCATTCGCACACAGAAACAGCTCTTGGGAACAAGACTTCCTGTGAGCCTGTAAACACATGCAGGGATTTTGAAAACAAGACCACTCACTCCGCAGGCGACAGGCCAAACCTGCCAAACCTCTTTGCGAAAGGGGCTTCGTGTCACGTTTGCAGGGCCTTGATTCAGGGATGGCCCCTTTAAAGTCTGTTGTTACCGAATCTTAGAGTCGTGGGATTACTAGGAGGGGGGCACTAAGAGTCAAGGAGGGGGTCCCTGGTGCTGGAGCTATCCATGACCTATCAGAATTCACTGGCATCACTGGATCAAGTTGATCAGTTTTGTCAACTTAATTAAACTCAATAGTTTTTAATTGGATTTTGAATAAATGTGCAATCATTCCCGTTTTGAATTTTATTGGGTTTTTCTCCTCTGTAGTGCCTGATTAATGCTTTTTAAAAGGTGGGGGTCACTGGGAGTGACCTTATGGAACCAAGGGGGCAGGGGCCCAGAAAAATTTGGGAGTCCCTGCCCTTGAGGATGCCAGCTCTTGGCCACTCACCCTCTGGTGCCCGGAGGGGTGGCATTTCCAGGCAGTCTTCATGGGCAGCCCCACGGGAAGGGCATTGCAGTAATCTAGAGCTCAGCAGAGCATGAATGCCAGGACTGTTGCGGCCACCTTCTGGTTGTGGGTGCAGCTGTCCTGGCCACGGACGCTCCCTGGGATGCCAGGGCGAACTTCTGCCTCCCTCTGCCTCCCCACCTTCTCCCTCCCCCAGGGCAGGAATGCCTCTGAGCAGGTGAAGATGATCCAGCGTGTGGAGGCCTATAACAAGACCTGCCCACCGTCCGACCGAGTGACCACGTCCGTGGAAGTGGAGAAGACACGGCCAGAGATATACCAGCTCTTCGGCTACGGAGACGTGGTAGGAAAGCCTCTGTCTGGGGAAGATGCCAGGATGATGGGGCAGAAATGATACAATACGATAATCTTTATTGTCATTGTCCCATACAGAACAACGAAACTGAAAAATCTACATCAGACATTCAAAAACCAACAAGCCTGCTATCCCAGCTATCCCAACCTGGTTAGCCCCCTAAAAACTCTAATACCCCATAATATACTCACATAGAGACTACCTTAAAGAGTAAAAGTAAAGGGACCCCTGACCATTAGGTCCAGTTGTGACCGACTCTGGGGTTGAGGCGCTCATCTCGCTTTATTGGCCGAGGGAGCCAGCGTACAGCTTCCGGGTCATGAGGCCAGCAGGACTAAGCCGCTTCTGGCGAACCAGAGCAGCGCACGGAAACGCCGTTTACCTTCCCGCTGGAGCGGTACCTATCTACTTGCACTTTGACGTGCTTTCAAACTGCTAGGTTGGCAGGAGCAGGGACTGAGCAACAGGAGCTCCCCCCTCGCGGGGATTCGAACCGCCGACCTTCTGATCGGCAAGTCCTAGGCTATGTGGTTTAACCCACAGCGCCACCCGCGTCCCTTATAGAGAGACTACCTTACACTGCATTTAAAACCAAAATTGCATTTGGATAGAAACTGTTTCTCAGGCGGCTAGTCCTGGTCTTTATAACCCTGGACCTTCTTCCAGAAGGCAAAAGCTGAAAGAGATCATTTCCGGGGTGCGCACTATCTCTGCAGCTTTCTTATGGCACCTGGAAGCGTAGATTTGATCCAAGGTGGGAAGAGGGCACCCAATTCTTCTCTCCGCAGTCTTGACAACCCTGGACAGCATTGGTTTTTCCCTGGCCGTGCAGCCCCCAAACCACACACACAGACCACAAACAGCCCCCTGACTTCGGAGCAGGAGCCCCCATTCAGGGTCAGGGCTTGGCGGCACCTCCCTGGCGCTGCCCAACGTTGCCCAGGTCCTTTGCCCAGCAGCCTCCTCTGCACAAGGGCAAAAGCCTCTCAGCACCGCAGCTGCTGCTCTGCCGACTCTTGCACAGAAGAGGCCTTTGGCTGCGGAAGAGGCCTTTGCGCAGCTCCAAAGAGCCACAGGCTGGACCAGGCAGCCCTCCTCGCCCGGTGGTCCTGGGGGGGGGCAGGCTCCTCCATACTCAGGACGTCCTCCTTACATGGAACGGACTCCCTTGGAGATTTATAAGATGGGTGGACATCTGGCAGGGAGTCTTCAGTTGTGGTTCCTGCATGGCCGGGGGGGTTGGGCTTGTTAAAGTTTGTGGGTCGTAAATCCTTTGACCCAGTGGGCATAGCTGTCAACCGTCCCTTATTTGGCGGGAAAGTCCCTTATCCCAGCGCCGTGTCCCGCTGCTGTCCCTTATTGATGATGTCCCTTAAATTTCCCGGGTTTCAAAGGAAGCAGCTCCTCTCCCTCCCTCCCTGCCGGCCAGGGAGGAGGGAGGCTCCAGCTGTGTTGCTTGGCTGCGTTGCTCACCCAATAAGGAGTCTAAGAATGACTGGGGGGTGGAGCTTGCATGCCTTGTGCCAGTTACATCAGCCGCCTTGCCTGGGGACTCGCCTTTGCTCAGCGCTTCCCAGCGGAGAGGTGACGGTGGTTTTCCTTGCTGCATCCCCTTTGCCGGGTTGCTGCGCTGTGGGAACCACCGCTTGAGGCTTCGTTTGGCTGCTGGCTGGGCTTTCTGCCTTTGGCTCGGAGGGGCTCAGAAGTTGAACATACCTGTGCCCCTTGGAAAATCCCTTCTTTTGGCTGCTGATCCCTTATTTTTGAGGCTGCTGGTCCCTTATTTTCAAATCTGTAAGTTGGCAGCTATGCCAGTGGGTCATGCAGGAACTGTGGCTTTGTGGTGTCTTCAGTAACTCGGCTCGACACCAGTGCTTCTAATCTAACACTCTTTATTTAGAAGGATAACAAACAGAAAAGAGAACCTACAGAATCTAGCTGCATGCTTGCAGCTTTCTGTCTCTAACAAAACCGAAACTACCTCGCTCACATTCTCAGACACTCTGCACTCAGAGAGAGCTCAGCCCACAGGAAAATGCCCGGATTATATGGGCAGTGCCCAGTTAATAACAACACCTCCTGGGAGTGTTAACTCTCAACTGTGTTAACTCTCAACAGGGCTGGATGACCCCTGGGGGTCCCTTCCAACTCTCCCGCTCTACGATTCTGAGTTCTGCTTGTGAAGCCCTGCCTGGGCTGAGCAGCAGGAAGGCAGTGCTGCCCAGGGGGTGGAGGACTGACCTCTGAACATGAAATGAGCTCTGCTGGACCAGCATCCTGTTCGCCTCACAGTGGCCAAATACCCCTAAGACCCCAGGAGTCTAGACTGCCTCTGGAACTGGAGGCTCTGCCTGACAAGCCTAGCTGCTGGTCAGTGGGGTCCCACCTAGTCCAGCCTCCTGTTCTCACCGTGGCCGACCAGATGCCCATTACGGGAAACCCACAAGCAGGATCCGAGCACGAGAGCAACCCTCTCCCTTGCTGCCCCTGGCATTCAGAAGCATCTCTGCATCCTGGCAAGTGGCCACTGAGAGCCCCTTTCTCCCCCATTAGCCAATCCTCTTTTAAAGCCGTCCCGGTAGGTGGCCATCTTGTGGGAGGGAGTTCCACAGTCTAACACTGTGCTGCAGGAACGAGTCCTTTCTGCATCTTCCAACATTCATCTTCCTTGGGCGCCTGGGAATTCTAGTGTTATGAGAGAGAGACCAAGAGGAGAAGGTGACTCTGGCTTCTCTCCCCCCCCCCAGGTCTTTGTCAGCAAGGACGTGGCCAAGGCCAGGGGCTTCTACTCGGCCGCCGAAGCTGTCAAGGGGCTCCGCAGATATCTGAAGCCGGGGTAGGTGGAGACCACCCAAGGAGAAGGGGGCAGGCTGGATTGCCTCTGGGGTGCCCCTCAGCCCCCCTGCCCACCCTCTGGCATGGGAGGGGAACTCGTGCCAACTCCAGCATCTAGATTTAATGGCCACTGGCCCTTCGGTGCTCTGTGGGAAATGCCAAGGGGGCTGCAAAGAACTTAGGGGAGTCGCTAGAACATGAGGCTCTTCACCTCAGGGTCGTGGGGTCAAACCCCATGTTGGGCAAAAAGGATTCCCGCCTTGCAGGGGCCGGACTAGATGACCCTCATGGTCCCTCCCAATTCTACAGTTCTACGCAACGCTCCAGAACTGCTCCTTATTCTTCCCTCCATCTTTTCTTTACAGAATGTTTTTATTTAACAAAATGTATCTACGCCGCTTGCCCTAAACCTTGAAGACTCCCAAGCGGTTTGCAAAAAGATGATCTTAAAATGTTCATTTAGAATATCCATATCCATAAAATATCCGTAAGTCACAGGGAACCAGGCAAGGGCCTTCTCAGTGGTGGCACCCGCCCTCCCACCAGATGTCAAAGGAAAACTACCAGACTTTTAGGAGACATCTGAAGGCACCCCTGTTCAGGGAAGCTTTTAATGTTTGACAGACTATTGTATTTTAATATTTGCATTTTAATATTTTGTTGGAGGCCGCCGAGAGTGGCTGGGGAAACCCAGCCAGATGGGAGGGGTATAAATAAATTATTATTATTATTATTATTAGAGCAAACATTAAAAATGAGTTACGGTACATTTTTAAAAAAAATTACAAAGCAACTTCTGACACTTGGGGTTTCTGTTTTTTCAGCGCCACCTTATTTAAAGTGGTTGTAAGTTGTTTTACATAGTGCTTAATATGTTTTTCAACACTGCAACCTGCCCTGGAACCTTAGGGTAAAGGGTGGATGATATTATTATTATTATTATTATTATTATTATTATTATTATTATTATGCCATTCTTCTTGCTAAAATGACCTGTGAAGCTGGTTTGCAGGATGGGACTTCATCATCCTGGCTGCTGGGACTTGGCGGACCCCCCCCCCAGGTTCCCCCTCCCTGGGTTGAACCAAAGAGGCCCTGTTGAGCCCAGCTCCCTTGGGAGAAAGAACCAGGCCTTTTGGAGGTGGGGAGGGTGTTTTGGGGGTGCCCCCATTTTCCATCTGCCCCCTGGGCCTCCCCACCCAGGCACCTGCGGGGTCTCTGTCCCAAGGCTCAAGGCTCCTTCGTCTTTCTCCCCCAGAGCCACCCTGGTCTGTGCCTGGGCTGAGGAGGGGGCTGACGCCATGGGACCGGACGGGGTGCTGGTTCACTCGGACGCCTTCTCCCCCGAGGTGGTGGTGGACACCTTGGGTGCTGGGGACACCTTCAACGCGGCCGTGATCCTGGCCCTCAGCAGGGGTGAGTCGCGGGGGCTTCTCTCCTCCTCCCTGTCGCCCGCATGTCCATATCTCCCCTTTGTGATCTGTTCTGCAACCTGCTCATCAGACATGGGATCTACGGAGAGATCTCCAGGGTCTGCAGCAGATTGCCATGGGATTCAGACTTTCCATCAGTTTTAACTGTAGGAGCAACAAAGATGCTTGCCCAAACCTCTTCTAAATTAGGCTCTGCAAAGAAGAAAGGGATTTTTTTTTTGGGGGGGAGACCAGGACTGGAATTGGGGGGAGAAAATGAGTCTCTGCTTTGCTTTGCTTTTGTTTCTTATGAATTTTGCTTTGAGCTTTTCTTTGCTTTCTTACACGTCTCTTGCTTTGCTTAGCTTTCTGTGATTCGATGAACCGTGTGATGCAGCAACAAGAAAAGTGAATGCTATTCTCAGCTGCACCAGCAGGTCTAGTGCCCAGATCAAGGGAATTCATAGTACCCAGTGGCGCCAACTTGGACCCCAGATTATGGGTGCCCAGCGACATGTGCAACATAACGTGAGATCGTGACTTCATGTTGCAGCGCCTGGGAGCCCCAGAAGGCTTACAAGGCCCCCCAAGGCCTCAGATATAACTTCCAGTTCCTTGCGGGGCCCCAGAAGTCATGTTGGAGGCCCTGCGGTGCGGGCGCTGAGCACCCACAATACAATTGTAGGTGCCCAGGGCCCCCTGGAGTTGGCACCAGTGGTAGTACCACTATTCTGCCTTGGTCAGAGTCCTGTGCCCAATTCTGGGTGCTACCGTTTAAGAAGGATGTTGGCAAGCTGGGAGGTGGGCAGAGGAGGGAGACCAAGAGGATGAAGGGTCTGGAAACCAAGCCTGATGAGGAGTGGTTGAAGGAGCTGGGTATGTCTTGCCTGGAAATGAGGAGACTGAGAGGAGACAGGAGAGCCATCTTCCAATATCTCAAGGGCTGTTGCATGGAAGAGGGAGCAAATTTGTTTTCTCCTGCTCTGGAGGGTAGGACTCGAACCCATGGCTTCAAGTGACAAGAAAGGAGTAAGCCGGGTGGGGCAGGTGGGGTGAGGGGGCGGAGGTGGGGGCTGGTCTGCTGCCCCACGGGATGGGGCCAGCAGAACCCAGAATCGGGGCCCCTGGCCTTAGAGCCACGGGTGCAGATCCTTCCCTTTGCACTACACCTCCGCACAAGGAAAGCCCCTGGGGAAAGGATCCGGGGGTCTTGGTGGACCCCAAGCTGAACCCGAGCCCAGAGGGTGATGCAGCAGCAAAAAAGACCAGTGCTGTTCCAGGCTGCATCTGCAGAAGTCGAGGGTCCAGATCAGGGGAAATCCGAGTCCCGCTTGATTCTGGAATATTGTGTCCAGTTCTGGGCACCACAATTTATATTGGATATTGACGAGCTGGGAGGTGGGCAGAGGAGGGAGACCAGGATGACCCAGGGTCTGGAAACCGAGCCTGATGAGGAACGGTTGAAGGAGCTGGGTATGTTTAGCCTGGAAAAGAGGAGACTGAGAGGAGACAGGAGAGCCATCTTCAACTATCTCAAGGGCTGAACCATGGAGCAAGCTTGTTTTCTGCGGCTCCAGAGAACTGAACCAGTGGATTCAAATGACGGGAAAGGAGATTCCAGCTAATCTTTAGGAAGAACTTTCTGGCTGTTAGAGCCATTTGGCAGTGGGGTGGAGACGTCTGAAGGTGGTGCCCCCTCCTTCATGAGAGCTTTTTCAACGGTGGGGGGGTGGCTGCCAGACAGAATTTCTTTAGCTATGGTTCCAGCATTGCAGCAGGAACAACTAGAGGAACCTTAGGGGACCTTTGCAACTCTTTACTGTAATTCTATGATTCTCAGACTGTGAGTTCAGTTCTGGTAGCCCAAATTCCTGGGGCAGCTGAGCATGGACAGAACATGTCCCTTCATTCTGTGCTCTGCCCCCTCCCTCCTCCGACCACAATTTTGCGCTTGGTGGATCTTTGGCTTCTTAGCAGAAAAACAAGTACCATATTTTTCGCTCTACAAGACACACCCGACCGTAAGACGCACCTAGTTTTAGAGGAGAATAAGGAAAAAATATTCTCTGGTTCTCTGCGCAGCACCCCTTCAGCAAAGCGGGAGGAGCAATGGAAGGGGCAAAGTCAGAACAGCAAGAGGGATCGCTGCGCAGCGAACCCTCTTGCTGTTCTGGCTTCTGGGATAGCTGCACAGCCTGCATTTGCTCCATAAGATGAACACACATTTCCCCTTACTTTTTAGGAGGGAAAAAGTGAGTCTTATACAGCGAAAAATACGGTAAAACTTGCATGCCCTGAATTCTGCCCGCCCCTAATAAAGAGTAGCCCTGGAGCCTGGGGAGAGGGGTCTTGCTGCCTGAACCCCAGGGCACCTCTCTGCCTCAGAGATCAACTGACCCCTCTCTGTCTCCCCCCCCCCCTCCAGGGAGACCCCTGGCCGAGGCAATCACCTACGGGTGTCAGGTGGCCGGACGGAAGTGCGGTGTGCACGGCTACGATGGGATCGTGTGAGCTGCAAGCAGCAAGCCATGTCTGCCCATCTTTTCTGGGGACCTTCATCAAGCCGTGGACCAAAATCACACAACCCCCCTGACTCAGCGAGGAAGAAGCTGCTGCTTCTCTGAAAGGTCCGGAGGGGCTGGCAGCCAAAGCTGGTTCCCTGCTGTGCCCGGGCCGCCCGGTGTGTCCTGGCTGGGCCTGGATCTGGGGAGAGAGAGAGACGTGCCCGCGTTGCCTCTTTGCAAAGGCCGATCAATAAAAGGCTTGGACCAGTGGCCTCTGTGTGGAAGCCCCACCTGTGTGGGTAGGGTGAGGGGGCAGGATGGAAAGGGCTGGCCTGCCCCAGATATTTTATTTATCTCTTCCATTTATATTCTGAGCTCTGGGTGGCATGCATGGGTCTGCCCCTCAGTTAATCCCTGGGAAGCAGCTTAGGCTAACAGTCAGGGCCAGCCAGCTTCGTGGCTTCATAGATTCGAACCTGAGTCATAACCTGACACTGCAAGCACAGTAGAGGGAGAAGCACAGACTGTGGGGGTTGCAGAAGAGGGAGCCCAAAGCAGCAAGGATGGAGCAATGCGGGGGGGGGGGTCTCTTCTGCAGCTGCAGCAACACTCAGGACGGGTTCCCCCAAGGGTGACCCACAGCAAGGGGGGAGGGAAGGAGCTCTGTCCTGCCAGGCTGGAGAAGAGATTGCATAACTTGAGAGAGCTGAGGAGGGGGCCACCAGGTCCTACGAAGAACTGCTGGTGGGTCAATTTATCTTGTGGGGCATTGCATGGCAGGGGGGCACCAGGTAGCTAATGCCAGAATCCCACTTTAAAATGACCTTAACAGATCGGAGAACTGGGCCCAAATTATGAAATGAATTACAACAGGAACAAAAGTCAGGTTCTGCTCTTAGGCAGGAAGAACCAGGTGCACAAATATAGGATGGGGGACACCTGGCTTACGAGTAGAACATGAGAAAAGTACGTGTGGCATCAGTACATGTGAAAAGCTGAACATGAGTCAACCATGTGATGCAGCAGCAAAAAAAGCTAATGCTATTCTAGGCTGCATCAACAGAAGTCTAGTGTCCAGGTCAAGGGAAGGAATAGTCCCACTCTATTCTGCCTTGGTCAGACCCCCCCTAGGGTCCTGTGTCCAATTCTGGGCACCACAATTTAAGAAGGATGTTGACAAGCTATGTTTAACCTGGAAAAGAGGAGACTGAGAGGAGATATGAGAGCCATCTTCAAATATCTTAAAGGTAAAGGTAAAGGGACCCCTGACCGTTAGTTCCAGTCGTGACTGACTCTGAGGTTGCTCATCTCGCTTTACTGGCTGAGGGAGCCGGCGTACAGCTTCCGGGTCATGTGGCCAGCAGGACTAAGCCGCTTCTGGCGAACCAGAACAGCGCATGGAAATGCTGTTTACCTTCCTGTCGGAGTGGTACCTATTTATCTACTTGCACTTTGACGTGCTTTCAAACTGCTAGCTGGGCAGGAGCTGGGACCGAGCGACGGGAGCTCACCCCATCGTGGAGATTCGAACCGCCGACCTTCTGATCGGCAAGACCTAGGCTCTGTGGTTTAACCCACAGCGTCACCTGCGTCCCTCAAATATTTTAACGGCTGTCAAGTGGGAGAGAGAACAAGCTTGCTTTCTCCTGCTCTGGACGGGAGGACTCAAACCCATGGATTCAAATGGCAATAAATGTATTTCTGACAAAAACAATAGGAAGAATTTTATGTCAGTAAAAACTGCTCAACATTGGAACAGACTCCCTCCGAAGGCGATGGACTCTCCTTCCTTGGAGATTTTTAAGTAGAAGTTGGACGTCCATTGGCCAAGGCGTCTTTAGTTGTGATTCCTGCATTGCTGGAGGTTGACCCTCGATGCCCCTTCCAACCGTGGTCTTAGGTGATGGGTGGCTGGGAGTCAACTTTGCCACCCTGTGCAGCCTCTGCTTTTCAGTCCTCCTCCACTGGCCCCCCTTTCTCTTGGGGGGGGGTTCAGTCTCCTGGCGTGAGAGGCTCCCCAGGCTCCTGTGGCTGAGGTGCCTCAGCTGCTTCTCCTTGCCCCGGTGGCCCCTCCTGGTTCGGTGCCGGGGGGCTCAGCGAAGGGGTCTCCATCATGCCCTGGTCCTGAGATGCAGCCGTGGACTCAGCAGTGCCTTGCTGGCCAAGAGGATCCGGGTGGCCGACGCCTTGTCCGTCAGGTCCAGGGGGTGCCCGCAACACACTGCCCTCTTCTCCATTGGGGGCAGCGAGGAGGGTGGGGGTCTGGCTGTGCCAGGGCCCCTGAAGCAGCTCTGAGGGCTCCAGCAGCCCATCGTGGTTCAGGTCCTGAGTCGCCAGGATGTTGTCCACCATCAGCACTACCTGCAGAGGTCAAGGGGGGGCATTTCCATTGATTTCATAATATTTATGCACCCCTTGACTGGAAAAATAAAACCTCAAGGAGAATAAAATCATAAAATTATGAGTAAGAACAGAAGCCCACTAAGAGGACCTGGGGGTCCCTGCAAGGCCTCTGCCCAGGAAAAGGTCTTGCACAGGCAAGACACCTCTGGTTCTGCAGGTGGCAGGTGCCCATCACGGTTGGCATGCAGTGAATTTGCACTTCTCTCTTAAAAGAGTTGGAGAAGTTTCAGGAAAGGGGCACCCAAAAGATTGAGGCAATGCAGCCACTGCCTTGTGAGGAAAGGTTGCAGCGTAGAGAGAACACCAGGATGAGGCGACAGGACAGAAGTTCATAAAATTATGCCTGGAGAGAAGTTTTCCTCCCTCTCTCATCACACTGGAGCTCATGAACATCCATTGAAGCTGAATGTTGGAAGAGTCAGGACAGATTTAAAAAGGGACTTTTTATGCAGCGTGTAATTAAACTTTGGAACTCACTGCCACAAGAAGCAGTGATAGTTTTAGAAGAGAGTTAGACAAATTCATGGAGGGGGCTAGGAGAAGAGGGCCTCTGGATCAGGCCAATGGCCCATCTAGTCTAGCATCGTGTCCTCCCAGTGGCCGACCAGATCCCCCAAGGGGAAACCAGCAAGCAAGATTTGAGCGCAAGAGGAACTCTTCTCCTCTGTGGTCTCCAGCAACGGTCCTTCGGAAGCCCAGCTGCCTCTGACCGTGGGCCCCAGACACTTTTCTGCTTGTCCAGTGTATGCAGAAATGAAGGGCTGGAGAGCCTCCTTCCTTGGAGGTGTCAAAGCAGAGGTTGGGTGGCCCTTTGCCTCGGATGCTTTGGTTGAGGTTCCTGCACTGGCGGGGGCTGGACTAGATGACTCTAGGGGTACCCTTCCAACTCTACAATTCTATGATTCTAAGCCAGGCACAGGCAAATTCGGCCCTCCAGATGTTTGGAGACTACAATTCCCACCACCCCTGACCACTGGTCCTGTTAGCTAGGGATGATGGGAGTTGTAGTCCCAAAACATCTGGAGGGTCACGTTTGCCTATGTCTAAGTGGACAAGCCCCTTCATGGATCACTGCCCTGTCGTGGCGAAGGGGCTTGAATAACTCAGAGAAGCTATGAGCTATGCCACGCAGGGTCACCCAAGATGAACAGGTCATAGTAGAGAGTTTTGACCAAACGTGATCCACCTGGAGGAGGAACCGGCAAGCCACTCCAGTATCCCTGCCAAGAAAACTCCATGGACAAAGAAGCTGAGGCTCCAAGACTTTGGCCACCTCATGAGAAGAGAAGACTCCCTGGAAAAGACCCTGATGTTGGGAAAGATGGAGGGCACAAGGAGAAGGGGAGACAGAGGACGAGATGGTGGGACAGTGTTCTCGAAGCTACCAGCATGAGTTTGTCCAAACTGTGGGAGGCAGTAGAAGACAGGAGTGCCTGGCATGCTCTGGTCCAGGGGGTCACAAAGAGGCGGACACGACTAAATGACTAAACAACAACAACAAAGCGGACGTGCTTTGAAATCGCAGGCAGGCAGAGGCAGCCACAGCAGAGAAGGCACTCAGATTCGCAGCCTGGGCAGAGGTGCCCCCTCTGCCTGGCACACCAAAGGCCAAGGAGCGAAAGCGGCACCTACTGAGTCCGGCACAGAACTGTCTCTCTGGGAGGGCATCTCGCTCAGCAGCCTCATGAACTCCAGACCGTCCAGCCGTCCGCTCTTGTCGTAGTCGTGGAGGGCGAAGAGGAGCAACAGAGCTGTAAACACCAGAAGGGGGGACATGGGGGGTGAGGTATTTGGGGGCTGAGCCAGAGGGCACAGGAGCCCCTGCCCAGAGCAAGAGCCAGTGGAGTGACTCCAGCAGTGGGGCTGAGGTTTTCCTGCAGCCTGGGACTCCCACCCACCCTCTCACCTCTCCTTCCTGACCCACAGAGCCCTCCCCACCACAACACGACCCCTCTTTTCCAGGATGTCCCCAGCACTCAGACCAGAGTTGCAGCTGCTTCACTGGGAATCTCCTTTCTTGCATTTCTTTTAAAAATAATAATAATTAAAATTATTTGGTTTTTCAGATTAAAATTTCACAGTCACATATTCCACATCCAACATAAAAACAAGATTCCAAGGAATCTCCTGGACTTCCCTCCTCCCCTGTGTGGATCCTCTTGTTAATCATTTCCTCCTGCATCTTTTATAACAATCCACATATTTTACCTCTCCGCCATATCCAAAGCTCACCATTAAGCTACAAGTGATATTCCATTCCTACTAACTAACTAACTAACTAACTAACTAACTAACTAACTGTTTACAATGGTCTTTAAGATAAGTTATAAATTTCCCCCATTCCTTATTAAAATTTTGATCTTCCTGATTTCTGATTCTTCCGGTCGTTTTAGCCATTTCGGCATAATCCATCAACTTGATCTGCCGTTATTCTAGCATTTCAATCCATTCTTTTGGGTTCTCGCCTCTGGAGCAGCAAAAACCAAGCTTGCTCCATCTTCCATGGTTCAGCCCTTGAGATCTTTGAAGATGGCTCTCCAGTCTCTTCTTTCCCAGGCCAAACACCCCACCTGTCTCAACTATTCCTCATCCGGCTGGGTTTCCAGGCCCTTGACCATCTTGGCTGCCCTCCTCTGGGTGTCCAAAGGAAATTCTCCCTTCCTTCCGCTCCCTTGGGGAAAGGAGAGCAAAGCCGGCTGGGCCTTGTGGGCAGCCAGGGACTTATTTTAGGCTCTGCATAATCACAGGCTGTGCTTCAGTGGGAAGATGCTGGCCATCTGCGGGGGCCATGACTCTGGAGCAAGGAGGCCCCTTTCCCAGCATCCTTGTTATGGCTTAAAAGGGTGGTTTTAAAAGCGACACCTTGTTACCTGAAGGTCTTTTTCTGTTTATTGAGTGGTTTAACTTTGTTGCAGGAATTCAGGTACAGGTTGGGGGGGTTGCCCCTCCAGCAGATATCCTGCACATGCAGCCCACTACCAAAACCAGCACAATCACTTTTGTGACTTCTGTGATTTGTCCCCCCAAAACACTTCATCACAGTTTCTTCTGTTACGGAAGGGGGGGGCATGTCTTCCTCACCTTCTTCTTCGCTACAATATATCAATTTATTTCCAATTGTCAATGTCAAAAGGGACTAAAATCTATAAAATTCATAGAAAATCAGCGTGCCAGTTTGCTCAATTGCTCAATTACATCACACCTCCCCTGTCCAGCATAATCCCTCAAGCAAGGTGTCAAGACCCTAATCCTTTCAAATTGCTCTGATCAGCCTTTCCTCCAGACAATGTCAGGTGGCAGACTATGCATATTTGGGACTATTGTTTTCTCATCCCCAGGAAGTGTTTATCTGTGCATATCTCCAGCTCTGCATATTCCTCCCTCCCTCCTCCTTATGTTAATCCGGTGTAGCTCTGCATATTCCCCCCTCCCTCCTCCATATGTTAATCTGTGTAACCCAACCTCCCTTTAATATATTCATGATGTAATCTGTGTAACCAAACCTCTCTTTAATGTATTCATGACGTGTTTTGCACTGTATTCTGGGACATGGAGGGAGTTTCAAAAACTCATGTCACCCCTTTCTCACTGTTCAATCTCGCCTTGAACCTGTTGCGCAATAAACTTGGATCTTCTGCAGTTTGCTCCTGTCTCCGGCTGAGCTCATTTTCCTCCGCAGGGACCCACGGACTTAGTCCGATGAGCTGGGTGGCAGAGCAGCCTCGCACCCAGATTTTTGCCGTAACAGTTGGCGCCCAACGTGGGGCATGCGGTTCTCCCGCGTTGCTGACCGGGGCCCCCGAAATCTTCACCCGGCCCCAGGCCATTTTGCCTGGGAAGATCCTTTGGACCCCCGGCCATCTTCCGGGTGGTAATCGAAAGCCCCAGGAGTTCAGCCGGGGAGCAAAGAGGGATCCAGCCGGCTTACTCATCAATCCCGGGATCATCATGGAAAACACGTGAGTATAAGGAAAAGGAAAAACCCAGTGCACTGGTGGGAAAGGGGTGGAAATCTCCTGGCAACTGAATTCTCTGCCCTCCTCTCTATCGCTCCTTCTCGCCTGTCTCTTGGTCCAGTTGGTGAGAGAGACCGTGGACTGCTGCTCGACCCGAAAGGGGGGTTCTGAGCTCTATCTCTTTCTCTAAAACCTCTCCAGCCAGCCGCACCAATTGGGAGTCCGAAAGTAAGACGGAGAGACCCGACTTGAAAAACAGCCGACTCTCCGCAACGGACGTCCCAGTTGAAAGCAAGGGGTTGGAATTCTTCTTCCGAACTTCCCGAGCGTCCTCACCGAGGGGGCAGGAAGGGGTCTGGCTTTCTATCCAATCCCAGCCGCACTGGTCGGTGCCACGTAACACGTGTATCGTGCGTGAGCCCGCTTCCAAAAGCAAGGGGGATTTTCGGTTCGAAACTCTATCCAGGGATCACCTGATCTGGCACCGCACGGCGCGGGCGTTCAGTAGGGCCCCTTTTCCTGAGATTGACGATAGGTAGGAGGTTGCCAGGAGGGATAGCCCATGAGGAATTGGGCAGGATCGGCAGAGTGGAAAAGGACCCCAGGTTATTAAATAGGAAATAGGAAAGAATAGGGAAAGGAACCGAGTGGGTAGAGCTCGTTAAAAACATATAACTAAGAAATAAGACAGGAATAGGAAGAAAAGGAACCGAGTGGGTAGAGCTCGTTAAAAACATATAACTAAGAAATAAGAAGAAATAAGACAGGAATAGGAAGAAAAGGAACCAAGTGGGTGAAGCTTGTTAAATTGTTAGGAAGTCGCCAAGCAACAAGGAAAAGAAAAAACCCTAAATAGCCCCTGTACAAGTTACCCAAATCTAAACCAACCCCTCTCTTTCTCCCTTCTCTATCCCAGAAAAAGAAAAAGAAAAACCAACAACAAAAAGCAACAATAACAACGCATGCATATATAAAGGGGTACCCAGTCAACTAAGCATTATGAGCCCTGCCAGTTTGGTTAACTGGTTGTGTTTGAAGAGGCAAGGAGGCTCTTAAAACCATGTGGGACCTTCCTACTAATTTCACTTAATGAAGCCAAAGGGAGAGGCCCAACTCCTTGCAATAACCAACTAAAAAAATGAGAATATATATGTTTACATGTTGTCTGTTATGTGTGTTGTCTGTTAATACATATATGAAAATATGTATGTTTACATGTTGTCTGTTATGTGTGTTGTCTGTTCCTTCTGTCTCTGACAGACTGCCTTTCTTAAGTGCGCATAGTTTAAACTGCAAGGTTGCTTCAAATTTAAATCTAGGGAAGCCATGCTGGACCCTATCAATCTTAAACAAGTCAAAAATGAGAATGTAGTGTTTGTTATTTGTTATGTTTTTATATATATATAAATGTTTGTTATTTGAGAGAGGCTCAAAAGAGTCTTCCTCCTTGTATGTACTTCATTAAGAATATGCCTATGAAAGTATGGTCTTCCTTCTAAGGAAAATATCTGAGTCCAGTTTTAACTTTGATTTGGTTGGACAGAAGAGTTATTGTAAGGCTCCTGATATCAGTCTCTATAAGACTTCCTGGCCTCTTTTCTTAGAAAATGCCCCCCTTGTTTCATTCTGTCTCTTTCAGTTTTTTTCCTCCCTTCTTACTTCTGTGCCAGGTAAATTTACTCCCGAGTAAGCATCCTTTAAAGGAAACTGCAAAGAGGGGGGAGCAATCTTTCCTAAGGTACCCTGCATCTCACTTTCCTATGTGTAGTTATTTAATAATAATAATAATAATAAACTAAATTAGGCTTACTATTCCTCTGCAAATTCAGGAAAAACTGTCACTTTTGTATTCATTTTAAATCAAAACTATGGCTGTTTTAACTATGCTTTATAAGAGATCCTCTCCCTCTTAGGAAAAATGTTCACTTCAATCTTCCTTTAAAGATAATTTCTCTAGGAACTGGAAGGAAGCAAACTCACTCAAACTATCTCAAGATCTGCTAAAACGGTTCTGTGTAAAGTTGGCTACTTTTCTTTTCCTCTTCCTTAGTACATGATAGGAGCATAGATGTTTCCTTTCCCAGTTGAAAATCTGTACTTAAATGTATATGCCCTTTTGGTAGTGGAAATCTTGCTTTGAAATCTTGCTATGAACACTGTATTTAGGGTTGGACTAGATGACCCAAGGTCCCTTTTAGCTCTCCCAATTTGTGGCTGTGTGGAGGGCCATGTGCCTGCAAGCATGTGATCAGTTGAAATTCAGCCCAACTTTACTCTTGTTGTTTTTTGGGGTTTTTTTTTTTAAAAAGGTGAGAGGTAAAATCCGTGATGTTTTGAAGCAGAACGGGTGATATCAGGCATTTGAGTGATTACAGTGCTTATCATTTTGTCTATTATTTACAAAAAATCAGACTTAAAAGTCTACACAAAGTTTAAGCACATACAAATTCATATAATCAAGTAGAATGGGCCTTGACATATAATTGAGTAGCCTTAACCATCCTGTAAATAAAGGGCAGGAAAATTTTGTCTGCAAATGGTAAGGCTGAAATGACTGAGAATGTTAAAAAACCTTATGAATTCTGACTCTCTGGCCATTTTTTCCCCATATATAAGGGCGTGGCATTGTTCCGCGAATGGCCAGATGGATATTAGCCCTTTCCTGTACATAAAGGAAGCAGTCGCTTTGCTTGGGCTGAAATTGCTAGCTTTTGTTGGTGAATACTTCAATTGCTGAGTTTCCCTTTTTGTTTTAAATCTAACCCTCTTTTAAAATCTACTCCTTACCCTTCCCTTATTCAAATTCTAATTTTGCTAAAAGATGCAACATTTCAATAGTATAAAAGATTTGCTAAGACATGAACTCCACACATGCACAGAGACTAGATCAGCTAAAAAAAAAAATTAGGAAAAGGAGAGAGAGAGAGAGAGGAAGGAGGGGGAACTGTAGGGGGGGAAGAGGAGGTTTATGTAAAACTTGGAGCCATTGAGAGAAATCACCCTTAATGTGTCTCAAGTTTGAAATCTTAACATGCCAAATTCTTTTCACAGGTAAATATCAAAGCATTCCACCCCTCAATGGGATTTAAGTCACAGACTTTGTTTGTGTGCATTTTAGGAACAGCATTTCCTGACAGGCTTCTCACATGAAATAATTTTCCCTTTAACAGGATATGTGAACCCCGATAACAAAGTGTTTGTCCCTTTTTTCTCCCACAACAACTTTCTTTCTGTTCTGTGAAATCCCTGCTGTATTAACTTCCTCTCTGTTCTGTGAAATCCCTGCTGTATTAGTGACTTCCATCCCTTTGTGTCTTTGACACTTTAAAGTTATAAATAATCTGTTTCCATTTATTTAATCCGTTTTTTCATGATGTCTATGAAATTAATTGAAGCATAACCAAACATTGTTTGTGGAATGGTATTTGTTTACCTTTTGCCTGAGCATTTCTTATTAATTCTGTCATTTTGGCTAGTTCAAGGTACTTGCACACAGTTACATTGCCATTAAGTCATTTTCCAGTATTTTGCTATTAACACTCTAGCCGATGTTGTCACATCAAGAAACACTCTTTTATTTTCATTTTACTTCAGATCTCTTAAAAATTCTGTGTCTTAGCATTTATTTATTTTGGTTCCTCATAGGTCATTGTGTGTGTGTGTTTGTGTGTGTGTTTTATTATTATTTAACTGTGTCTTTTAAGTCCACCCTGTCCTTACAGGATATCACTTCTACAAGTGTGTTACTACAGATCCAATGAAAAGCTTCGCTACCACGAGACTTATTACCTGCAACAACAAATTTCTTTCAAAGGGGAAGTGGGGCTGACAAAGAGGGGAGGAGTTGAATTGCAAGGACATTTTTTGACTCTTATATTCAACTGATATTTAATTAGTTTGTTGTGTATTATGTGTTATTATGTAGGAATGTTGAAATGTGTTTGACAGTGTTATTTCCACAAAGGGAAGAATTTTTGTGTGTGTGTGTGTGTAATTGTCTTATGTTTAATGTATACTGTCTTATTCCTTATACCCCAATGGAGGATTTTCATACATTTTAGGCTTTCTAATGGATCAGGCTATTGTGTAGTTCAATGTTTAGATAACCACATTTCGCTGTCCCACCTGGCACACTGCCAACCTTCCCTACCCATTTTAAAATGTGTTAAAACTCACTTTACCAAGGAGAAGCTTCAGGAAGGTGTATATGCCTTGATTTAGCAGGAATGATCCCTTATAGAGTTAAATTGACTTATTTGGACAAGTGCCCCTTTTAAGAATGGTTTTCTTTTAACAGATTGGTTTGAAGAGTTAAGAACCATGGGGCAAGATAAATTCAAATTGGACCCAGTGTGAATTGGGCATGTGTATCCAGGCTGCAATTAGCTTTTGGTCCTTTTAAGTGCAAGTGAGCAACTTCCCATGACTGTTGACCAGAGCCTCTAAAATAAAACCCCATAGAAAGGCCAAGGTAAAGACATTTCCCTCAGGACGTGTCCAAACCTGTGCCAGCTGTGATGGGTGCCAGGCAACATGGCTAATATGAAAGCCCTAAGTGGATTCACCAGGGATTGCCACTACTGTGACACGTGAGACCACAGAAGAGCTACCTTGACACCTGAGAACACAAAATGGCGGGGGGCAAAGCGAACTGCATTTTTTTCCAGTCAATAGTGGACCTTCCTGCTAAATGTAAAGCATAGACCACTACTGAACAAAATACAACAGGTGTTCCTTTATGCGATATCCTATACCCAGCTATCTGCACTACTATACTTGCAAATGGCCTTAAGAGGCATGATTTGCAAGTCCCCTTCAGGTTTGCACAAACCCACACATCTAGTACGGTAGATACAAAGTTATTATTTAGTGCATATCTACATAACATAAACATACATTGTATTGGTCCGTGTTGCTCCCTCCTTTGTTGCCCTGCTCAACCAACCTTCTTTTCCATTAGGGCCTATTCCCACTCACACGGCACCCCTACCTTCACCGAGATTTAGGGTGCGGAGAAAAGATTTGCAAGTTCTTACAGAACTTTAATGCAAATCGATCTCCGAATGGGGGACTGTTACGGAAGGGGGGGGGCATGTCTTCCTCACCTTCTTCTTCGCTACAATATATCAATTTATTTCCAATTGTCAATGTCAAAAGGGACTAAAATCTATAAAATTCATAGAAAATCAACGTGCCAGTTTGCTCAATTACTCTAGGACTCCATCACATTTCCCCTGTCCAGCATAATCCCTCAAGCAAGGTGTCAAGACCCTAATCCTTTCAAATTGCTCTGATCAGCCTTTCCTCCAGACAATGTCAGGTGGCAGACTATGCATATTTGGGACTATTGTTTTCTCATCCCCAGGAAGTGTTTATCTGTGCATATCTCCAGCTCTGCATATTCCCCCCTCCCTCCTCCTTATGTTAATCTGTGTAACCAAACCTCTCTTTAATGTATTCATGACGTGTTTTGCACTGTATTCTGGGACATGGAGGGAGTTTCAAAAACTCATGTCACCCCTTTCTGACTGTTCAATCTCGCCTTGAACCTGTTGCGCAATAAACTTGGATCTTCTGCAGTTTGCTCCTGTCTCCAGCTGAGCTCATTTTCCTCTGCAGGGACCCACGGACTTAGTCCGATGAGCTGGGTGGCAGAGCAGCCTCGCACCCAGATTTTTGCCGTAACACTATTCAAAGGGCCTCTGCTGCACGATACCAAATGTAATAATTCACTGATCAATGTACCAGTGTACCGGCTCACTGGGAAAACTTCAGAAATTCCTATAGACCTGTGATCTCTGCTCCTCAGCAGCCCCTCTGCCTGAGGGATAATCCCTGGCATCCTGATACCTGAGGGCCAGACAAGTAGCCATTCCAGAAATAACAAACCCAGATGAAGACAAAAGGGTGTGATGAACTTGGCTGGGAAACAGGGAAATGTAAATGTCTCTTTTGTTACACTTGATGGGTGCTTGGTGGAGGGCAAGGGGAACCATGGGGCAGGGTCCAGGATGCTCACATTCCGGCCACCAGACCTCCCCTTTCGTGATGTAACCGTGATGTAGTTTGGGGGGGTGTAACATGGGGATTAGCAGCTAATAAAAGTTTGGGTTCTCTCTTGTTTGGGGCTTCCATCTTGTTCCACCTGGTGGCAGGTGGGAGTCCTGTCCTGACAGTCTTCCATCAAGACCAGGCCTACCGGCTGCTCTTTTGCTCTGGGATTCCTGGCTGGGGTCCTTGGTTTTTGTCCAAGGGAGCCCTCAGATTTCTCTGTTAACAACTTCAAAAGGGGTGTGGAGGTTGCTGGTTTGGCTCAGAGAGAGGCTCCCCCCCCCCAGCAAAATGATCAGGGGGCCCCCCTTCTCTCTTCAAGACCCAAAGCACCTATTTCCCATTAGTTTCCCTGTTTGACTTCCCCTCTCCTGCGATACACAGACAGGCTCCCTGCTTCCCCTCCCCTCGCTCTGTTTACATCCTGCTCCGGAGGGCGGCACCCGAATTCGAATTACAGGGAAGGAGATTCAGACTAAACCTTAGCAAGAACTTTTTGGCTGCAGGAGCTCTTTGAGGGTGGAAGAGGGTGGACTCTCCTGGGTCAAATGTTTTCAAGCAGAGGTTGGATTGCCATCTGTCAGGGGTGTGGGTGTGATGAGTTGTGACTCCTCCGTTGCAGGGGGTTGGACTAGATGACCCCTGGGGTTCCCTTCCACCTCTACAGGTCTTTGATTCTTCTTTTTTCCTCTTGCCAAAATCAGCTGCTGCTCCAGCTTTTGCCCCTCCCCTGCTTTTTGCTACACACACCAGTGCGTGTTCTGAGGTTTGCTCAGCTCCCCCAGCAGAATTTGTTCATTTTTACCCATTTCTTCCCCAAAGCATTTGTTCCCAACCCAAATAAAGTGAGCAGGAGAGCCTCACTGGCCCCCCGCCCCCGGCGCTCAAGGCCAGCCTTCTACCCTCGCCCCCAGCTCACGCTCACGCCCTGCCAGGCCCTGGCACTCAGGCCCCGAGGTGCCACCCAACGCCATCCTGGCCCTGGGACCCCATTGCAACTTACCCTGCTTCCTGCTCATGGCGCTGGCCTTGCCATCCTCTTGCCCAACGTTCTTCAGGTACTCCTGTATCAACCTAAGGCAGGCCAAGCCACAGGTCAGCAAACCAGGGGGCAGGGGAGGGTTGTGCGGCTTGGCAAGGGCAGGGGGCAGCAGGGCCTGGGCAATGGGTGCAACGGTCAGGAAGGAGCCAAGGTCTGCCCATTTCAAGGACTGGCAGACTGAGGCATTTGCAGACAAAGAAGTTTGGGCACCTCCTGTTTGCTCAGGATCAAAATGCCTGATGGGGAAACTGCGCCTTGAAGGGGTGGGGAGGGACACCTACAGTTCCTCATTGGGAGGGTGCGTATTCTGCACATGCTCAGAGGCCCTCTTACTATATGCCAGGGATGAGCTACCTGTATATGTTCAGAAGCTGCCTTACTATGTGCCTGGTTTGGGGGCTTGAGTGAGCACCAAGCCTAATTGAAAACTGACTGCTAAATGAACTAAAAAATATATTAAAATATAATTTCAGCAAAAAACCAGAGGCATTCTTATCCGGGTAAATTAGCGAAGAAATTCATAAAAAAGATGTAAATTTGTTCATGTACGCCACAATGCCAGCAAGAACCCTCCTGGCCCAAAGATGGAAACAGCGAGAACTCCCCACACTGGGGATAAAGATGGTAGAATTTGTGGAGTTGGCAAAGTTGACGGGGGCGGGGGGGTAAATCAGGACTCTACCAGATGAAAGGTTTCAGAAGGACTGAAGCAAATTCATTTATTATTTGAAAGAAAATTGTAAATATTTGAAAACGTTTGTAGCTTTGTGAAATTAAGGCGCTAATTTACAAATGAGAGAGTGATTCTTAAATGTTGATATAAAATAAAGAAGTGATTATGGAAATGTGATAGATGCGTTAACGCTATAGGGAAGTCAGAAAAGAGGGAGGGAAGGAGGTCGATGCTCTGTCTGAGCAAATAGTGTGTAATGAAATGAAATATGGAAAAATCAATAAAAATCATGTTTTTTTAAAAAAGAAAACTGACTGCTGGGGGGGAGGCAGAAGTAGAGGGGAGGGGACCATTCTCTGCCTGGCGAGGGGCAAGGACTGAGCTGCCCACTTGTATTGTGAGGGGTGGACTAGAAGACCCTTGGGGTCCCTTCCATCTTTGTGCTTTTGGGGGGGTGTTTCTCAGCTTCAAGCCTGGGGGGCCCTTATTTGACTGGGTCAGAGGCAGAGAGACCTTGCCTCCCTCTCTGCCAGTCTCTTCCCCCCCCCCCCCAGGGGCAAAGGGGTGGGGGCAAGCGGTGTGATGGGCAAGGAACTCACCTGGCAGACTCCTGCCCTGGGTCGAGGGGGTTCGGGATGGGGGGCTCCCTGGCACTGGGGAGGGGCTCCGACCTAAAGGGCGCAAAGAGAAGGTGGTGTTGGAGGGGCACCCGGGACCTCCTCCCCAGCCCCCCACCCAGCTTCAACCCCCACCCCCAGTTTCCCACCTGGTACCTGTTAGTGCCCTCCTTTGGGGCCGCCCAGCTGGCTGGCACCGCGAGGAGCAGCGCGGCCAGAAGCATTTCCTTCATCCTGGCACCGTTCCGGGGTTGGCACAGGAACCCGCCGTCCGCTCATGCCCTGCCAACGCGGCGGGCTGCCCGCTTCGTCGCTTCGGTGGGCACCGGGGCTTTGCCAACCAGCTTCCGGAGGTGGCGAGGGCCCACGGGGACGCGTTCCCACGGGCAGGGAAGCCGGGGGCAACCCAGAACACGGATTCCGACAGCGGACAGACAGAACCCGTTCACACGCAGGCACGCGCCTCCCTCGGGGACGCCCCAAGATGTGAGGATGCGCGCGGCCGCGGCCGCGGCAGAATGGACTGTACCACTGCAGCGGGGAAAGGGAGATCACCTTGCCTGCCTGTCTAATATTCTGCACGTGGGAAAGGAGGACCTGGGTCCGGGAGGAGGGGGAACTGGAGTTTCCCAGGAGATGCCACCGCCCGCCGCCTTCTTCCTCCTCGCCCTGCCCGGCTGCTGCCCAGCCCCGGCCCGAGCCACGCGCAACACGAGGAATCTTCCTCTCCACGCGTGGATCGTGGGAATGACAGGCAGACCGAGGGACCCACCAGCGACAGGCGCCGATCCCCGGCTGCTGGCGGCCGTCCTGGGTCCACGTGGCGGGGGAGGCGGGCGCTGCCAGGCGCGCCCCTGGCGCCCTCCCTCCGGAGCTGCCTGCCAGGCGCTCCGACCATTGGGCCTCGCAGCCGGTCTGGGCGGCAGGCGGCTCCGACGTGGCGCTCTCCGAGGGAGGGGACTTTCCTGCGCCAAGGAACCCTCGGGAGATGATGCAAAGGCACCAGACACGCAGGCAGAGAGAGAGATCTGGTTGTTTTCAAGATGGGAAGGCTCCGTGCAGTAGCTTTTATGGGAACCAGGGATCGTAGAACTTGGAAGGCACCCCAGGGGTCATCTAGTCCAACCCCCTGCCACGCAGGAGGAATTCCTGCCAGGAGGACACCTGTAATAAACGGAAATCTGCCCTTATTCTCTTATGGGGGACACAAGAGCCCGTATAGAGTCCTTTACAGGTTCTCCATCGGTCGGAGAAAATAACAGAGGCCAAGCAGAGAATATGGAGAAGCAAAGCAGCTCGGAAGCCGGATCTTTATTGATCTGTTGCAACAGGGTCTCCCCCCACACGCAGGAGGAGGAGGAGGACCCAGAACCAAGGTGTGCCCGCCCTTATATAGACATTTTAAATTGCCCACCTTGGAGTCCAAGACTACCCCTCCATACATCATACCTACCGTACATCACAGAAGAAATCACAGAAATCTGAGTGTGTTGTTTACCTCCTGTCTGGCAGATTACCTGTTAATGCTCACTTGATTGGATTGCCTGGGGAGCCTGGCCAGTCTTTCGTAAGGATAAATACTTAGTTCCTGAGCCAGATCACAGGCTCACCCTGTTCATACAAGACATACCCTTAAGACGGGATCTGTGAAGGAAAAGACAACTGCTGGGAGAGATCATCAGGAGGTTTGGGCTGGGTGTTTATCAATATGCAGCTCTACCTCTCTTTCAAATTGGAACCAGTGAAGGCGGTGAAGGTCCTGTGGAGTGTCTGGAGGCGGTTGGAGGATGGATGGCGACTAACAGATTGAGGTTGAATCCTGACAAGACTGAAGTACTGTTTTGGGGGGACAGGGGGCAGGCAGGTGTGGAGGACTCCCTGGTCCTGAATGGGGTAACTGTGCCCCTGAAGGACCAGGTGCGCAGCCTGGGAGTCATTTTGGACTCACAACTGTCCATGGAGGCGCAGGTCAATTTTGTGTCCAGGGCGGCTGTCCACCAGCTCCATCTGGTAAGCAGGATGAGACCTTCCCTGCCCGCAGACTGTCTTTCCAGAGTGGTGCATAGAACATCGGTCTTGAGAGACCTGCATTGGCTCCCAGTACGTTTCCGAGCACAATTCAAAGTGTTGGTGCTGACCTTGAAAGCCTAAACGGCCTCGGTCCACTATATCTGAAGGAGCGTCTCCACCCCCATCGTTCTGCCCAGACACTGAGGTCCAGTGCCAAGGGCCTTCTGGCGGTTCCCTCCCTGTGAGAAGTGAGGATACAGGGAACCAGGCAGAGGGCCTTCTCGGTGGTGGCGCCCGCCCTGTGGAGCGCCCTCCCATCAGATGTCAAGGAAATAAGCAGCTATTGTCTCTTTAAAAGACATCTGAAGGCAGCCCTGTTTAGGGAAGCTTTTAATGTTTGGTGTATTACTGTATTTTAATATTTGGTTGGAAGCTGCCCAGAGTGGCTGGGGAAGCCCAGCCAGATGGGCGGGGTATAAATAATAAATTATATTATTGTTGTTGTTGTTATCTTTCCTTCCGTCTCTCCACTGCTCAGCCTGGGAGGGAGGCAAAGAAGAGTGCCTCTGAGCATGCACAGAGCTCCCAGAGGGGGACCCTTGTGACCGGGTCCGGCCAGCTCCTCCTTCAGAATCTGGGCTAAGGAGCCTCCCTCCCTCCCTTTGGGCTCCTTCAGGCTGGAATGGGCGCCCGCCCCAAAGATGGCCGCAGATGGGCGGGGCGCGGCTTCTCGCCCGCCCCAAAGATGGCCTCCCCGGTGAGGCCGGGCGGCTGTGTGCGCCTGCGCGAGCGCCTTCCCGTCCGGGGCCACTTTCGGGGCGCCTCCTTGGCCGCCGCAGCAGCAGCAGCACTTGCCCGACGGCGCGGACGGCGGAGAGATGCTGGGACTGTCGCTGCTGCTGGGCTTCAGCACCGGCTGGCTGGCCTATTACTGGGCGCGCGTCCCCAAGGTCAGCCGGGGAAGCGGGCGCTGCTCCGGGCAGCCTCGACGGGGCGGGCGGGGGCTGAGCCTCTGGGCCAGGGGGAGAGGGCGCCCCGGGCATCCTTGGCACCCCTCTTGCGGGCGAGGGACTAGGCTGGGGGGACCCTTCTCCTCTCACCCCCACGAGCCCAGCTCCCCCGACGGCAGCCCGACGTGACCCCTGGCAGCCTCGACGGGGCGGGCGGGGGCTGAGCCTCTGGGCCAGGGGGAGAGGGCGCCCCGGGCATCCTTGGCATCCCTCTTGCGGGCGAGGGACTAGGTTGGGGGAGGACCCTTCTCCTCCTCCCCCCCACGAGCCCAGCTCCCCCGACGGCAGCCGGCGTGACCCCTGGCCAGGTCCGGAGGTGGAGGCAAGAGACACCGGGAGGGCCAGGGGGATTGGGGTGGGATCTCTGCTCCAGAGGCTACACCTGCCTCGCTCCTTGTCTCGGGACCAAGCCGGGCATTTGCCCCAGACGGAAGGGCGGGCTGCCTGCCTGCCCACCTGCCTTCGGCTGGCGTGTGAGGCTGACACACGTGCGGCAAACCCCCGCTTTGGAAAGCAGGTTGGGAGGTATTCATTAGGTGTCTCCACAACAATAATCAGGGACAGAAACTAGATTCCTCCCAGCCACGCCTGGTTTTGGCTCTCCCTGGCAGGGAAGCACCTTCTGAGGTTCTGGGCAGCTCGGTTTCAGGAGGGTATGGACAAGCTGGAAGGCGGGCCGAAGACGATGAAGGGTCTGGAAAACAGCCTTGTGAGGAACGGAGGAGGAAGTTGGGGTGTTTAGGAAGGAAAAGAGAGACCAAGAGGCAATGTGATCAAAGGCAGATTTAGGGAAGCGCAACTGGCGCAAATATTGGTGTTGCACACGTGGTACCCCTGAAATTGGAGACCCCAAAATCCGCCACTGATATGGCAGTTCCCTCCCTGCAAGAAGCCAAGTTACAGGGAACCAGGCAGAGGGCCTTCTCAGTGGTGGCACCTGCCCTGTGGAACGCCCTCCCACCAGATGTCAAAGAGAAGAACAACTACCAGACTTTTAGAAGACATCTGAAGGCAGCCCTGTTTAGGGAAGCTTCTAATGTTTGACGCATTACTGTACAGTGGTACCTTGGGATGCGAACGGGATCCATTCTGGGATCCATTCCTGAACATAAGACGCGATGGTGTGTCTACATGTGGGCAGGTCGCGTTTTGCCGCTTCCATGCATGCCTGTGACGTCATTTTGAGCGTCTGCACATGCGCTACTGGTGAAACCCGGAAGTAACGCACTCCGTTACTTCCAGGTTGCCAGGGAACGCAACCCGAAAACGCTCAACCTGAAGCACATTCAACCTGAGATATGACTGTATTTTAATATTTTGTTGGAAGCCGCCCAGAGTGGCTGGGGAAACCCAGACAGATGGGTGGGGTATAAATAATAAATTATGATGATGATGATGATGATAGCCACCTTCTAATATCTCAAGGGCTGTCGTGTGGATCGCTTTTCCTCCTGCTCTGGAGAGCAGGACCCAAACGAATGGATTCCAATGACAAGGAAGGAGATCCCAACTAAACATTAGGAAGGACTTTTGGGCAGCAATAGGAGTTTGCCTGTGAAAGGCGTTTTTGCAGGAAAGGGCGAGCAAAGTCTCCCTGTGGAACCAGGAGGGGACACTGCCCAGGGGCACAACAAATGCCAGCCGGAGGCCCTTTGGCAAGAGGTGGGGAAGCAACCTCTGTGTGGGCAGCAGCAGCGGAGGCAGCTTAGAATTGCAGAGTTATAAGGGACCCCTAGAAGTCATCTAGTCCAACCCCCAATACAGGAATATTGAACTCCAAGGAAGGAGAGCTCTGGGGCAGGGCTGTGGCCGCCTGAGCTTGAGCTCCCTGTGACCTTCCTCTCCCCCCCCCCCACAGCCCCCGCTGCTGGTGGCTTGCCAGCCCTTCCGCTCCTTCCTGGAGAAATATTGCCCCATTGTGAACGAGACCTTCTACCCCACGCCCTGGTGCTTCGAAGGACGGCTCCAGACCATCGTCCGCGTCTTTCTCAAGTCCAGCCCGCCCGTCTCCTACCGCAGGTCAGCCGTACGGGGGGCGGGGGGAGCCAGGCCCGGGGTGGGGGCCGGTGCCAGTCTGCTTGGGAGATGGTGGGCATGGGGTGTGATGCCACGGAGCCCGTCTCACCCGCCTCCTCCTCCTTGCCCTTTCCCATCCAGTGAAGTGCTGAGGACCGCAGACGGAGGCCAGCTGCTGCTGGATTGGGCTGATGGCGAGAGCGGGCAACACCCTGACCCAGAGAGCTGCCCCATTGTCCTGTTCCTGCCAGGCCTGACGGGCAACAGCCAGGAGACCTACATTCTGCACATGGTCCTTGGCGTCCAGCAACGGGGCTACAGGTGGGAAAGGGCACCCCGGGGGGTGGGGTCCTGGCATCGGCGGTGCTATCACTTGTTGCGTTACACCCCACCTTTCTCTCCACGGAGTTCAAGGTGGCGCACAACAACCCTGTGAGGTAGGGTAGGCTGAGAGGCGAGTTTCATGGCCAAGGGGGGGATTTGAACCCTGCTCCCCTAGGGCCTGGGACGCGGGTGGCGCTGTGGGTTAAACCACAGAGCCCAGGACTTGCCGATCAGAAGGTCGAATCCCTGCAACGGGGTGAGCTTCCGTTGTCTGGTCCCTGCTCCTGCCCACCTAGCAGTTCGAAAGCACGCAAAGTGCACGTAGATAAATAGGTACCACTCCAGCGGGAAGGTGAACGGTGTTTCTGTGCGCTGCTCTGGTTCGCCAGAAGCGGCTTAGTCCTGCTGGCCACATGACCCGGAAGCTGTACGCCAGCTCCCTCGGCCAATAAAGCGAGATGAGCGCCGCAACCCGAGTCATCCGCGACTGGACCTAATGGTCATTGGTCCCTTTACCTATACCCCTAGGTCCTAGTCCAACACTCTACCCATTACGCACCACTGCCTTTTCCCATTCTTGTTTTCCACCCTAAGGTAAACTGATTCTGTCTATGGAGGTTCCATTTAGCAATCATAATAAACTGAGAAGAGCCCGGCTGCTGGGTCTGGTCACAGGGGGCCCAGGATCCAGGTTCCCACAGCGGCCAACCAGGTGCCCCCCCTGCCCAGGACCCCCCGGGCAGGAGGGTCTTGGCCCTCTCCCCCCAGCTGCTGTTTCCTAGCAACAGGCATAGCATGTAGCCACCGTGACTTGCAGCCACAACTAGCCTTATCCTGGGTTCTCACTCTTTTCCCGTCTCCCTCGCAGGGCTGTTGTGTTCAACAACCGAGGCTGCAAAGGAGAGGAGCTGCTGGTGAGTGTGGCCACAGCTGGGGGGCGGTGCACCCTTGGGTGCTGGGGGAGGGGAGGGTGCTCTGGGACTGCAAGGCGAAGGCAGGATGGGCACCCCAACTCCCTGTCTCTGCCGAAGAGGCAAGCCTCACCCACCATCTCCCCTCTCTCCTCCTCCCTCCACAGACCCACAGGGCTTTCTGCGCCAACGACACCGAAGACCTGGAGCTGGTGGTGAGGCACATCAAGAGCCGCTTCCCCCGGGCCCCCCTGATGGCGGTGGGCGTTTCGCTGGGCGGGTGAGGCTCCGGCGGGGCAATGGCAGAGGCGGGTGGGAAAGGGGAGTTGCGCTGCAGAGAAGCAGCTCTGTTGCCCCAGGATGGGGAGTCCCGCTGCCTCCCAGCTTGGGCCTAAAGGAAAGAGCAGCAGGAGTGCCTGCAGGATCAGGCCCCTGGCCCTTCTAGCCCAGGATTCTGACCTCACAGAGGCTGACCAGGTGCCCATTGTGGGAAACCCTAAAGTGGGAGTTGAGCACAAGAGTAACTCTCCCTTCCTGCAGTTTCCAGGAACTGAGATTCAGAAGTATTGCTGAGCTGAGCTAGGAGGTACCTGCTGAAAGAAGCCTGGCCCCCCCCAGAACCCCCCCTGAGTCTGGGTTTCCTTCTGCCCCCCCAGGCAATGCCAAGGTGCCCCCCCTCTGAATCCTGGCTGCTGGGCACTTCAGGAAGGAGACAGGGGGCTGTGGGGCTCAGCTCCCGCTTCCTTCTGGACATCTGGGTGCCCCCGTGAGAGCAGGGGGCTGGACTCAAAGAGCCCCCTTGGGTCAGATCCTGCTGTTCTCTTTCCAGCCTCACTCCAGGGCCCACCCACAAGGCAGGAGCTGGAGAATGACCTCTGCGTCCTGCTCTGTTTATGAGCCAAGCTGCCTCTCCCCTAAAACAAACTTCCAGGGTGGCGGTGCAAAGGGCACGGAAACAGCTCCTGGCAGCGCCTAAGTCCTGGGTGAGGACACTCTGGAGCGGAGTCTCCTGCCAGTGGGTCTCCTTCCCAACAGCTCCTCCTGCCCCTTCTCTTAAGCCAGTTAGGGGCGAGGGTGTCCTGGGCGGGACCCTTTGGAAGGCTGAAGGCTCCCCTTGCTCAAGGGACCCACAGGCCTGACCCCCTGTGTCCCCAAATCCAGCCATGGTGGGAGGAGAAGGGAACTGAAATGCTGGAGAGGCTTTTGCGCCCACACAACCGGGACTCAGCTGGGGTTGATCATCTGGGTGAAAGGGAAGGCAGAGCCCAGCTTGCCCGGCTGTGGTGTTTACGGGAGCCGGTGAGTCAGCCTTCCTGCTCCTGTGACTCAGGAGTTTGCTCCCAGCAGCGTCAGTCTCTGCTTGATGCTACAGAAAGGTTTCCCTTACTAGCATGAGCACGTTTGCCAGCTGGGGCACAGGGAAGCCCCTGGGCAGCCTCCCAGAAGTACAGCTGATTTGTTGTTGAGTCGTTTAGTCGTGTCCGACTCTTCGTGACCCCATGGACCAGAGTACGCCAGGCCCTCCTGTCTTCCACTGCCTCCCGCAGTTTGGTCAAACTCATGTTTGTAGTTACAGATAGGTAGCCGTGTTGGTCTGCCATAGTCAAAACAAAAAAAATTCCTTCCAGTAGCAGTTGGTCTTTAAGGTGCTACTGGAAGGAATTTTTTTTTGTCATGTTTGTAGCTTCGAGAACACTGTCCCACCATCTCGTCCTCCATTGTCCCCTTCTCCTTGTGCCCTCCATCTTTCCCAGCATCAGGGTCTTTTCCAGGGAGTCTTCTCTTCTCATGAGGTGGCCAAAGTCTTGGAGCCTCCCCTTCAGGATCTGTCCTTCCAGTGAGCACTCAGGGCTGATTTCCTTCAGAATGGAGAGGCTGGATCTTCTTGCAGTCCATGGGACTCTCAAGAGTCTCCTCCAGCACCAGAATTCAAAAGCATCAATTCTTCGGCGATCTGCCTTCTTTATGGTCCAGCTCTCACTTCCATACATCACTACTGGGAAAACCATAGCTTTAACTATACGGACCTTTGTTGGCAAGGCGATATCTCTGATTTTTGAGATGCTGTCTAGGTTTGTCATTGCTTTTCTCCCAAGAAGCATGTGTCATTTAATTTAGCTGATAACCTTGACCAAAAAGAGCAAGGGGCTCAGTCCAGCTCTGGGTTGCCAAGGGGCTGTACCCCCCCCTTCCACCACCAGATCTGGTCTGCTTGAGAAAGGGACCCCCAGGACTACTAGAAATGCCAGAGGAATGCTCCGGTGTAACACCAGAAGTGGCCTGTGGCAGCCATTGGTGTTCGTTTCCTGTAAGCCATGGTGGGGGAGACCTGATTGCTCCAGATGTTCCAGGTCTGCCCCGTTTGCCTCTCTGGACTGGCAGGCCTGCTCCTCCAGAACTTGCCCACGTTCTTCTGCCAGTGTGGAGAATTCGAAACCAGGACTCGGAAGTGCAAAGCAGAAATGGCTCATGGGTGATGCTCTGGAATGGGGGTGGGTGGGCTTTTACTGGAGCAGCTCGAGGGATGCCAGCATTTGGCCTGAAGCTGCCTGGACCTGAAGAAATGTCCTGAGCAGCCTGGAAGCTGCCCTGAGTCTTGGCCCCAAAGAGGAGGGTGCGGGTGTCGCTCACAGTTCGCTGCACGGAAGTGCAAGAACAGCCTGCAGGATCAAGCTGCTGGCCCCTACAGCATCCTGTTCCCACATGGCCCCAAAGGCAGGATTCAAGCGCAAGAGTCCTCTTCCCTCTGGTGACTGGAATTCCCGCATTGCAGGGGGTTGGACTAGATGACCCGTGGCTCCCTTTCCGCTCTATGAATCCAGGAGGATTGCTGCCTCTCAATGTTGAGGCAGAGCAGAGCCATTGTGGTTAGTAGCCATTGACGGCCCTCTCCTCCTTCATTAGTCCCATCCTCTTTTAAAGCCACCCCAGTTGGTGGCCAGCACTGCCTCCTGTGGCAGGGAATTCAACAGTTTAACTTTGTGCCGTGTGAAGAAGTCCTTTTTAAAAATACATCCTGAATCTTGCAATGTTCCACACTTTAACCATGTGCTACATAAAGGACTTTCCCCCCATTTTATAAACTTCTATTGTGCTGCCTTTTCTCCAAACTGAGAGGGCTTCCCAGAGAGCTGTTGGCCAATCACAGGGGCTGCCTGCAGTAGAGAGGGGCTTGGGGGGGGGCAGGACAGGGGTTGATGGTCCAGCTGTGCCCAGAACGTTCCAGGGGGAAAGCCGCCCCTCCATCCACTTGAAGCCTCCCTCTTCCTGCCCCCAGGATCCTGGTGCTGAACTACCTGGGGCGCAAGGGCCCGGAAGCCGGACTGGTGGCCGCCATGACGTGCTCGGTCAGCTGGGACTCCTTCGAGACCACCCACTCCCTCGAGAGCCCCCTCAACCAGGTGCTGTTCAACCAGCACCTGACGGCCAACCTGCGCAAGCTCATCCAGCGGTGCGTTGCTGTTGGGGGGGGGACCAGAGGCAGGTCTGGTGTTATGGCCCCATTCCGGGAGGGAGGGAGGGGCCCCAAGACCCCCCTGCCCTTCGGCTCTTCCTTCCCAGAACCCCCTCCCCCCCTTTTCCATTCCCTGCTCACACCTCAACCCTATTTTCAGGCACAGGAAGGTCATTGCTGAGCGAATTGACGTGGACCACGTGCTGAAGGTACGGCCCCCTCCCTGGTAGAGTTGGAAGGGGCCCCCCAAGGGTCATCCAGCCCAACCCCCCTGCGACACCGCAGCGAACGCTTTGGTGCTTGTGCTTTCTCTTTGCAGGCGCGCAGCATCCGGGAGTTTGACGAGCGCTACACAGCCGTGGCCTTTGGCTACAGCTCCTGCGAGGAATACTACCAGGCCGCCAGCCCCTGCCAGAAGGTCCACAGCTTCCGGGTCCCAGTGCTGTGCCTCAACGCCTCCGACGACCCCTTTTCCCCGCTTCACGGTGAGTCCCCCGGCCTTCCCCCTCTCCCCCCGGGGCTCCGGCTCTCGACTGACCCCCCTCCGCCTTCCTTGCAGCCATCCCCGTGAAGGAAGCCCAGAGCGTCTCCACCCTGGCACTGCTGGTGACGGCGCGAGGAGGGCACATCGGCTTCCTGGAGGGGCTCCTGCCGCGCCACCAGAGCTACATGGACCGCGTCTTCGCCCAGTTTGCGGGGGCCGTCTTTGAGCACCAGGAGGAGCTGGCGGCCGCCGTGGCAGCCGAGCAGGAGCAGCAGCTGCAGCAGTGCCATGAACAGGGGCCAGGTGCCCAGGTGGCAACCTCCTAGGCAGAACCAGGGAGGAGGAGGAGGCCTCTAGCGCAGGCCCTGTGAGCCCCACAGGTGGAGGGCCTGAGCCTGTTGCCCTGCTCCTTCCAAGGAGGGGGGGAAACCAGGAGGGCCAGCAGCCCACCCAAGGGCCTGGCCTCTGTCCCCCAGGAGGGGCTTCCAGCCAGCGGCGCTGCTGGCACCAGGACCGTGCAGAATACAAGATGGCTTTTCCAGTACCTTGGCCTGAGGCTGCTTCCATTCCGGGCACAAAGAAAGCTGCACTTCTCTCGCCCAGAAACTTGCTTCCACCCCAGTGAGGAGCCCTTTCCCCTCTTTCTTGGGGGGGGGCAGCAAGGGCTCAGGGGCAGAGCAGCTGCTCTGTCTGCAGAAGGCCTTGGGTTCAAACCACTTTGGCAGCGTCTCCAGGGAGGGCTGCGGAAAGAGACTCTCCGTCTGGAGCCCTGGAGCGCGGCTGCCAGTTAAAGAACTATAGAACAGCTGGCAAAGGACACCCACCTAAAATGGTCGCAAGTCTCTTTGGGCTGCCCTAAGTGACTAACAAGTTTAATCAATAATCAATAATAATAATAAAAACCCAAGAGAGCCACTCCCAGCCAGCAGCGACCACAGGAGGCCAAACTGGTGAAAGGAGAGAAAGGGCTGAGATCTTTGATTGAGTTGGGTCGATTTCCTGTAAAATAAAGACACACAAATGTGGACATTCTACCCCCACCTACCACACAAAAATCTCTCAGTGCCACTCAGAGCCAGGCTGCATGTTGGGCAGCAGGTGTGGGCTGGTGTGGAGACCGACCCTCTGAAGACCATTCATTGTCCCTTGTCGCCCCCCAGCCTCTGATTTCCTGGTCACTCCCTCAGGGGGGGATGGGCAGCCAGCTCAGAGCACACCTGGGCTGCCGCTGAGCCAGGTGAGCCTTGCTTGCACCTCAGTGAGGGCAGAGGGTGGCATGCAAAGGCCGTTCGTAATACAACTTCACTGCTGGGAAAATAAAGGGCTGGCGTCATTGCAGACACGGCAACTGGGAGCCAATGGCATTGGTAGCAGGATCCTCACAGCTGACCTGCGGAAATGTGAGCTTCCTGGGAAGCTGGAGGAAGCCAGCAGCAGCTGAGAGATTCCTGACAGGCTTTGCACATGGCGGAGCAAAGGACCGTCTCAGCCGCAGGAAGGGAGGGGTTTAGAGTTACACAGAGGAAAAACAGATACCGGAGTTGAGCAAGAGGAAGGAGGTCGGATTACAGCTTCGGGGAATTTTTAGTGGCTTAGTTGGGTCATCGCATAAGTCGTGGGTCATCTAAGGCCAAAGCGCTGCAAGGCAAGAATCTGAGCTCTGAACAACATTTCCGCAGCTTGATGGCACATGCAACCCCTGAAAAGCGCACGTACCCACAAAAGGCACAAGCCCCCTGCTCCCCTCTTCCTTGTGCCCCAACACCCATGGGCACAAGGCCAGGTGGGGGCTGCCAGGCTGCAGCCGTTTAGTAGAGCGGGGAAGGGGTCCCACGCGGCAGACCACCTCCACTCCTCCAAGTCTGGTGCAAAACAGCCCCTCGCGCACCTGCGGGGTGCTCCAGCCCCGCCCCGGCCAGGAGGGGACAGACGAGGCAAGCAGGGAGCAGAGCTCTTGCTCCATCATCTCATTTAATGGCAACTTGCAAGACCCCCGTCGTGGGGCTGGGAGGAGCCTCGGTTGCCCAACGCAGCCGAGGCTGGAATGTTTCAACGTGGCAGTCCAGAACGGAGGAGTGGGGCTGCCCCACCCCGTAGTCACCAGCGGGGGACGACGACAAGAGTTCATGCCCCACCCCAAGACTTCATCTGTGGGGGTTCTGCCCCCCTGGCTCAGCCAAGCACACCTGTCCACAGGCTCTGAGGGGGCAGCCTTCGCCCCGGACCCTGGAGCCTTCTGCAGTCTGTGGGATGAGGAAGGGGTGGGCGCCCCCCACGCAGGAAGGGCAGAGGCGAGGCCTAGAGGAAGCCGGGGAAGGCCAGCTGGAGCAGCAGGACCGAGGCCACGATGAGTCCAGCGCACAAGAGCAGCATTAGCCACACGGGGAAGCTTCCTGCAAGGAGAGAGGGGAGACGACTGAGCAAAGCAGGGGGGAGGCCCCCCAGCTCCCCTGTGGCAAGGCAGGGGCCCCACCCCCGACCTACGTCGGCAAGGGATGCGGTGCAGGCGGCAGCGGCTGTCGACGGCCACGCTGAGCAGGGCCGCCTCGTTGTCCTGGAGCAGGTCAGGGGTGTCCGGCAGGAAAGCCAGCGCCGTCACCACAATGCCGTGTGCCTCTCGCACGTAGTACAGCCTCTGCGGGAGAGAAGAAGAGCCGGCCGGGTCAGGCCAGGGGCCCCTCACGCCCCACATCCTGTTCTCACTGTCGCCAACCATATTCCCCAAGAGGATCTGAGCGCAAGAGCTCCCCCCTCCCCTCCTGTAGTTTCCAGAAACGGATTCAGAAGCACTGAACCAGCTGGGAAGGCAGAGCACAGCCATTTCAGCTAAGAATAACAATTTATTACAGTGGTTCCTCGGGTTACATACGCTTCAGGTTACAGACTCCACTAACCTAGAAATAGTACCTCGGGTTAAGAACTCTGCTTCAGGATGTATTTATACGCCACCTATCTAACTAGGTTGCCCCAGTCACTCTGGGTGGCTTCTAAAATCACAGTAAAACCAGTGATAGCCCTTTCTTCCTCCATGGTATTTGTCTCATCCTCTTTTAAAGCCATCTAGGTTGGCCCTTGCAGTCTCCTGTGGCAGGGAGTTCCCCAGTTTAACAATGCATCGCGTGAAGGTCTTCCAGAGAGGGAGGGAGGGTGGAACAGTGATGGGTCTCTCAGGATCTGCACTTGTTCCCCAATGCCATTTAGGCCCCCAGCCCTTGGAGGGAAGCAGCTGGCCATGTCTGCAGCATACCTGTCCTCAGGCTCAGCCCCACCCCCGCCCAGCCGGCTTAGGGGGGCTTTTCTTTTCTGACACCAGCACCACACGGTGGATCCCTCCCAGCTCGGCTCCAGCCCTCTCTGTGCTCCAGCCCCAGGGCCTTTGCTGGCTCTCTCCTGCCCTTGGGCTAGCAGTGTCAGGGCTGCCCACGAGGCCAGGAGCCGCAGGGAAAGGAGCGGGAAGCTGCCTACCTGCAAGGAGAAGGCCACGAAGATGGCCACGGAGCCCGTGACGGTGCCCAGCCCCAGGAATGTGCCCGTGTCACTGCAAGCACAAACAGACAGACAGCCGTCAGCTTCAGAACCAGGCAGGCAGGTTTGTGGGGGACCCCCACCCCAAAATATGTATTTAGTATTGCTTCCATTGCAGGGAAATATAAAGGAGGAATAAAACACATAACAAAAACAGGAGAGCAGGAGCTTTGGCACCACATCTTTGGAAATCTTACGTCAGGGGGAGGCAAAGTCACTGCAAATGCAAAAAACAGAAGCTGGACCTCAATGGGGAGACGATCGCGCAAGGCGAATTGTTCTGGCGTTTTCAGACAGGTGCTCTTTGCGTGATCGGGAGGCAGATAAAAGAAACTCCCTTTAGCCTACAGCAAACGTGGGCGGTGGGGGCTTGCAGTGTCGCAAGGGCTCTGGCGCCAGGCCTGCCAGGCTGCATTGCGCAACGGCTTCTTGGGCTGCGCTTCTGTTTGCCCAACAGCAATCGGCAAGTATGTCAAAAGTTCTTTAGCGTATATACGGAGAGCCCTTTCAAGGCCAGACGCATCTCACCCCCAGAGCGCATGAAGAACCCCTCCTTGGGGGTGTTTACGCAGAGATCGGAGGACCAGCCACCAGGGACCCTTTAGCTGTGGTTTCAGAAGATATCTAAAGGCAGCCCTGTTCAGAGAAGCTTTTAATGTTTAATAGGTTATTGTATATTAGTGTTTTGTTGGAAGCCGCCCAGAGTGGCTGGGGTAACCCAGCCAGATGGGCGGGGTATTAATAATAAATTATTATTATTGTATTATTATGATCTAGCCCAGCCCATCAAGGTAGGAATCTCAACTACAGCATCCACCTGGGATTAAAGGAGAAAGGGCTCGACCCAAGGCGGTGCGGTTTGCAGGCAGTGGGGAGATTCAGTATCAGTCTTGCTCCAGCAGCCGGCCAAGGGGACCGGCCCCTCTTCTGACGCCATCAGATTCCAACCCCCAACGGCCAGCAAGGCCAATGGTCAGGGACAAGGGGAGTGGAGCCCCTCAGTGCCGGGAGGACCCCAAAAGAGGAAAGCAAGAGAGGCGTGGCCCTACCTGACGGACAGACAGGAGATGACCTCGTTGCCGCAGGGCCTGGTAAGCAGCGGGAGGAAGCTGTGCCCGTCCCACTTGGTGATGTAGCAGGGGGGCGGGCGCCGCTCCCGCTTGTGGGGGATCTGCACCGTGTACAGACGCAGCGCCTGAGCCTGGTCCTCCACCGTCCCGAACCTGCGCCGGAAGGGGGAGGAGGCGTCAGGGGACGGACAGCCCACACAGGGGCCCCGCCTGCCCCCCTGCCCAGCCCGTTACCTGCAGGCCTGGTAGCGGTAGGCCTTTTCCGGGATGCCCGGGAGGTTCTCGTTCCAGTGCAGCCCCGTCACCATCTGGTCCCGCTGCCAGACGCAGCACTGGAAGTCCCGGCCCACCGTCACCACCTGCGGAGGGGCAAGAGGGCGGGGCTCAGGGAGGACGAGGGACCCCAGGAACAGCACCACCCCGCCCGGGTCCATCGCTTTCCTTGCTGGAGGAAGAAGGAAGGCAAAGCGATGGCTGCTTCCTGCCTTTCCTCCCTTCTGCACCCAGCCTTGGGAGACTTGGAAGGTCTGGATTGGAACTGAGAGCTTCATTTCCACAAGCAGGGACTTTGGCCCCTATTCACAGCGCGCTGCCCCAGGGGGAGCATTTTGCAAGAAGCCCAATGGCCTCAAGGAAGGGCTGGAAAAGGCCTAGCGACCCAGCGGCAGAGGAGACCACGTGGGCTCAGAACCATGCGTTCTTTTTGCTGGCTGTGCAGCGCAGACCCATTGCCTGCCCCACTTTTTAAAAGGGGCCATTTCCTTTGAGCCCCTGGGCTGAGAGAAGAGGAGAGACAAGGATGCAAAGCCCTCCCCAACCAAAATAAAAAACGCACTTCATTTCCTTGACACATGAAGAGCCTGGTTGCTAGATTTGGTCCTGCATCCTGGTCTCCCGGCGGCTGATCAGAAGTCCCCGTGGGAACCCAGCGAGCAGGATCTGGGCGCATGAGCTCCCCACCCCCCTGCAGTTTCCAGCAACTGGCGTTCGGAAGCATCACTGGCTGCGACTGGGGGGGGGGGGCACAGCACAGCCAGGAGCCACCAAGAGGCCTTTTCTCCATGAACTGGTCAAATCCATTGCTCAGCTTGCCTTTCAGGGGGTCTCTGGAGCCCCCCTCCCTTGCTCCAGGAAGTCATATGCTGGAGACCCCTCTGCACAGTCACAAGAGGAACACCCCCCAGGCCCCATGGGCACCCCAAGGGCACCTGCCTTGGCACTGCCCATCTCCCTCCTCCTGCTCCTCCTGATCTCTGAACCCAGACAGCGAAGGAGCCTCTTCCCTTTGCAAGTGAGTGACTCTTCTAAGGACCACCAGGACGGGGGTCTCGGGTCCTCCTGCGGTGCCCCCTGACAGACCCCCCGGGACCAGACCAGCACCCCTCACCTTGTTGTCTGGGCTCAGCGCTATGTCCTCAATCTCCCCGTTGTGGGCCTGGAACTCCAAGGATTTCTTCATGCTGGGGAACTGCAGACAGAAGGAGATATTTGGCCCCCTGGCACCAGAGCACCCCCTCTTGCCCGCCATCGCAACACCCATTCAGGCGCCCTCCCCTTACCTCCCAGACGCGCAAGAAGCCGTCCACGCCCCCCGTGGCCAGGAGAGTGTGGTCGTGGTTGAAGCAGACGGCCTTCTGCAGGGCGTCTGGGCTGGTGTCCGTCTGGACGCAGTGCAGGGTCTCCACGGCCACCTCGCTCGTCTCGCTGCGCATGCCGCCGTTGCTGCCCGACCCACTGGGGGTGGGGGCCTTGCGCCTCCGGGGACCCTTGTCGCCAGCACCTGGGAGCGCAACGGAAGAGATCCAGGGCTGTAGCCAACTCTACCCACTCGCCGCCCTCCATGCCTCTTCCCTCAGGGAAGACGGAGCAAGATTGCAACGGAGGAGGCCGCAAGCTGGCGTTCCGCTGCTCCAGAAGGGACCCAAACCCAGAAAGGAGATTCCGGTGAAATATTAGAAAGAACTTTCTGACGGTAAGAATGGACTGGAATCGATTCTGCTTCCTTGGAGGTTTATAAACAGAGACCAAACGGGATCCTTGAGCTGCGATTCCTGCATGGCAGGGGGTTGGACTAGATGTCCCTTGGGGACCCCTTCCAACTCTACCAGCGGCTCCCCTTCCGCCCCTCTCTCCAGAGGTCCGGCCCCCACCTGCTTTGTCGGCAGCCCCTTCGGCCCCCGCCTCCGCTTTCTTCCCGCTGGGCTTCTGCAGGCGGAAGCTGAGGATGTGGCAGGAGGCGTCCTGTCCGGCCGCAATGAGGTCTCCGGCCAGCGCCATGGTCATGGTGGCGCGCGTCTCCGTGTCGTGGGCATGGAGCAGCGAGGCGCACAGCTCCCCCCCTCGCCAGTCCAGCTGCAGGAAATGCTGCGGGGGGGGGAGAGAAAGGGGGGCAGGTCAGCCATTGCTCAGAAGATTAACCCCTTCGTGCCTCCCCCCTGGGGAACAGGGCTCCCCCCCTTCCCCCTGCCTTGGGGGCGCTTCTAGGCCCTCCTCCCCCTTGGGCCAAGGGGGCACCCAAGGGTGCCAAGGCGGAGAGAGGAGAGGGGGGCAGGTCAGCCACTGCTCAGATTAACCCCTTCGTGCCTCCTCCCCCCCCCGGGGACAGGGCTCTCCCTCTTTCCCCGGGCCCTGGGGGGGTCTTCCAGGGCCTCCTCCCCCTTGGGCCGAGGGGGCACCCAAGGGTGCCAAGGCGGAGAGAGGAGAGGGGGGCAGGTCAGCCACTGCTCAGAAGATTAACCCCTTCACGCCTCCCCCCCCCCGGGGACAGGGCTCCCCCTCTTCCCCCTCGCCCCCCCCGAGCCCTCACCAGCCCGTTCTTGATGCCCGTCTTGGCCGCGCCTCCGCCGCCCGCGATGAGCGCCAGGCGGGCCCCGCGGTGCACGCGCAGGGCGTAGAGCGGGAAGGGGGCCCGGTAGAGCTCCGGGGGCCGCCGGGGGGCCATGGCGGGCGGGTCAAAGGTCAGCTCATGCCCCCCTCCGCGCTCTTCCTCCTCCTCAGCCCCTCTCGGCGGCGGCGGCGGCAGAGCTCAGGTCCCGAGTGCGCATGCGCGGACTCCCGGCCCACGTCAGCGCCCGGCCCGGCCGGCGGGAGAGGAGTCGCGCGTCCCGCGTCAGCCCCGTCCCTCCGTCGCGCGGCGCGCCATCTTTGGGAAGGGCGGAAGCCCGGAGTTCTTAAAGAGACAGCGGCCTCTCTGCTGCTTAACTGGGGCTTCCGAGATGCTGCGCCTGCAGGTTCAAAATCCCACCCAGGGCCGGATTGAGGCTTGATGTGGCCCTCAGCTCCTGAAGGGAATGGGGCCCTTTCTATGTCCCTTTGTCAGCAACAAACTGTCGCTGTTTTTGTGTTGAATAGATGCTCGATGGTCATTTATGGACCTCATAGGTATCTCAAGCATGTTGCCCTGCAACCAGTCCATGCAGAATGTGGGGACCCTGTATATAGAAAGGAGCAAACCAGGGATATTTGAGAGAGCAGGCAGGGCCCATGACTTACATCACAGGAGCCTACACAACACAAAACACTGTTGCTGTATGTAGGTTTTATTCTACAGTCATGCCTCAAGTTGAAGTAGCTTCAGGATAAATATTTTTGGGTTACACTCTGTGGCAACCCAGAAGTAATGGAGCGTGTTACTTCCGGGTTTTGCCGCTCGCGCATTTGCAGACGCTCAATATGACGTCATGCGCGAAAGCGGCTAAACGCAACCCACACACGCACAGATGCACAGTCGTGTCTTACCTTTACTTCAGGATGCGAACGGGGCTCCGGAACGGATCCCATTCGTATCCAGAGGTACCACTGTATTTGTTTTTTATCTTACATTTTGGAAATATACATCCAGTTTTCTTATTCCTTTAAAAAAATTGGGGGGCCAAGAGAGTGGGGCCCTAAGCTAGAGCTTGTTTAGCCTATATGTAAATCCAGCACTGGTCCCAGCTCTGGCCAGAAGCGAAGCAGATGGCGCACCTGCTGCCCTCCTGCGTCGCTCGCCCCTTTCTTCCCTCCCCTGGGGGGGGGGGCACAGCTGCACTGCCAGTTTTTGACCGAAAGCTCCTGGGGAGCAGAGACTTTGGAGGAGAAGTGGCCCATCTGGTCCGGCAAAGACCCCAAAGAACCTAGGAACCAAGATAGACTGCCTCTGGACCTGGAGGTTCCAGAAGAACAGAAGACGAGCCTGCTGGATCAGGCCCAAGGATCAGGCCATCTCCTCCAACATCCTGTTCTTACAGCGGCCGACAACCAGATGCCATTCTGGGAAACCAGCAAGCAGGATTTGAACACGGGCTCCATTCATTCTCCCCTCCTCTTGTCTCCAGGAAAGGGGTTTCCAGAAGCATTGCTTCCTCGACTGTGGAGGCAGAGAAGGGCCATCCTGACTAGCAGCCATCGAAAACTCCTCCTGCGTGGATTTGTCCCATCCTCTTTTGAAGCCATCCAGCTCAATGGCCATCTTGTGCTTCCTGTGGGAGGGAGTTCCACAGTCTAACACTGTGCTGTGTGAAGAAGATGGGCCAAACAGGAGACAAGGCAAGTCTGGGAGCTAACAGAATTTGTTGTAAACCTCTTTTCAACACAATTTACCTTTGCTGCCTCCAAAGCTGTGGACAGGAACCAGCAGCACACTGTGCTTGCGATCTCTCAGTGAAATGAAATGAAATGGACTACTACTATTTGGACTACGACTAATCCTGAATGCGGCAGTTACACTGGTGACTGGTAGTGGCACCAGGACCACATAACACCAGTCTTGAAAGTTCTACATTGGCTCCCAGGATGTTTCCGAGCACATTTCAAAGTGCTGGTGTTGACCTTTAAAGCCCTAAACGGCCTCAGCCCTGTATACCTGAAGGAGTGTCTCTACTCCAATCACCCAGGCCAGACACTGAGGTCCAGCGCCAAGGGCCTTCTGGCAGTTCCATCCCTGTGAGAAGGTTACAGGGAACCAGGCAGAGGGCCTTGTCGGTGGTGGCACCCGCCCCGTGGAACGCCCTCCCACCAGATGTCAAAGAGAAAAACAACTACCAGACATCTGAAGGCAGCCCTGTTTAGGGAAGCTTTTAATGTTTGATGTATTAGGGTATTTTAATATTTTGTTGGAAGCTGCCCAGAGCGGCTGGGGTAGCCCAGCCAGATGGGCGGGGTATAAATAATAAATTATTATTATTATTATTATTATTATTATTATTATTATTATACTTGAATTCCCAAGAGTGCCTTCTGAGCCCATGAGGCAGGCTTGTCCTCACTGCTGAAAAGGCCCCATGCGCCGGAGGAGAGAAAAGGCCAAGGGTGTGATCCTGCAGAGATTTACTTGCAAGCCAGCCCTGCTGTGTTCAGGGCTGCTTTCTTGTGAGCACACCTGCATAAGGACAGAGCTGCGAGGAGCAGCTGGTCCCATCCTGCCCCGGAAGTATAGCAAGCCAGGCTATTATCTATGTATGATTATCTATGTAGATAAGGATTAAATGTAAGGTATTGGTTGTGTTTAGAATAGATTTATGAGAGATATAATCTTGCTTAAAATGTATACAGGAAGTGCAGTGTAAGTGATGGAAGTCAATCAATGAAATTTTATTATTATTTTCATATTGAGATATCTGTAGAATGAACTTGGAAGAAATTCTTCCAACATTTCTTCTTTTTTTCTCTTTCTTTTTTCTTCTTTTTCCTTTCCTCCTTTTCTCTTCTGTTCCTTTTTTCATATATATGTGCTTATTTGAAATATATATGTATGTATTTGTAACATTTTGCTTTTTTTGTAAGTTATGTTAAATAAACAATAATAATAATAAAAGAATTAGACAAATTCAGGATGGCTCCATCGGGCCTCTGCAGTCAGAGGCAGCCATGCTTCTGAATCCCAGTTGCTGGAGAAGAGAGCTGCTCTTGTGTTCGAATCCTGCTTGCAGTTTTCCCATAATGGGCATCTGGTTGTCCACAGTGAGAACAGGACGCTGGACTAGACGGGCCCCTGGCCTGATCCAGCAAGCTCTTCTTATGTGCCCTGTGTGTTGCCGAGCCCCTGCCTGCCTGCCCCAAAGCAAGGCCCAGCATTGCAGTGGGTTGGACTAGATGACCCTCAGGGATCCCTCCCAATTCTGTATTTCTATGATTCTCTGGCCAGCCCCACCTGGGCCAGAGTTCTCCGAGCCCCTGTGGGTGGGACAGAGGGTCTCTCTCTGGAGCCAGCTGGGTGGAGCTGTCTGAGCTGTCCCAGCAGGAGGCTGGGCTGGGGTCGGATCCTCCCAGCTGGGATAGGGGCGCTGGGAGTCCTCCTGGCGGCCGCAAAGCACATCTGGCCCCAGAGGAGGAGGATCAGGGCCGACAGCAGCAGCAGGAGGGATGGCTGAGCCAGAGTCCGTGGCCGGGACTGGGGAGAAGATGACGCTTGGCCCCTGCGCCCCCCAAGCTGCCTGCCTCCTGCGCCGTGGGAGTAGCAGCCAGAGGGAGTCCCAGCCGTCCTCATCCTCAAGCCGCAGACGGAGGGCACCAGTGGGGCTGAGCAGGAGCCAGAGAAGGGGCAGCAGAGCCAGAGGAGGCATCCAGCTGCCCGGGGACGAAGTGCCAGTCGCAGCTGCCAGGAGGGTAAGGAGGGCAGAAGCCAGGGGGCAGCCGATGGCTCCTAACCAGGGGGGCTCTGTGATGCTTCTGAATGCCAATGGCTGGAAACGGAGCAGGGGAGAGGGTTGCCCTCACGCTCGGATCCTGCTTGTGGGTTTCCCGCAATGGGCATAGGAGGCTGGACTAGGTGGGATCCCCAATGACCAGCAGCTAGGCTGGTCTGATAGAACCTCCAGTTCCAGAGGCAGTCTATCTAGACCTCTGGGTTCTTCGGGGTATTTGGCCACTGGGCTCCCCTGGGCCTGATCCAGGAGGGCTCGCCTCGTGTTCCTCTGTTCTTAAGCTGCTGGTGCAAGGGAGGAGGGAGGGAGGGCTTGCAGAGCAAGGCTGGGAGCAGAGACTGCTGGACGATGACTCCTGCCTGAATTGCTGGCCAGGCAGATTCCCAGTTCCCATCGCAGAGGAGCCTGGGCTTTGCGGCTTGAGAGATGGGGCTGAGGCCCAACAAAGCACTTCTGTCTCACCAGAGAGCATAAGGAACATAGGAAGCTGCCTGTGTTCCTTCTAGCTCAGTATGGCTTACTCTGACCGGCAGCCACTGCTCTCTAGGGTTTCAGGCACGGAGTCTCTCCCAGCCCGAGACCTTTTGCATGGAAGGTCTGCCACTCTGCCGCTGAGCTACAACCCTCCAAAGCGCTCCAGGTGGCGCACGTGGTTCTGTCCTTCCCCATTTTAGCCTCACAGCAACCCTGCCAGGGAGGTCAGGCCGAGAGCGACTGACTGACTGACCCACGGCCACACCCAGGCCACTTCCTGGCCGAGTGGGGATTCGAACCCTGGTCTCTGCCAGGCCCCATTTGGACACTTCTATGGCACACTGGCTCTTATGCGGCTGGGGTGGCACTGTGGGTTAAATTACAGAGCCTAGGACTTGCCGATCAGAAGGTCAGCAGTTCAAATCCTCACAATGGGGTGAGCTCCCGTTGCTCAGTCCCTGCTCCTGCCAACCTAGCAGTTCAAAAGCACACCAGTGCAAGTAGATAAATAGGTACCACTCCAGCGAGAAGGTAAACGGCGTTTCCGTGTGCTGCTCTGGTTCGCCAGAAGCGGCTCAGTCCTGCTGGCCACTTGACCCAGAAACTGTACGCCAGCTCCCTTGGCCAATAAAGCGAGATGAGTGCTGCAACCCCTTTACCTTTACCCTTGGCACACTGGCTCTGATGCGGCTGGAAATGTAGGGAGTCGTAGGGTTGGAAGGGGCTCCCAAGGCTCATCTAGTCCACCCCATTGCAGTGCATGAATTGCAGCTAAACAGCTGGAACAAAGGGACATAAAAGAGCACAAGGGCGCCCTCAACCAAGCCCCCAGTTCTGCAGAGCGAGGGAGGGGACTTTGGGGGGGGGGTCATGTGATGTCCTTGCTCTGGGGCCAGAGGAATGTGTGGCTTGGGCCTGGCCAGCCCAGCAGGCGGACAGGCAGGGCCCATTGGTAGCGCCACCTTGGGCTGACACTGCTGCGTCTCCTCGTCCTCAGGGCCGCAGGAAGGCCCCCGTTGCTGCCTGGGAGCGAAGTCGCGTGCAGACCCTCCGCCAGGCTTTCCTCGCCCTGCAGGCGGCGCTGCCCGCTGTGCCCCCTGGCACCAAGCTCTCCAGGCTGGACATCCTCCTCCTGGCCACCAGCTACATCACCCACCTGACCCAGACCCTCCAGCAGGGGGCCCTCGCACCCAGGATGCCCCCAGCAGCCTTCTTGCACCCACTGAAGGTAAGGGGGGGTAGGTCTGGTCTCCCCCTCTTGGGGTCTGGCATTGGCAGTTGCGAACGGACAATGGAGGGGGCTTGCTTTGGCAGCATCTGCCAGGGAACTGGCAAGCCCAAGTCGCAAGCGGAAGCACTGGTAGTTTCCTCACAAGGAGCCCTACGAGGCGGGCAGGAATATCTGTTCAGCAGCCAGAGTCCCAGAGTCCTTTGGGGCAGCCCTGGGGGGGGTGTCCCTGGGCCTCCCCCAAGTTTGTTTGCTTTGCTTCATTTTTGGCCTTTGCACCCTGCTCTTCCGCCAAAATGGCATCCAGAGTGACCTATATACATTTGAAATGAGACAGGCCCTACCAGCAGGCTAACACTCCCCGTCACCAAAAAACCTCACGGCATGCAAGGTTAAAGCAACAGGGAGGGAAGAGGAAAACTCAAAACTCAGGCATTGATTTTGAAATAATAATAATAATAAATTCTTTATACCCAGCCACTCTGGACAGCTCCCAATCAAGTATTAAAAACAGTACAGCGTTAAATGTTAAAAACTTCCCTGAACAGGGCCGCTTTCAGATGTCTTTCAAAGATAGGATAGCTACTTATTTCCTTCACATCTGAAGGGAGGGCTTTCCACAGGGCGGGTGCCACCACCAAGAAGGCCATCTGTCTGGTTCCCTGTAACTTGGCTTCTCGCAGGGAGGGAACCGCCAGAAGGCCCTTGGGAGATGGACCCTTGTGTCTGGGCTGAGCGATGGGGGTGGAAACGCTACTTCAGATATACTGGACCGAGGCCATTTAGGGCTTTAAAGGTCAGCACCAATACTTTGAATTGTGCTCAGAAACGTACTGGGAGCCAATGTAGGTCTTTCAGGACCGGTGTTATGTGGTCTCGGTGGCCGCTCCCAGTCCCCAGTCTAGCTGCCTCATTCTGGATTAGTTGCAGTTTCCGGGTCACCTTCAAAGGTAGCCCCACGTAGAGCGCATTGCAGTAGTCCAAGCGGGAGATAACCAGAGCATGCACCACTCTGGCCAGTCTGCGGGCAGATAGGGTCTCATCCTGCATACCAGATAGAGCTGGTAGACAGCTGCCCTGGACACAGAACTGACCTGCGCCTCCATGGACAGCTGTGAGTCCAAAATGACTTCAGGGGCACAGTTACCCCATTCAGGACCAGGGAGCCCCCCACACCTGCCCGCCCCCTGTCCCCCCAAAACCGTAGCTCTGTCTTGTTGATTATGATTATGACTGGCTGGCCCAGATCAGAGGCAGGAGGGGCCCGACAGAGCAGCAGGGCTCCTCTCGCTCCTTCTCCCCCTCACCCCCATCTCACCTTCCTGTCTTGCAGAAGTGGCCCCTGCGCTGCGCCCTCTACATGGGCTCCTGGCCTGGAGGCCGCCCTTCCGCAGAAGCAGCAGTCGCACCCTTGCCTGCCCCCGGCGGGTGGGCTCAGACGGGTCCTGACGCCAGGGGGGCACAGCCAGGACCCGTCTCCGTGAAGCAAGACCTGACGGTGGACCGGACTCCCTCGGAAGAGAGACAATTCTCTAGCTGAGATTCCTGCACTGCAGCAGGTTGGGCTGGATGACCTTTGGGGATCCCTCCAACTTTACAGTTATCCGATTCTCCCAGGGGTGATGGTGCCATGGGGTGCTTCCTGCCTCGTGGGAAAGCCTGGCTGCCCCCAAACCCTCCTCTGCCCCCTGGGGCTGCATTTGGAGGGACAGTCGAGTCCCAGGCTGCGCTCTTCCCAGAGCGGGTTACAGGACCCCTCTGGACCCCTTAAAAGCCGTTTGTAGGGCGGACTGGAGTCCATATCATCTAATGCAGGAGGTCTTAGGTGGGTCAGAGGGAGGCGACCTGGTGCCAGACCACTTCCAGCATTTCACAGAATCCTCGAGTCAGAAGGGACACCTGGGGTCATCTAGTCCAACCCCCTGAAATGCAGGAATTTGTTCAGAAACATCTTTTACAACTGTTCTATATAAGCAGCTTGCCTTTGCGTGGGGTTCCCCCTCCTGCAATGTGTGCTCAGACTTGCTGCCTGCTGGAATCCTAGAGGTGGAAGGGACTCCAAAGGTCCACTAGTCCACCCCTGGCGCCGAGCTTATGGCCCCCTGCTATGCCACTCCCCAGTCTGTTTCCAGGGCTAATGGAAAGGGCTGGTTTTGACTGCTAAAGCCCTTCAGGGTTTGGGACCAGAAGGCTGTGGGGCTGAGCTGCCTCTTCCTGCGGGATCATCTCGGCCTGGAGCCCAGAGGAGGGGCCTTTCCTTGCCAGAGACCCCAGAAAGACCTTCCTGAATTTGTGGGGGTTTGGCACGGACAAAACCCTTTTATCTCCCCAGGCCTTTGAAACTTGCCGCAGCTCTGGACAGCTGTTCTTCTTTGAGTCTTCCATCTTGTGCATCTTTGGGTCCCAAACCTTTTTAGGGGCCTGCCCCCTAGGTTCCCTCCATGCATCCCCAGCGCCCCCAACCCTACAGAAAACCCTATTCAGAATGGCGGGTTGCATGTCTCGCTAGGAGGAAGAGAACTCCATCAAATCCAAACCAGTCACAATTGTTTGCAGTTTGTTCAGATTCCAGTTCAAACCAGTTGAATTTGATCTGGGGAGACCAGCTGACTGTCATCTCCCTCTCAGCGCCCCCTAGGCAACCCCACCACCTTCTTAGGGACCCACTGACCTAGTGCTTAAATCTTGATGTTGCACCATGCTTTTACTGCACTGAATTTTGCCAGCTCCTAAAACACACACAATCTGTATTAACAAAACTGCATCCTTTGCAGTGTGGCTCTGAACATGTGCAGAGTGCATTTCTACGGCTGCAAGAAGATTGGGGTGGATCCCCTGGGTCCCTGAGGAGGGGGTCTGGGCATCCTGGGGCCATCTTTTTTTCTGGAAGAACCCCATGGGAGGCGTGGGGTGGGGAGAAAAACCTACATTTGGCAGGGGCTGCCTGTGGGGCTAAGAGGAGCTCAGGCTTCCAGTTCCTGCTTGTGGGGCGATGGGGGGAGAGGGAAGGCAGCCTCGTCTGTTCTTCTCTGGGAAAGGGGGCTGGGGCCAAGGCCGAACTCATAAATCCACCCTGGCCCCGGACCAAAGCCTGCCCTAACGAGCGAGCTAACGAGCTTTCCTCCTCCTCCTCCAGGCAGGACCCTCAAAGGTCCGTGGAAAGAGGGGTCACCCAGCCCTGCAAAAGTCCAGCTGCTCCCAGACAAGAGATATTTTTAGGGGGTGAATTGGCGTTCCCAGGAAAAGTTGGCTCAGCCACTCAGCAGCTGGGCCCCCCCTTCCTCCCTCCCCACGGCTTAAGGGCCCGGAGCAGGAGCCAGGAGAGCGGCTTATGGGGCAGAGGAGCATGGGGGAAGGGGTGGCATGTGGGGCACCGAGGCGAGGCCTCCAGAGCTGCTAGGACTTCTTCGTGCAGTTAACCTACGAAACTCACTGCCACTGGAGGCAGCAAGGCTCTTGAATGCCAGTTGCTGGAAAGCGGGGGGGGGGGGGAGCCAGTCACAGAACCGAGAAATTACACAAATGAAATACCGTGGAAATCCCTGAAACGAGAAGTAATCAACTAGAAATAAACTAAATAAAAAACATCAAAAAGTTTAAGGAAAGAATCAGAAAAACCTAGAATTCTACAAAGCCTTAACGAGGTCTGTAGCCGGCATCCCGTTAAGGCTTTGTACAATTTTCCAATTTTTTCCTTAAACTTTTTGATTTTTATTATTTCGTTTATTTCTATAAGATCTTTCTAGTCGATTACTTCTCGTTTCAGGCATTTTCGCGGTATTTCATTTGTTTTGTGTAGTTGCTGGAAAGGGCAGGAGAGGAAAGGGCTTGTGGGTTTGAATCCTGCTTGTGGGTTTCCCAAAATGGGCATCAGGGAGGAAGTTCCATCGTTTCAAAGAATCACAGAGTTGAAGGGACCCAAGGGTCATCTAGTCCAACCCCCTGCAATGCAGCAATCTCAGCTAGATCAGATGGCCATTCAATCTGCTTAAAAACCTCCAAGGAAGGAGAACCCACCACCTCCCAAGGGAGACCTTTCCACTCTTGAACAGCTCTTACCATCAGAAAGTTCTTCCTGATGTTTAGTTGGAATCTCCTTCCTTGTCACTTGGAAGCCATGGGTTCGAGTCTCAACCTCTGAAGAAAACAAGCTTGTTCCCTCTTCCATGGGAAAACCCATGAGATATTTGAAGATGGCTCTCGTGTCTCCTCTTCTCCAGCCCAAACATACCCAGCTCCTTCAACCGCTCCTCATCAGGCTTGGCTTCTTTCTCATTCTGGCTGCCCTCCTTTAATTCTGAAGGCGATGGGCCAAGCAGGAGACGGGCCAAATTTGGGAGCCCCCCAAAGGTGTTAAACTAGGGCAACCATGGCTGCAGGAAAAGCCAGAGGGTCACAGGGAGCGCCTGTCCTCTCTGCAAAGCTGGGAAGACACCATTGCTTCTGCGCTGCCTCCCCAGTTCCCCCCACGGTTGAGCTCTTTTGTGGGGAGGGACACCAGGGACCCACCAAGCTGAGTTCCCCGAAGATGGAAGCCCCGCCAGGGACCCCCAAACCCAGGAGGAAAGAGCAGCAGCTTGTCTCCTGGCACAGAAGGGCCTGTTTGCTGGATCTGGCCACAGGGGACCCATCTAGACACAGAATCCTAGAACTGCAGAGTGGAAGGGAGCCTGCGGTCATCTAGTCCAACCCGCTGCAATGCAGGGATCCTGTTCTCGCAGAGGCCAGCCAGGGGGCTGTGGGAGGCGGGCAAGAAGGATTTGAGCTCCCTGGCGAGTTTCCACCCAGAGCCGCCGCTGCCACCTCCTCCATGCCTTTATCTCATCTTCTTCCCAAGGTGCGGGGCCCCACGTCCTCCTGTTTCCCAGGGTCTATACAGCCTGTGATTTCCAGGTTCCCCCCTCTGCCTGCATCCCTGACTGTGGTTTGCACGAGGCAGTATGGAGTAGTGGTTAGAGTGTTGGACTGGGATCTGAGAGAAAAGGCTTCAAATCACCACTTGGCCACGAAGCTGCCTGGGGGACCCATTCTCTGTCTTTTTCAGAGCCTGGCCTACCTCTCAGGGTTGCTGTGGGGATTAGAAGGAGAGGGGAAATGAAATGTTTAAAAAAGACATTAAAGAAAGGGGATATGGTGATAAAGACTCAAAGTTTCAGACAGAGGTGATAAATAATAATTGTAAAATTCTGTCAAAAATGAATAAAATATTGCTGGAATGGAATACAAAGATGAGGAAGTTAAATCGGTAATGATACAATGGGCCAGAGACTTTGGATATAATATCCAGTTTGAGGATTGGGAAAAACTGTGGAATGAGAATCTAAGATTTACTGCGTGCACAGCACTTAAAGAAAATGTTATGAAAATGTTTTATAGATGGTATATCACACCGGTAAAACCGTCAAAAATGTATAAGACGTGCAACAAATGTTGGAAATGTAAAGAAAAAGAAGGTACGTTTTACCATATGTGGTGGGAATGTAAAAAAGTGAGGGGTTTCTGGGAGTTGATTTATAATGAAATGAAAAAGATGTTAAAATATACATTTACAAAGAAACTAGAGACCTTTCTTTTAGGAATTACAGGAAACGAAATCAGAAGAAAAGACGGTAAACTTTTTCAATATGCAGCCACAGCAGCAAGAATTCTACTGGCCCAGAAATGGAAACAAGAGGAGCTACCGACAATAGAAGAATGGAGAATGAAGCTGATTGACTATGCAGAGTTGGATAGACTAACCGGAAAAATTAGATATCTTCAAGACCAAAAGTTCATCGAGGACTGGGGGAAATTTGTTGAATATCTGAAAAGAACATGTGATGTGCAAACAACACTAGTGGGGTTTCAAGAAGCACTGTAAAAACAGAGATATATTGTTAAAAACACAAACAGGAGTGTGAGAGAAGTTGAATGGCAATATATATAGAGAAATGCGTAAACTGAGAAACAAATATGGATGATTCTCAGAGAATCCGAAGGAGTCCAAAAAGCAACAAATTTATGAAAATTTGTGAAAATTTGATATAATTGTATTTTTCTTGTTGTGTTTTGTATTGGAAAATAAAAAAATTATTTATAAAAAAAAATAGAAGGAGAGGGGAGAACGGTGGGCTCCACATTGAGCTCCTGAGGAGCAAAGGCAGGTTATAATAGTAATAATAAAAATTATTAATATTTATACCTCGCCCTCCCCAGCCAGAGCTGAGCTCAGGGCAGCTAACACCAATAAAAATTTCAGTAAAAACGCTACCACAGCAGCAAGAATTCTTCTGGCAAAGTATTGGAAGACGCAATAACTACCTACTCTGGAAGAATGGCAGACAAAGGTGACAGACTTCATGGGATTGGCAGAGATGACTGGCAGAATCCGAGATCAGGGGAAAGAGACAGTGGAAGAGGACTGGAAGAAATTCAAAACATATCTTAAAAACTGTTGTAAAATTGAGGAGTGTTAAGATGTCAAGGGGTAAGAAGTAGAGAATTACAGCTGTAACTAATAAGTTTAAGGAAATCTAACGAAAAGGGAACTAATAGATAAATTGACTAAAGGGTTGCTAAAGAATTGCAGAATAAGGATGCAGCGAAAGGGAGGTATGGGGAAGTCGGAGGAAAGAAGGTGTATGAAATCAAGGTTATGAAATTATATATGTTTAATGTTGTGTATGTTTTTGTTTTGTATTGTGTTTGTTTTTTATTATGTGTTTGAAAAATGAATAAAAAATATTTTTTAAAAAAAATTCAGTAAAAATATAATAAGTAAAAAAATACAGGTTAAAATGCAATTTAAAATGCTGCCTCATTTTAAAAGTAGCCCATAGATCAAAACCACAAGGGGAGGGCAACATAAGGGTCAGACTGAGTCCAAACCCAAAGGCCAGGCGGAACAGCTCCGTCTTGCAGGCCCTGCGGAAAGATGTCAAGTCCCGCAGGACCCTAGTCTCTTGGGACAGAGTGTTCCACCAAGTCGGGGCCAGTACTGAAAAGGCCCTGGCCCAAGTTGAGACCAATCTAACCTCCTTGCGACCTGGGACCTCCAAAGTGTTGTCATTTGTGGACCTTAAGGTCCTCCGTGGGGCAGACCAGGAGAGATGGTCCTATATTATAAATATAATAAATAAGTTCCAGTGGACACAACAACGGGCCCCACATGCACAGCGGCCCCCCTTGAGCAGAGCCCCAGACTTCTTCCAAGAGCAGCCCAGCAAGGCAGGATTTGAACCCGGCTCCCCCAGCACCCAGCTTCCACCCATGAAGCAGCCAGCAGCAACAAGAACCGTTTTTATTAACAGCAGCCAAAATCCTTCGCTGAGCATCGTCAGAAAGGCAAGGAACCGGGGAAACAGAACCGCTCAGAGGAAGTGCAACACGGGGTACAGAAAACAGAAAACGAGAGGGGATGACGAGGCCCACGAGCGGACGGGGGGGGGGGTGCCGTCAAGGGAGCCGCTGAGATGGAGGAATGTCTGGAAGTGGAATGAGAGGGTACCCCCCCACCCCACTGAAGGTCCAGGGGGGCTTCTTTGGTGAGGCCTCAGGTGGGTGGGCTGGAGGGCGTTTGAGTGGCAGGAGGACCCAGATGCTCCTGCCTCGCCCAGTGTGCTTGACTTACGGGGGGCAGCAGCCCCCCACCCCCACTTAAGAGATTGGCACATTCACAATATGGCAGGAGGGACCCCGGAAAGGGCTGCTCCATCACCCAGATGTGGGGTCCAGTCTGACCCCCCTCCAGTGCTCATCCAGGATCCAGTGCAGAGTGGCCCACGGTGCCCCAAGGAGGGTCCGGGACCCCCTTCTCCCTGGGGGGGGGGTCCTCTCTCGGTGCAGAGCCAAGCCCTGCAGACGCCCCCGCCTGCCTGCTCCCGCCGTCCCGCTCAGAGGGCTGTCTCCCGCAGGATGTAGCTGTGGCTCCCGCCTGGCCGGGCCGCCCCCTCCCCGGGGGGCTCCTCTCCCTCATCGGCCCCCCCAGGGGGCAGCCCCTCCGGCAGCCCATTCAGCAGCCCGTTGCTGGTCTTCTCCACAGTCAGGGGGACGGGCTCTGAGCAGTTTCCGTCCTGGGCAGAGAGAGAAAAAGGGCACAAGTCAAACTCCGACTCTGCAGGGATGCGGTTTAGTACCACAGAATTTTAGTACCATAGAATTTTAAAGTTTGAAGGGACCTCAGGTGTCATCTAGTCCAGCCCCTTGCAAGGCGGGAATCTCAGCTCAAGCATCCCCGACAGACGGCCATCCAACCTGTTTCAAAACCTCCAATGAAACTGAGTCCCAGCTCTTTCTGTCAGAAAGCTCTTCCTGATGTTGAGTCAGAATCTCCCTTCTTGTCACTTGAAGCCATGGGTTCGAGTCCTGCCCTCCAGAGCAGGAGAAAACAAATTTGCTCCCTCTTCCACGCGACAACACATGAGATATTTGAAGATGGCTCTCCTATCTCCTCTCAGTCTCCTCTTTTCCAGGTTAAACATAACTCAAGTTTCATTAACCGTTCCTCATACGGCTTGGTGTCCACACCCTTCATCATCTTAGCTGCCCTCCTCTGCACACCTCCCAGCTTGTCAACATTCTTCTTAAATTGTGGCGCCCAGAACTGGACACAGGATCCTAGGTGGGGGTCTGACCAAGGCAGAATTGAGTTTGACTTTTCCTTCCCTTGATCTGACACGAGACTTCTGTTGATGCAACCTAGAATAGCATTAGCCATTTTTGCTGCTGCATCACACAATGGATGTTCAGCATGTTCAGCTTGTGGTCTACTAAGACCCCCAGATCCTTTTCACAGGTGTCCCTCACCTTGTGAACTGCCCTGAGATTTTGTCACGAAGGGTGATATCTAATAATAATAATAACCTTCTATTTGTGCATCTGATTCTTCCTGCCTAAATGCAGAACCTGACCTTTGTCACTATTGAAATATATTTTGTTAGCTTGCACCCAGTTCTCCAGTCTGTTACAGTCATTTTGAATTCTGATTTTGACTTCTGTGGCATCAGCTACGGTACTCCATCTGCAAATTGGGTGAGCATCCCCTCGATTACTTCATCCAAGTCCTTTTAAAGGTAAAGGGACCCCTGGCCGTTAGGTCCAGTCGCGGATGACTCTGGGGTTGCGACGCTCATCTCGCTTTACTGGCTGAGGGAGCCGGCGTACAGCTTCCGGGTCATGTGGCCAGCATGACTAAGCCGCTTCTGGCGAACCAGAGCTGCGCACGGAAACGCCATTTACCTTCCTGCCAGAGTGGTACCTATTTATCTACTTGCACTTTGATGTGCTTTCAAACTGCTAGGTTGGCAGGAGCAGGGACCGAGCAACGGGAACTCACTCCGTCGTGGGGATTCGAACTGCCAACCTTCTGATTGGCAAGTCCTAGGCTCTGTGGTTTAACCCACAGCGGCACCCAAGTCATTTAGAAAGACGCTGAACGACAACGGTCCCAGGACAGGAGCCTGCAGCCCCCACTTGTCCCCTTTTCCCAGGATGCTAAACTTTCCCCTTGCCTGCCCTTCCTCGCATTTGCTGCTTTAGCGCCCCAGTTTGGGGCGGTCTTTCTGGAGCTCTTCGCAACCCCTTTTTTTTCCTCCAACCCCCTCGGTGCGCTTCCTCAGGGCTCCAAAGCGCATGGGAGGTTGCCTTGCCCAGCCTGCCCCCTCCCAGAACTCCCCCCCCCCTCAAGGCGCACGCAGAAAACCTCACCTCTTGGGGGCTGCAGACCCCGCAGCGCAGCTTCTCTCGGTACCTCGCCGGCAAGCAGCAGAACAGGCGGGGCAGCACAGGGAAGATGGTCCGGGGGTCCACGTCCTCCCCCCGCGTGGGGCCTGGGGGGAAGAAGGCAGCATTACTGGGCTCCAGCAGCGTCACGCCCCCTCCTGATGGGGCCGGAAGAGGCCGCCCTGCTCAGTCTCATAGGCACCCGCAGTGTGGCATGAGCCCAGGTGCCAGGCAGAATGCCAAGGCACAGCGAAGGCGCACAAAGGGTGCTGGTTGGAAGGGCCCCCCAACACCCCCACCTCACCCTTCTTCCTTCCATGCCCCCAGCTCCAGGCTTCTTTTATACATTTATTAGATTAGAGGGCCTTCTCGGTGGTGGCACCGGCTCTGGGGAACGCCCCTCCCAGCAGATGTCAAAGAGATAAACAACTATCTAACATTTAGAAGACATCTGAAGGCAGCCCTGTTCAGGCGAGTTCTTAATGTGTGACATTTTAACGTATTTTTAATCTTTGTAGGAAGCCACCCAGAGTGGCTGGGGAAACCCGGACAGATGGGCGGGGTACAAATATTATTAACCCCCCCCCCACTATAAAATGCTGGTGGAGGCTTCAAAGAAGAAAGAAATAAGGATTCCACCCCCCTTCTGCTGAAGGCCACTAGTTTGCAATGGCAAGGGGGGCAGAGGCCTCGCCCCCTGGTTCGCCGGGTGCAGAATACGCACACAGACCCCAGCACCTGCCCCCTTTGCCTCTTCTGACTTGGGCCAGCTCTGCCCCTACAGTTGCAAGAACCTCTGAAGGGCCCATCTGGTCCAGTCTCCTGTTCTCACAGTGGTCAACTAGGTGCCCATTATGGGAAACCCGCAAGCAGGATCCGAGCATCATCATCATCATTTTTATTTATACCCCGCCCTCCCCAGCCAAGATCGGGCTCAGGGCAGCTAACACCCGATATAAAAACAAATTGATTGAAATACAACTTAAAAACAAGATTAAAATACAACATTAAAACATTAAAATGCAGCCTCATTTCAGTGCAAACTCAAATCAAAAACTTTTTTGGGGATGAAAACGTCCAGTCTTCACCAAGGCTAACTTTTCAGACTGGTCCTACGTGGGCCAGAAAAAAGCCAGTGAAGTCCCCAAATGGGAATTCCATCACAGGAGGAGAAAGGAAAGAGGGGAAGGGGATCAAGTGGATTCCAAGCCAAAGGCCAGGCGGAACAACTCTGTCTTACAGGCCCTGAGGAAAGAAATCAGATCCTGCAGGGCCCTGGTCTCATGAGACAGAGCGTTCCACCAGGCCAGGGCCACCACTGAGAAGGCCCTGGCCCTATCGGAGGCTAATCTGACTTCCTAAGACCTGGGACCTCTAGGGTGTTGCTATTTATGGACCTTAAGGTCCTCCACGGGGCATATCGGGAGAGGCGGTCCTGCAGGTACGAGGGTCCTAGGCTGTGAGCATCGCTCTCCCCTCCTGTGGTTTCCAGCAACTGAGATTCACAAGCATTCCTGCCTCTGACTTTGGAGGCAGAGCAGAGCCATCAATTCCCCTCCATGCAATTATCTGATCCCATTTAAAACCATCCAAAATGGCAGCAATCATTGCCTCCTGAGGAGGGAGTTCCACAGGTTAACGATAAACTGCAAGAAGAAGTGCTTTCAAATTTCCTCCGTCCCGAATCTTCCAACACTCAGCTTTGTGGGGCGACCACGAAATCGAGCGCCACCCGCGCTCCCGACCTACCTGTGAGGAGACTGACCAGCAGTCCCACGACAATGACGGTGGTCGAGTTGTGTGCGCTGTACCACAAGTACGACAGGTTGTAGAACTTGCGCAGCCCCGTGACCCTGCAGAAAAAGGCAGAAAGGTGTTTATCTTGAAGGGAGTGTTTTGAATAATTTTCTACAAAGCACAGAAAGTTCTCCTTTTTTCTTTTCTTCTCTCCCTCCTCCCTTCTTCTGCTTTTGAGTCTTTATTTACATCAGTATCTTTAATCTTTGGATCTTGTAAATTAACCTTCATAAATCTTCTTTCAAACTTTAATAAAATCTATCAAAGAAAGAGATGCTGGCACCTGGATGCGGCCGCCTGCCCCCAGGCATGGGGAACGTGGGGCTTCCACAAAGGGGGCAGCAGAGACTGGGAAAATGCCCCCAGAGCGCGTGGGAGGGGGGCTGCTATACTGGGGGTCTTGGAGGTCTCCCAGGGGGCGGCTGGGGAAGCCAACCGCCAGGCCAGACCCAGCAGAGCCATCCTCACAACAACTCTCTAGGGT